>NW_009646426.1:674300-866543 GCF_000708025.1 Charadrius vociferus | reverse complement strand
TGCCCTTCCAGAACTAGGTGCTTATTTTTAATATACTGTGGTGTTGCATGTCATAATTCCTACGACCTTTTGACAGTGTGACTATTCGTCTTTTCTGGCCAAATTCAGCTTTGTGTATGTTGCTGCAGCTTCAGCAAATTAAGCTACTTGACTCCAAGACTTCTTTCTGTACATATGGAATGGAGAAATCAATTTATAATTCCCAAGATTACTTAGAGGATTAATTAGTTATTGTTATTGCAGTCCTCTGAAGATTAAAACACTGCATGAAGGAAAGTATTATCATATAAATGTTCTTCCTGAAAACATAAGTTACGTTTTGTTGGATGAATGTGGATTCTTTTTTTTTTTTTTTTAACCTGTTTCAGTTTGTTGTTTGTGGGTTTTTTCTTCTTTTTTTTTTTTCCCTTTTTTTTTTTTTCCCTGAGAGTAGAAAGTGTTTCAGAGCATAATTGAATTTCCCATCATCTGGAACATAAAGACTTTTAGGTAACAATAAACAAATGTTCTTTCTATTCTTTTTCTTTCTTTCTTTTTCTCTTAAGCCATATGAATACACATTTGGAATTTGTCTTGTTATAACAGTTTTTATTGTAAATAAGGTAAATCGCTGTCTCTTGTCCACTGTAGGTCAAACTAGTTTGATGCACCTTTCTGAGAGATTCATTTGTATGTAGAAACTATGTCCTTGTCGCTTTGTGGAATGCATTTTCAAGCAAGCATGGTTCTCACCAGATAAATGACATTTTATGAAATCACAAAATGTGCCTTAAACAGCATAATGTCTTTAAAGCATTTTAATTAGCTATTTGGCAAATCAACAGATGTAGAGCATCATCGAGCATGCATAATTTATCTACTAACAATAGTGTCTGTACTTTTTAAGAGCTCGTAACACTGCCTTGTATTTGTGCTTTAATACACTATTGATTGTAAACCTAACAGAGTTTGTAAGAGCTTTAAACACAAAATTCTTGAAACAATGAAGTTCTAAATAAAATAATGCATCCAGTGTTGTACCAACCATAAAATGTCATTCATTATTACTAGCTACACTTAAGAAGCTTCAAAATAACTATATTATTAATATCAGATTTGTTTATTCTCTAATTTAAAAAAAATGCATAAAGTATTTAAATATTCTGATCACAGCATAACATTTCCTTTTAAGAAGCACTGCAGGAACTTGGCATATCCTTCTAGAGCACTTCCTGGAACTACTAGAATATTTAACATAGTAGTGCTCAAACCGTTATCATTTTGCACCGTTTTATTTTCCTTATTTTTTTATCTGTTACCAGAATTTGCTCCAGAGCAACCTATTTTTCCTTGAATTTACTTTTTCTTCTTTCTTCACATAAGAAGTTAAATATACAGATATCCTAAATATCTAGTATCCTTAGATATACTTTAAGGTGTCTGGGAGCCATGAGACAATGCCAGACGTGACACAGGTTCTGATCAGATAAGTTTCCCTCTAAAGTGGCAATTGGAAGCTAAACAGGATACTGAAATGGCACTACATGTCTGCTTTTAGCCAGCTGAATCACATCTTGTTTGGATTCAGTTCAAGATTTATATTTCCAACTGTCTGAAACCTCTATGTGCATTACATATCTAAACTCCATTACAACCATTGCACATCTCCTCAGTACAGTCCATGGAACTTGGGAAGCAATTTAGTTCATCCAAAAATAGTCCTTTCGTGCCTGAATCAGTAGTTGAGACTCTGGCACTTGATGTCACTTGACATGTGCTAGGGTGTCCCACCTGATTATCAGCTGCCATTCCAGAAGACCTATGGCCCATGCATGTCTTGCATACTCTAGAGTGTTTCAGCTGGCACTAGATCCCTATCAAATCCTGATCTGATGGGTGATTAGTGAAATAATTGTCGCTGATTAGTGGAATACAGTGACTGTATTCACTAGATTTGTATGGACTGACTCATTCATTCACAAGTAGGCACACATTCTATATACGTCATATGTCCTAACTTGGAGTTGAAGCTGTCCTGTAGAGGCTTTGATTGTTTTAAGGCAGTCCTCTAGTTTGTAGCTTATAACTTAAATGGGCATTATATCTACAGAGGAACAGTCATATAAGAAACAAAAATCTGTTTCTTGTCAAGAGAGATCTATTTGTATTCCTCTTCAGCACTGACTGACATGAACCACTGTTACTGGTGACTTAAGCTATTTCTGTCTATTTAGGAGTTAGTTACCCTATAGGATACGAATGAAGAAAATCACTGAGGTGCTTCTGTAACTTGTTAATTCTCTCATGTAACTTCTGCCTCTTGGAACAATTTGGAGATGTGAATTTCTGCTGCCATGGCTTACTTGCTTCCCCACCATGACTCTGAAGCTAAATCCTTGTGCAAAATAGGTTTTTCCATCCTCCAGTTCCCATTCCCATACTCAGGAATGATTACTATCAGTGAGCAATGAGTACTACCTGCAGGTAGAGGTGTGAAGAAGCATTTTTTAAAGCCCCCTTGACACATAAACTTAAACCAGCTTTTCTTCTTGAGATAGTAATTTTCAAACTCTGGTCTTCTGGAATAGCCTACAATTCTGCTGCACTCTCAAAGAGCAAGAAAAAGGACATCCATATTCTCCATACTCTGGATTCTTGATTTCCATTCATTTTAGATCTCTTGGTGTTCCACAGGCAAAATTCTTTTCAGAATGAAAGCTGCAAGAATTTGCACATTAGCTTCATATGCAAATTATGCAAAGCACACATGCAAACCAAGGACTTGAATGTTATCTTTCATTTAAGTGCTTTAGCTTCTGGTTGCCTTGAAGACTCAGGCCATCCTTTCAACCACAAGCATTGCTATTTCTCTCCTACCTGCCCTCCTGAGGTTCCTCTCTCAGGGAGAAGGCAGTAACATCAGAAACTGTGGAACTTGTGCATATTTACCACCACTTGGTGTAGTCTTTAAATGGATAGCTGAATTTATTTTTTTTTTTTAATTTTTTGTCTTGAACTTGGTTCTGATACTCAGCAGTGAATGTGAAAAACTTGTCTGTAGGACCTTTTAGAAATTTGCAGCTCATTGTTGGGTAATAATATATCATTTAATGCAAAACCTGTTGCAAACTGATTATATGACAAAAAATGTTGGAATGAAATGTAATTTGTATAACATTCTATTGCATTACAAACCATCTTGAGACACTTAATTATTTATTCAGCACAGGAGGGTGTATAACTTTCTGTGTAAGTCTTCTTTGTATACATACTATTGCATTACAAACCATCTTGAGACAATTATTTATTCAGCACAGGAAGGTGTATAACTTCCTGTGTAAGTCTTCTTTGTATACATGTTACATTTTGAAGAGGTCATATTTTGTGAATTTAAATTGCTAGATCTTGTTTATGAAATATTTAAGTATACGTTTGTGTAACCCATCTCACCATTTGGAATGATATTGTGTGTCTCTGAGTTACCTTGAAGTAAAAGAGAAAAAATAATGCAAACTAAAAATACATAAGTTGCTCATGATTACCTGCAATTGTGCATAGCTTAGAACAGAAACCATTTTTTTACAAGTTTTCTATACTTTTATTGTGAAAGTTTGAAAAAAGTAAATGAAAGGGATACGTAATAAAATAGGTTTTTCATTACTTCATTCTGTGTCGTCTTAGTCTTCAGCTGCCATCATCTTGTCAACATAGAACTTTTGAAAGGGATGCAGTCTTCAGGATAATCCCCAAGCGATCACCCTGAATTTATGGTGATCTGTAAGACACATTAAATTATGTACCCTAAGGAGAATTGTATGCCCATATAAAACTGGTTGTTTTTTTTTTTTTTCCCCTCTGATAGTCATCATCTTTGAAAATAAATTAACTTGAAATTAGTATTTTCGAAAGAAAAAAAAATTAAAATGTTATTAAGGGAAATTAAATTGGGAAATATATGAAGTTTGCATGTTCCATGGTTTATTTAATGGGGCATGCATAATAAAGTTGGTGTGGAAGTGAATTTTGTTAATATGAACATTGACTGGTTAACAAGAGAATATGGTGGTACAAAAGAAAGTACCACAGGGTATCAGTGGTAATAAAAAGTTACAGGAAAATTTTTCTCACTAAGAGTAAAGATTAACTGGGAACCTGGAACACTAATTTTTTCTATTTTAGTGTGCTCCCTTGAAGTGACCTCAAAACTTGTTTGTTCTGAGGCTCTGGAGGTCTCAGAAATTTGAAATCTGCTGCTGACCTCAGGTATTTTATGACTGTCTTCAGTGGAAAGAGGTTTTCATCCATAGTGCACAAGATTGAAAATAATAGTACATTCCCTTAATATCTTTCCCCCAGTCTTCTGATTTCAGGATTTTTCAAGGAAAAGCTCTCGGGAGCAGTACACCAAAAGAGGAAAACAACTGTCAGTTGTAAAAAATGCTCTTCCTCAGAACCCTAGGATCTGTAGCAAGATCTTCATTCATTCACTTAGCAACCAGGGAGAGCTGAAAGTCTAAGATATCCTGCTTTTCCTTGGGAACTAAAAAAGACTCACTTCACAAGTGAATGAGATGAACATAAATTACAAAAACATACATATGTATGTATATCAGAGTTAAGAGGGAAGTAATGTGTTGACTACAGTTACAAACACATGTATACAATGATTCCCAAATGGCATCTTCTGATATATCATCAGGTTGCATCTGCATGAAACAATTATGAATCAGAACCAGAAAGTTTATTAACACAGTATAACACCAAAAATATTAGAAACAGTGGGAAAAAATATATATTTGGATTGGGAAAAAAATATATATTTGGATTGCACAGTTTGAACAGCTGCACCTAGCAAAATGGCTTTCCAGCTGTTCAGTACAAAGTAAAACTCACATAAACTCATGTAAGTGCATGTGTGTATGTGTGTTTTGCCAAATAAACATATGTGTATGATGTATATGTGTCTATGTATGTTATAGATAAGGCTTTTCACTTCAGCTCTTTCAACATTTATACTCGAGTTTTCATATGTCCAAATTTGTATGAGAGGCTGGGGAACTATACATCCCATGGTGATTAGATAATGGTGGCAAACATAAACTGCTGATGCCAATATTCATTATGTTATATTTAGGAAAAATAATTTAATAACAACAACAATTTACTGAGTTGATTGCAGGTAAGTTTTTAATTTCCCAGGTTACTGAAAATAAATGGTTCGACTGTCAATCGTCATATTCACAATGAGCAAGTCTTATCTTCCTCTCCAGTTCTAATCCTGTGATACCAGAATCGTGGTTTCTCTATGTAATTGAATCACCTTGAGAAGTCTCAATTTTTTCATTTGGGTTTTTTTTTTTGTTTGTTTTGTTTTCTTTTGGTTTGTTTTCACTTGTGGATGTGTTTTTTGTACATTATTAGGTTTGTGCAGGTTTGTTTATCTCAAGCCAGGGATAGCTAATAAACTTAGTTTATATTTTGTATATTTTTGAACTCTTCTTTTCTTATACAAAGAAGTATGATTACTCTAATTAACACTCTATCATTAATATTTATGGAAATGACATGCTATTCATTTGCACTTTAAAAAAATAATTCTCACTAGTATTACATAACTTTGTAATTAAAAAAAAAAGTAGGCAAACAAAAAGTTGTTCTTGATCATAATAATTGTGAATTCAATCTAAGCCATGATTTCAGTATGTCCTTTAAAATACTACTGGTTCCATAAAGTGCAAGGTTTTCTTGAGGGTTTTACAGCATCAAAGTAATGAAAATGTTCCTAAAAAGGATATAGCAACTCATCAAATATCTTCATTAAAAATGAAATGTTTTTCTGCTTGTACATTTGCATTTTTTTGTAAATCCATTCATAAGTACATGTACCTATATTTAATCTAATTTACCTGCTATTAGGGATATGCCACATAAGCATGTTCATAAAGGGTCAAAACTCAGTTACTTTGTTCAGGTGAATTAATTTCCTTTGGTCAAAGAATTTGAAAGTGTTGACAAAAATGAAGACTCCCATAAAAAAGCCATACCATTTAGAAATTTTGTTTCATATTATGGCCTAATTCATCTGTTGCTGGTATAAATAGCAATCTTTTCATTGAATCAGAATCAGCTGTAAATATTCAGGCAAATAAGCTTTAGGCACTGTTTGTATTTATTTCTTTATTGTTCTTCCAATGCTGTCTATAGTCTGAAACATACTCAAATCTGAAACAGCCAGGAAAAGATTACATGTAGGTAAAGGAACATTAATAAATAATATAAATTCTTTATGTAGAAACATTATATATTTGGGTTACACGACATTCAGAAAGGCATACTTCAATGTACAGGTATGCAGTTTAGGAATTCGTATGTTTTTCAAAATATAACAAGGGTTTTCAGGAACCTAAATCTTGGACTCCTTCTGTACTTAGGCTTAGATTGATTTAATATCTTTATTAAATGCACAATATTAAACATTTTATTAAAGCACGTAAACTGGGAGCATAATAACTGAAGGATCTATGTACAGTTGTGATGATCTGGCTCTCAAGATCTTGTAGGCTGACCAATATTTTTTAATTTTCATGCATGGAATCTAGACCACCTATGCTTCTAATTTGGATGCCCCAAAACCTTAGCATGCATAAATATTTTTAAATGCTTCCAGTCTCCTCCATCCTGACATGAATAATTAGCATTCTTTGAAATAATTTAACACAAAGGGCACATATGCTAAGTCTTGTCAAAAGCAACCTGGAAACCAAATAGTGTTGTCTGTTCGGTCAGGAATAATACACTTTATATCTTGGCTTGGGTAATCACAGCTTCCTCTTACCTAGAAAAGAACTTTGGGAAGAATAAGTCAACAGAGAATATTTGTAAGCAATGGAAAAACATTTTTCTTGAAATGAAAGTGTTTCAACTTTAAAAACTTCCATTACTATAAAATATTCAAAAGGACAACCAGAGAACCAGAGTGTGCTTATCAGAAACAGCATCCTACACGATGAAATATCCTTTAAAGAATTACTTATACTAGTTTATGAACAGGCAAGAGTTTTATGCTTTCGATGTAAAAAATTGTTAAAATAAACCAAAATCGAATATTATTCATTGCATTAGAATTAATTTAAAAGATGGATCAAGTAGTTGGAGGCAGAAGGTAAGTTTTACATTGGAAGTAACACATATAACATAAGAGAGCATGTACGCTCAAATATGTCGGTGATATACAGGGAATCTAACAGAAATAGGACCTTAGCTCAGACTCTTAACTGAAGTTCATCAGCTTGCTCACAGATGTTTAAACATGCTTTTAACAGTATATTAAGAACGCATTAATTTAAAAAATGCTTTGGTCTTGTCTTAAGCATGTTTTACTTCTCTACTCAAACTAAAGACTGATTTATATTAACAATATCTAGTTTTTGAAAAAGAAAACTACATTTGTTTTTTAAATGGTATTGATAGACCACATTTCAGGTGCCTGCATGGTACCTAGTTGTCTTCTGTTGCTTGAATGATCAATGAGAGAAAAATAACACTTCTAAAGGATGACTCACCCAATCTATTCTACACACGTATTTTAGGAGATTTAAAATCCTACAAAAGTAATTCTAAAAGTAGTTATTTCTCTTGACTGGTACTCAGAAAACCTGTGCTGAAAGGCTCAGAATTAAATGTCTAGGTTTTGGATTACCCAGTTAGACATTTGGAATTATTAAATTAATGTTCCTATTATTCCCATTTAGGTGCTATAGCCAGCCATCCCAAAGCCTTTGGTATTTCGGAAAAATAAACAAGATAATCCCATTAAAGCACGACAAATACTTCAATGTTTTTAAAAGAATTAGTTTGCTGTAAATTTCAGTAGAGTTTATACAGCATTTAAGTACATATTATGTACAGTTTATGATTTCAGATTCTCACCAGAAATCCCTATTCAAATCAGAAAATGCTCACTGAAGTTCTAAAACCTGCACATATTAGCCTAGGAAGCACGCTAACATGAATGAACACATCAACAATTAATTTGTAATCTTTATCTGTATTACCTCATATTTTGTGTTAGAAGTGTTAGAAGTATAGTTTTCCTTACAAAATTTGTTTCCTGAAAATGAACATAGCTGTGAAATGTGCCACAGTCTTTTCCCAACTCATAAAATAATAAGAGCTGTACAGTGTTTTATCTGAATTATGAGAACTTATGCCAGTTCTGAAGGCCATTTGTACTGTTCTTGGTGTCTAAATTTCTGACAAAAGAGACAAAGCATCTGTGTTGGGTTAAAAAACTACTGGTTTGCTCAAGGATAGCAAGCACAGAAAATGATAAACAAGTGATAATCTTTCAAAACAACCTATAGAAAATTTTCTCTATGCTAAAAAAAACCTATAGGAAGACCCATTTCCTTTCAAGAATATTAAAATAATTCCAAGAACATCTCCTGTAGATGAAAGGAGTATGTCTATTTGTTAAAGAGATGGGAACTGGCAGGCATAATTGTTGCTATACTGTTGACACATAAAGGAAGAGATGTTTCCAGCCTAAACTTCAAGCTGTGAAACAAATACCTTGTAAGTGCAGACAGATGTTTCCATTTAGTGACTACATTCTGAGTGCTTCTTCCCAAGTCATTGTGGAAAAAAAGAGGAAGAGGAAGAGGACGAGGAAGAGGAAGAGGAAGAGGAAGAGGAAGAAAAAGAAAAAGAAAAAAGAAAAAAGAGAAAGAAAAAGAAAAAGAAAAAGAAAGAGAAAGAGAAAGAGAAAGAGAAAGAGAAAGAGAAAGAGAAAGAGAAAGAGAAAGAGAAAGAGAAAGAGAAAGAGAAAGAGAAAGAGAAAGAGAAAGAGAAAGAGAAAGAGAAAGAGAAAGAGAAAGAGAAAGAGAAAGAGAAAGAGAAAGAGAAAGAGAAAGAGAAAGAGAAAGAGAAAGAGAAAGAGAAAGAGAAAGAGAAAGAGAAAGAGAAAGAGAAAAAGAAAAAGAAGAAGAAGAAGAAAAAGAAAAAGAAAAAGAAAAAGAAAGAAAAAGAGAAAAATAACATTCTAAAGAAACCTGATGGTGGTCTTAGAAAATACTGGTGAAAACGAGTTCCTCACAGATTCAGTGTACTCTTATATGTAGCAAACAGCTCATAGACTCACACATATTTTAAAGAAAGTATGGACAAGAAGGATCAACTTAATTTTGGCCATTCCTATATATATTTCTTGCAAATTGATGTAGATATAGATAGCAATATACCACTAGCTGGTTTTCTTTCTGGCTCTTTTTCCTATCTTAGTTCAATCTCCTGCTTTTAACTCTATAGTACTGATCTGGATCAACTAAAAGGCTTTTCAAACTAGTAGTCGAAAACTGCTAATCTATGGATGCTATCCATGTCTGCATGTTTCTGCAAGTGGAAGAATCTTGTTATTCCTGTGTTATAAATATTTGGCACAACAGAAGTGGATTGAAACAGGTGTTGATTAAATTAAACTGGATTTAATATGGTTTCTTGAACTAATTGTTTCCACTGTAACACAGAATTTGATCCTGAGCAGTTGTTATTTCGGACCCTCATGAACTGCCATTGTTGCTAGAGCATTTTGTTTATATCTGATATAGCACTTCCATTTTTTTTTCCTTCTAAAGGTGTCAAATTTTCCTGCACAAAACACACTCTGCAAACTGAATGAACATAGCAGGAACTATTGGAGGATTCACTAAAAAAAAGTACATTATTCTGAATTAAATATTGATGTAGATAAAATCTGTACATATCAACTTTTTGTCTCACTAAAAGTGAGTTTTTACATAGATAAAAAACAGCTTATGAATTGAAATGACGAAGGATGAGAACTTTACTTTCCTTCAAGGACAGTCTCACCTGTTGCATCCACATGACAGGTGTTTCATATGAGTAAATTCACACATATTATGAGAAAAGTATCTTCCGTAGAACAATGAGAAGAATTTTTTTTTTAAGAGTGTTAAAGAAGTAAATTTTATGATTCTGCTTTTGAATTGCAGCTGTCAGTACGCTCTTCGGTTAGTTTTACACTTATCTATCCAGGGTTTACTAATTTTCCACTGATATAGAATGGCAGATATTATCAATTTCAGAATAAATGCTAATGTTCATGTGTTTAGAATGTTAGACAATTTTTTTAAATGTTGAAATGAAGACAAAATTTCAAATCTTTTCACTACTTCGCTACATAAATATTTGATCAAAACAGTGTCTTATTTGCTTAGAAAACTTCCGAATAAATTTAAATGAGAATATAGCTCCTTAAAAATGTGTTTTCAAAAAGATTTCAGAACATTTCTGAAAGTATAAACTGCATTTTTTTTAATCAAAATACTGATTTCTGGTGGTAGAAAATACTTTTGTCCTCAGACTGCAGAGTTGGCAGCTTCTTAGTTGAATGCTAATTCTTTTGGGTTTTAATTGCAGAATATTTATATCAATTTACTGCTTTTCATAATTAAACATAGAGATTAGTATATATTTTTTATTACACTGCAGAGTTCCTTCAATATTTTTGTATTAGAAGACATCCAAAAACCACAAAGGAAAACTGTAATCTTTTTTTTTTTCCACAATACTCTCTGAAACCTCACCTTAATTGAAACTAGAATTTTTATTCCAGTTCATTTGGGCCTGATCCTCTAAAATAGTCCTTTGAAGTAAAGCCCTTAGCCATACAAGTTCTCCCATTCAATGTGACTAAAAAGACCTTGGCATAAGGACTGAGACATTTTTTATTCCTATTTTTTGATATTTGATTTGAGGATTTTGTTTCTTCTGGGAAACTCCCAAGTCCACTTTATCTTCTGCGGCTTCAGCTTTCTGAAGAGAGTTAAGTTATGTTTTGTCATATTACTAGTATAGTCTTGTGCTCTCTAAAAACTGATTCTGGAGGAACACAGAAGCTTCTCCCTACTTTAAGTCATCTGAGTAGTTATTCTTAATCTACTTGAAATGCATATGGAGTCTCTCAGACCCCCTTTGAAGTCACCAACAGACATATCATTGACTTTAACAAAGGCATGACTACAATGTGTATGCATAAAATTATATACACAGTTAAGAGGTTTGCTAGACTGAAGACATCAGTTATAGTGTAACAGAGATTGAGGACTTCACTGATATTTTTAATAATTTTGCATCACTGGGGACAATGGTAATGTCAAAACTGACTTTTTGTCAATAAAGTAGGTACAGTTCCACAGAGGGATCATACATACATGTTGGATTTCCAATAAGAAAATCAGTACATTCTAAATTGAAACACTGGTCTTTATTACTGTAAATATAACATATAAAAGTACTGTTGATATCAGAAATTTTGGAACTAGGAAATAACTTAATACACCTCTTCAATATCTTTATGATTCATGTGTCACTGATCTGTCTCAGGCTAGTCTAGAGCCTAATGTAAGCTGCTTAAAATATAAACACAAATAAAAAGCACGTACAAATTTCATCCACATATTTTTCTTTTTCTTTCTGTGCTATTTCTCTATAAAATTTGAGACAGACTTAAGAACAAAAACCTATGACATTGAAAGTGATAATTTTAGGGGTAAATAAATCTCATAGCCCACAAGAGGAAATATAAAAGAAATTCCTTTATCTTAAAAAATTGAGACTATGATTGAATATTTCTTATTATAGTTACAAAGCTTATACACACAATAACAACAGCAACAGCCAGGCAACCAAGCCCCTACTTTTGGTCACAAAATCTCATTTGATGCCTTCCTCAGAAAAAAAAATATTACAATTTCTACTTAAATAGAGTTGTACCAAGCAGATAATAAATATTTCATGGATTTAAGCCATTCATGAATAATTCACAAGATTCACTTCCACCTGCCAAATATTTGGATCATATGTTGTCTATGTACAGTTACAGAATGTACCCAGAATAAATTCTGTTGCAAAATGCTTAATGCCTGACATTATATTATTGCAACATGCTGTATTGAATTAGCCTGGAAGGAACACATTGATGTGCTAGTATAATGGTTGTCAGATGAAACACCTTTTATCAACCACTTAGTTATTATCAGTCCTTAAATTCAAAGAGTGTATGGAAGTGAAAGGTAAACACCGAAGTCTGACATGCTTATGACTTTTAATTGTATGCTTGGCCAACCATCTGTATTTGATTTGGCTGGTTCAGTATGCCTTTTTTTTTTTCTTTGTTAATGAATACAAACCTACTGTGCAATTCTGGATGCAGCAAATTACACTATGATGGCTGATGCTGTCAGTGACATGCTGCGTATTGAGTCTGATAACTAAGGAATGACATTTAACAGAATAGCATATCTGGAACTGGGTGAGTTTTGCTGAAAAATGAACATGAAGGCCAACCTAAGGTTCCTGACATCTTTAAAAAGAAAGTTGGCAGAAAGAGTGGTCAGAGGAGAGATGCTGATATCTCTGCATTAGTTGAGGAGATAGTATTGCATGACAGATTTAATAAACACTAATCATTTGTTACATAGAATTCACAGTTACCTTGAATGCAAGATCTCTTTTGGCACTATAGCTTCATTGGCACTATAGCTTCAATGAATGTAAACATTATTATATTTCCTTTATGTGTTTTATAGTACAGTACATCATTTAGGAGCACAAACTATGTCATATTTTTATCGATATGATGATTGTTAGAAGAAGCAAGAGATATGCTTGAGGTATACATAGATGTCTGTTAACAGAAGAACTGAAATGGATCTTCAATTGCAAATTTATTGCAAAGTCTGATTCTCCTACTGCACCAGCTTTGCATTTAGAAGATCACATTTACAGCTGTGGTCAAAACTTGAGCTACAAGCTGTTTAGAGTACTAAACAGCTATAAATGACTGATGTCATTTGAGTTTTGATATACAGAACAAGATGTTTACTGCTTTTAGGTTTTTTGTTTACTTTCTGGTTTACTTGAATTCAGCTACTTGATGGACAAAGACAATTCCATAACTGCAAAAATAAAATGTTTTTGCTCAAAATATTTAACTTTTTTCATATATTACAAATCTAATTTCCAAATTATGAAATAGTAAGGGTTTTTAAACTTGCTCAGAATATATAGTAACCAAATTCAGCAAGCGTGAGGGCAAGAAGGCACGTCTATGGAAGGTTTTTTGTTTTCTTTCAATGAGAAATTTCCAGTAGTTTGTATTTTTTGAACAGTACACATCTGATTTAATGGAAGAAGAGGTTAAAAAACTGGTGTTATTATATCAGATCTGCATCAGTTTATAAAGAATCATACTTCCCCAGTAATATTGAATCTGTCTTCATACATTAAGATAACTAAAACTACACAGACTCCAGTTCTGAGGATGAACTACTTTAGCCTCTGGTTAAAACAATATAGGCTTCAAAGTCTATAAAAAATAGTATAGAAAAGTCCTTTTTAATTTGTTTATAAAAATAAATAAATCTCAAACAAGAAGGAACCTCTTATAAGCATAATCCTGTGTGGCCTCACAGTTTCTGACAACTATTTCTGGAGAAATTAATCTTTTTATGTTACAATATGTATTTTCAATATTATATTGAAATACAATATTGAATCAACTTAATATTACACTGAAATACAGTATTATATATATATTTAGGCTTTCACAAGGCAAAATCTAATAGCTTGGACTTTTTCATAGCTGAAGCAGAATATAAGTAACCTTTTATATACATACTGCAAAAGTAGTGTTGCTCATGTCTTTGGAAAATAGTTAAACTTATGCATAACTTTATAGAAAGGTCAAATTGTACAATTTACCATTTGAATTCAAATAATGGTGCTCTTTCTAATACTTACAAAGCCTAAGTCTCTTATGTTAAACTTATTATCATAGTAGAAAAAATATTATATGTTAGGGGTTGATGATTTCCATTTACCATCCATTTCCATTTCCATTTATTTTCCATTTATTTATGTAATAAAAATTAAGATGTCAGAAATAAAGTGACAGGAAACAGTTCTAATTTATCTTCTGGCTCTGTTGAAGGTTGCTGTGAGAGGGTGTAAAGCTTCCATTATCACTTAAGACTTCTATAAAAGTATGATGAAAACCTATTCAGAAATTTGAGTATTATATGAATGTCACTGTGGTTCTGATGTGTTTTTACCTTCTGAATGAGAAATCTTCTGGAGACATTATTCTTGAGAGGGAGACCTGAATCTTTGGGTATTACCTGGTATCATTCCCCTCATTTGGGACAACCACGGTGGCTAGATGCATCATTGGATCATTGACACTATGTCAGCAGATTATGCTCATCCTACAACATTCTGAAACCCACAAATTTTATAATGTAAAGCTGTGTATAAGACAGTGTGACACGTGAAATGAAGGAGGTGTGTGAAGTTTTATGGTCTTCAGGTACACTTTCAGACACCTTCATAGTTTAGACACTTGGAACTGTCACGGTCCATTCTGAGTTGAATATCTGTGTGTGGAACATGTGAAACCAGTCAATTTCCTCTTATTCCAGCATAACATTTTTTCTTCTAGAAGCAGTCTTTCTTAGAGTATAATTGGAAGGAAAAAAAAAAGAAAAAAAAAAAGAAAAGGAAAAAAACAAAAAAAAGATAGAAAGTTTCTCAACATGCTGTAAAAGGTTTCATTTATTTTAAAACACAGATGAACAAGGAGATGTCATAACCACTCTTTCACATACAGGAATTGAAAATATAGTGCCTTCCTGTGCCTTAGGAGTTTCAAACAGACTAGCAGACTGGAGACTGACTGGATTAGAAAGAGGGGAAGCATACACCACATTTCTCTAGATGGGTAAAGTGATAGCACTTTATGTAGGAAAGAATTTGTGAAGGACAGAGTAGGAAGAAGCTGTGTCATTTAGTCCAACCCCTGAATTGTAAGATTGGTAGACCTAGATTATTCTTGATCAATGCTTGTCTAAATTGTTTATTTAAAGATCTATTGAAGCTCTGATTTCACCATTGTGCATGTTCTTTCTGAGTGCATAGTTAATTTTACAGTAAGAACATATTACGTTTTTTCTAATCTGTAACTTTTTAGCTGTAATTCAAGATACATTGTTCTATATAGCAGAATGGATGACACTTCTTCACCATCCTTCTCGTTACAATCTTTTAATTGTTTGAGGACTTTTATATTACTCCTTCAGTATTTTTTTTCCTTCATTGAATCTTTCTTCAAAGATTATGCTTTCTTAACCTTTGATCGAACCAGTTGTTCTTAAAAGTTTTGTCTTAGAGTTTCTATAATTGTTCTCTACATTTCTTAAGTGGTCATGATCCAAATGTGCGTAGAACACCTAACGTGGTCTCAAGAAAGCTTACAGAGCAGAAAAATAATTATCTTAGTATCTTGCTTAAAAACATTTCTATTAATACATCCTGGTATGAGACGGCTTTATTTTGCAAGCCACAATAATCATTATTCACTTTACATATGGACAGTTGATTTCTTTTTCTGAATACAGTGTTCTATATTTTATGACAAAAAATTTAGTTGATTTCTTAGCATTGTTCTAATGCATAGTAAGATTGTTTTGAATTCTAATTCTGTTGTCCACAAGTTTTCCTGACTCTTTCTAACCTGGTGAGACTGACAGAGTTTCTCAGTGTAGCGTTTCAAACTTTAAATTAAGAAACACTTTAAATAGAGGTGAGAGACATACAGACTCCTGGTTTTGCTGTTTGAAATGGTCTCAAAATGCGATAAGAAATATTTTTTTAATCACATCTGGCAGATGGCTTTTCTGCCAGTTCCATACCCACCACAGAGCAATTTCATCAATCTCACATTTTGCTAGTTTGCATATGACAAAGTTGCATGAACTGCCTCTTATTACAAGAAATCTATATCATACCTCCTGCTTCCTCCTAATTCACTACTTATCCTATCATAGAACATTAACTTCATTGGATACAATTTGGTTTTCACATATCTATGTTGGCTATTTCTTACCACCTTATTATACTGTAGTTGATTACATAACCAACATGGTCAAGACTAATATTTGTACATGTGTAACTACTCATTTCTAGCTGTGAGGACTAAATCTTCCTTATCTATTATGATGAAACAATACAGATATTAATCTGATAAAGGTTCAGATTTTTCAAGTTACAATTATTTTTTTTTAATGTAAAAATCTCAAGAAGTTTCTGAATTGGCATTTGGACATCTTAGTATGTGTGCCTCAGCTTGAAGTGTTCTAACAATGCAGCTCTTTCCTCTATTATGTGGTAGTTAAGTAATTTATTATTTTGTTTCCTTCTGTGTTTATGGTTGGTAGCAATGTTATTATTTTCAAGAGTCTATCAAATTTTCATAGCAATATAATTGTCCAATTGTTTTTTAGGTGCTTACTAATCCAGTCAGGGAAACGATAAATTAAATTTGCTGGTAAATGAAGGACCTCATTAAGGCCTTATTTTTATTCCATTTTACAGATAGGATTTTTGGCTGAGACCTTGGTTTAGACCAGTACAATACAGATGCTTGTCTACTGAACTGAAAAGTAGGAGATTCAAATACATATAGGTATAGAAAATGGTATTATATGGTTATGGTAATAATTACAATAAAAATATCCTAGACCGATGTATAAATATGTATTCACAGAATTTAAAGGGAACAATCCTGTATCATGTAGGTTCTATGTGTTTAGTATTCTGAAGACAGGTAGTATTTTCTGCTCATAACTAACTTTTTCATGAAAAGAATTTTAAATGTGAGCCAGGTATCCATCATCTCAACTGGAATTATCATTAATAAGAGAACTGCTACCTGAATTTTGTATAAGAACTAGAGGTGCTTCAACAGTGTAAGGCCTTATAAAAAGAACTACTGATTGCTACTGATTGGTTTGTGAACCAAGGAAGACCCCGCTGAGATTGAATTGCTGTGTTTGAGGCCTGTAAGAGAAACTGTTACTGCAAGATGATTATCTAGCTTGTGTAAATGGAAGTACAGGATTTCAGTTCAGATAGACGTGCCTCCTTTCTGATAAGGGAAAATGTTTAAACAAGAAGTAGTGCTACTGAAGGATGCTTCTTGTAAATAATTGCACCCATTAAGATCCTCATCCCTCAAGTACCCATATATCAGAATAATGATGAGTTCACTGTGTACCTATTTTTTTGCAAAACTATTGCACTTTAAAAAATCAGTTTGTTCCTGAAGCTGAGTTGAAAGCTTAAAGGAGTGCAAAAAAAAAAAAAAAAAAAAGAGAGACGAAAATGTATACTCATTTACTTGTGACATGGAAAAGAATCACAGAATCACCGAATCACAGAATTTTCAGAGTTGGAAGGGACCTCTAGAGATCATCTAGTCCAACTCCCCTGCTAAAGCAGGATTGCCCAGAGCACATTACTCAGGACTGCATCCAGGTGGGTTTTGAAGATCTCCAGAGAAGGAGACTCCACAACCTCCCTGGGCAGCCTGTGCCAGTGCTCTGTCACCCTAACTGTAAAGAAGAAAGAATGCTTTTGTGCATTTCAATTTTAAGATTCAAGACAGGGAACTGGCAGATGAAGATGCTAAGTCACTAGCCATTATATTTTAGGAGTTGTGTCAGTCTGGCCAGGTTCCTGCCGACTGGAAAAGGGGAAATATAACCCCTATTTTCAAAAAGGGAAAGAAGGAAGACCCAGGGAACTAAAGGCCAGTCAGTCTCACCTCTGTGACTGGCAAGATCATGGAGCAGATACTCCTGGAAACTCTGCTGAGGCACATAGAAAACAAGGAGGTGATTGGTGACAGCCAGCACGGCTTCACCAAGGGCAAGTCATGCCTGACAAATTTGGTGGCCTTCTATGAAGGGGTTACAGTGGCAGCGGACAAGGAAAGATCAAGGGATGTCATCTACCTGGACTTGTGCAAAGCATTTGACACCATCCCACACAATATCCTGGTCTCTAAATTGAAGAGACATGGATTCGACAAATGGACCACTCAATGGATAAAGAACTGGCTGGACAATCACACTCCGAGAGTTGCAGTCAACGGTTCGATGTCCAAATAGAGAGCAGTGATGAGTGATGTTCCTCAGGGGTCAGTACTGGGACCTGTACTGTTCAACATCTTTGTCGCGGACATGGACAGTGGGGTCGAGTGCACCCTCAGCAAGTTTGCCAATGATACCAAGCTGTTTGGCAAGGTAGACACGTTGGAGGGGAGGGATGCCATCCAGAGGGACCTGGACAGGCTGGACAGGTGGGCCCAAGCCAACCTCATGCAGTTCAACAAGGCCAAGTGCAGAGTCCTACATCTGGACCAGGGCAATCGCAAGTACAAATACAGGCTCAGCGGGGAATGGCTGGAGAGCAGCCCTGATGAGAAGGACCTGGGTGTGCTGGTTGACCAGAAACTCAGCATGAGCCAGCAATGTGCAGTCGCAGCCCAGAAGGCCAACCGTATCCTGGGCTGCATCAAAAGAAGTGTGGCCAGCAGGTCAAGGGAGGTGATTCTGTCCCTCTACTCCACTGTCGTGAGACCCCACCTGGAGTACTGCATCCAGCTTTGGAGTCCCCAACATAAGAAAGACATGGACCTGCTGAAGCGGGTCCAGAGGAGAGCCAAGAGGGTGATCCGAGGGCTGGAGCACCTCTCCTATGAGGAGAGGCTGAGAGAGTTGAGGCTGTTCAGCCTGGAGAAGAAAAGGCTCCAGGGAGATCTCATTGTGGCCTTCCAGTACCTAAAGGGGGCCTACAGGAGAGCTGGGGAAGGACTTTTTACTAGGGCATGTAGTGATAGGATGAGGGGGAATGGCTTTCAACTGGAAGAGGGCAGGTTTAGATTAGACATTAGGAAGAAGTTTTTCACTTTGAGGGTGGTAAGGCACTGGAGCAGGTTGCCCAGAGAGGTTGTTGTGGCCCTATTGCTGGGGGTGTTCAAGGCCAGACTGGATGTGGCCTTGACATATCTATCTGTCTCTTTCTCTTTCTTTCCATCCATTTATCCACCTTTCCATCCATTCACCCATTATTTTTTCTATTCTGGTAAAGTATTTCGTTGGAATGATATTTTGTACCTTAATCTTCTAATTCAACTCTGACTTCAGTATAGTGGTTAATTTAGTGCACACTTACTTTAGGACCCTCTCTTTCCATTCATATTTCATTCAGTTACACATATTACATTTTTCAGAATGTTAAAAGAAATAATATTACTACTAAAATCCTGGAATTCAACTCCACAGGTGCGCTTCAGGACCTTTATAGAGATTATTTTTGGTTTAGATTTAGGACGCCCTGTAAATTAAGTGCACAAATATTATTAAAAGAACTATGGAAATGAGAAAAAATAATCTGGGGTTTAACTGTACAAAATACATGTAACTTCAAACATTCCTTACCCTTGATATAACAGCTATATTTTGTAGTTAATAGAATGCATCTATTTCTGTTTACAGATGTAAATTTGCACTTTGGTATGATTTGATCCCACATGCTTTATTCAGGCAAAGCTCCTATTAAGTCACTGGCACTATAAGAATCACATCCTTAATAAATACATTTACAAAGAAATCTTAGCCATGGGTTGAATTCTT
Source organism: Charadrius vociferus (assembly GCF_000708025.1). Taxonomy (NCBI): domain Eukaryota; kingdom Metazoa; phylum Chordata; class Aves; order Charadriiformes; family Charadriidae; genus Charadrius; species Charadrius vociferus. The sequence continues at coordinate 847,011 of NW_009646426.1, read as the reverse complement.
CACTGAAAAATTTCCAAGTGAAGTCTCCAAAACATTTCACAATGCTAGGAGAATTCTAATGAAATATAAAGGTGTTTAACTTACCATTAATCATAGTTCAGTTCTGTGATATAACTTTCCCTAAAGCTCTGAATGCAGCATTGCATGTGCTATGAACAGATTAAACTAGTATTATCTTTGTATTGGCAAAATTAAAGCAGTTCTTCTAACTTATGGCATAAAAATTAATTCAGTATTTCTGACAGTTGTAATGAAAATAAAGGTCAAGTTGTACCCTGTGGTACCTCTATTAATCCAACTTTGGCACTTGAAAAATATGTTTAATCAAACTTTTCAAAGTTATGGCTTTATAAATGGCTATTTATTTCTGGCCTTTGATTTGTAATTTACATTACTTTTTTGACCCACTTCATCATATGCATAATTATATACCCAATTCAAAGATTATGAACAGTTTTGAATAAGTTCAGGTCTTGCAACCAGTTGAGCTCTTGCTGTTTTTTCTTCTATGCTGTTTCCAATACTTGAGTAAACCGTCGAGCTTTATTTCCACTTCTCCTTGAAATTCTTCCTGGAGAACTACTCACTGTGCAACAAACACATGCACACAAAAAAGATCTCCATATTGTCTGCTGACCTCAAAATGTTCAGTTATCTGAGAAAAAGATGCATGGGTAGTGAATTTAAAGCTGGCCTTTGAACACTGAACCCACTTTTAAGTTGAGATTTTTATCTGCTAATTATAGCTGATACACCTCAGTACAAAATGGATGGTAGACAGAGAAACATAGCAACCTACAGAAGCAAAGAGAATTTACTTTGAAATATAATGAATGTTAAGAACAATTAATGAGGGCCGTTCTTCACAGAACCAATTAGAGTACAGAATATTATCTAGAAAGGAAAAAAAAAAAGGATGTAGAAAATACAATCTAAGAGTTAAATAAATCATCATAGCCACCTGATCTTATCTTAAGGCTAAACAACAAAAAGCTTTCAGGAATAGTTTAGAAGGTTATAAAGTTTGACAAAATAGAATTTAAAAAAATCACCTTTTTAAAAAAGGTATTCAGTAAAAGATATTATCAAGTTTTGGGTTTGGTGGCTTTTTTGGGGTTTTTTTTGTTTTTGTTTTTTTTTTTTTTTCAGAAAAAAGGGTACACCTTGGATGGAGAAAAAATGGATGAAACAAATAGGATAAGGGAGTTGTGGACTACATGTGAAACTAGAAGTCAGAATGAGGATTTTGGAACTGTTTAGCTCTTCTCCATGGTTAAAAAAAAAATAAATATTATCCCTGTGCAGAATATACTCTGTGAACATTTCCCTTTATTTACATTGTTGTTAGGGATGCTTCTATGTTATCTGTGATGCATCCAGACTGTGTTTCGTGTAAATAACTTTTCTGGCATGCTCTTTTAGCAATCTTTCCTGTGGTTTTTCGGGATCTTTTTAAGCTTTACATGTTGTCAAGACAATCATCCTAAGATAATTTCTCTTTGTCTTGCCTTTCTCTGGATGGAAGGAACAAGAGTACCCCAACAACTGCACAAAACTCTCTGCATCCAAAGCTGTAGTCTTGGAACCTCAATGTGAAGGAGATCTAGGATGTAGCCTTGGACAAGCTTTTGTTGAGACTTTAACCTTGTAGTGCGGATGAGTAAGTAAACTCAGTGCACATAAACATGAGTAAGTATTGAAGTCCTACTCGTAAAGTTTGACAAAATTTCTGAATCTGCCAGGATCTTAGAAGGCCACCGCTTCTGACTGAATATCATCTGCATGGAGATAGGATGTTGGTTCCGGCAGCATGAATAAGCAATTATAGCTACTGCTGTATCAAGACTGTACTGATAATATTCAGCTTGCCAAAAAAGTACTGAGGGGAGAACACCACCTAAAAGTATAATAATATGAGTACAAAAAATCACCGGACAGTTACTCAGACCAACGTCAAATGAAACTCAACCCTGTTCACGCTACCTGGATGGCTATGCTTGGTGTCAGGGCCCTGAGAGCATCTGTCCTCCTGGCAATCTGGCTGCTAGGGCTGAGGACTTCTTAGAGATAGAACAGCTGAGGGTGGACCTCTTCCTTTGCTTACCCAGGACAAAGACTCCCAGACAGCGCTGCAGGACTACGGCCCTCAGCCAGGGCCAACACCCTTCCTCTGGGAGTTAATTGAGGCCGAGCCTCTACTGTTTAGCTCCTGGTGCATTGCAGCCATGAGTGAGCCTGGTTTGGGCCGGACTGGCCACTGAAATGAATGACAGATGCTCTCCCCGACCTCTCTCTCCAAGGAGAGGAGCAAGAGAGAGAGAGAGACTTTTGAGTTTAGAAGAAACTAAACTACTTTAATGAAATATTAATAATACCATAAAAAGAAAATAATAAAAATACATACAATACATGCAAAACCGTATTGAGCTCACAGGATGATGATCACGTCACCACCTGGCAGTGGGAAAGTCCCTGACTGAACTCAGCAATGGACGGGAACTGGATTCCAGATCTGGATTCAGGAACCACAGATTGGGATCAAAGGCAGATGAAGAGTCCTCCTTGGATGCTGGTCATTGAAGGAATGATCCTTTGATCCCTCAGCTTTTATACTCACATAAGGCAGGTGGGATGGAATACTCTGTTGGCCAGTTTTGGGTCACCTGACCTGTCTGCTCCTCCCTGCATGTGGGACCCCTCCATGCACTTCTGCTTCCAAACTTCCAGTGGGGCAAATGACAAAGTTGCTGCCCTTGGGTGTTATAAGTATAAACAGGAGCCTCTCTGCATACCATTCCTTGGCATAAACTATAAACATAGGTCTTAATCACTCTGAGAGCATACAGTTTCTGCACAATGTGATGTTAATGAGGCTTAGCTGAAAAGTAAAATTACTGAACAGAAAATTGGTCTGGTTTAACTCAAACCAGGACAGCCTGGCCATGGCCCCCTCTGATACAGACCCAGACCCTGAGTACCTTTACCGGACCTCATCCTGACCTCACCCACGGACCTACATGCCAGCCAGGCCTCAGCCCATCCCTATCCCCATCCCCAGAGAGTTGTCCAATGCCCAGGACTTGGACTGCACTCAGTGCTCCTATCTGGGTGGTGGGATGGGCCTTGGCTGCCAGACACTGCCCTGGTGCCCCTGGGAGCCATTGGACCCATGCACCCTAGCACATGCAACTCCACTGTTTAGACCTTTATGAAATTTTGAATCACTATGGAAACATACTTTTTTTTATGAGACTCCCTTACCATTTTTAGAAGAATAGTGTTTTCTCATATGAAACGGAATTTTGGCTATAACATTTAAAAAAATCACAACTTTACAGTTATATGTAACTCAGTAACAGGAGGAACCACTTATGGATTAATCAGCATACCTTATGTATCTATTTGCCAATCTTATTCTTCATAGATATTTAAGGGTCTGATTATAGCGTACAGCAATTGATTTATTTTTTAAAAGATACTGTAATACTGTTACCAGAGTGCTAGGTAGTTCTTAGGACTGTAAACATGGGAAAGATAGAAAAGATGCTAAAACACTTTAAAAGATATTTAAAAGATGGTTAAAGTATTATGAAGGTCTAGATTTAACTCATGTTACTTAAACAATGATCCACAATTGACTCTACAATGAAGACAGTCCCATTTGATGCCAGGTGGATCTGTAAATTAATAGCTTGTTTTGGAGGTCAAGAACCGGAACTCTGTCTTAATTTCTGAATTCTTCTATCATAACAGTCTATAAGCCAAATTTTTCTCTGTTTTGCATACATTAATGCTGATTAGTCTAAATTTTCCCTATGTGGTTCTTATTACACTGCAATGAGTCTGATTTTGTCACTACTATAGCTTTACTCTTCCTTCTTCAAACTCTAATGTTTCTGGAGAATCAAAAAGGCATAAGATAATATTTTTTAAAAAAAACCAGAACTTTGAACTGCTTCTATAATCTCAAATATTTCAACAATTATCACCTTTGTCATTCTTCCTTTTAATCCACTTGAAAGAATTCAGAAGGAAAGAAGAACGTGCAATTATGCTTCAATACATCAGGAAATTTAAACATTGCCATATTTTGCACTGTCATTCATTTCTTCTCGCCTAGTCTCTGTTTTTTACACTTTCTGAACTGACCTCATCAAAACTTACTCTTGACTAGGCTGACTAATATCCCTTCTTTCTGAATTATTTTGTTTTTGTATATGCTTTCCTCTATAAAAAAGGCTTTCATAGTTGAAGCACAAATGGTAAACAGAATATGAACAACAATTAAGATTTCTAAAGGCCTTGTTAGGCTTTCTACTTTACCAGATTTTGGTAGACCTTCTGATAAAATACTTTTTTTTTTCTACTCGTTGGTTTTTATTTCACAAAACATTTTTTTTTCTTAAAAGTTATTGACACCAGAAAAAAAGCTGTAATGAAACAATCCTATCGTTCCTCCCCAAAGCTAGAAAATAAACAGTAAGCACAAGGCTCTGTGGAGAGTAAGAATGTGATTCAACAGGTAGAATGGCAGCACTGAAGTCAGTGGTATTGCTGCACTTAGAAATGATAAAGCATACGGATTGTATTTTGGAACTCTTGTTAACAGCAAAGAGCAAAGGAACATTATCAAGACAGACTACAACTACAGCCACCATTTTTTATATTGCCAAGATGAAAAAAAAAGTTAAAGACAGATGAGAAAATGGCCATGAACTACTGAGTATATGGCTGCAAGAATCATGATTTGTTTGTTCTTTATTGTTTAGCTTTAGTACATATTCAAGGTTATTTTTGTCATCCTGAAAAGAGTACTTGGAATTGGAAGAGTTTTGTTCAGCCACATTTTTCTAGGTAGTCCTCCAAAGTCTTATAGATATATGTACAGAAAATGGCCATGTTTAGATATGTTTAGAAAATGGCCATGCTAATAATGAGAAAGCAACCTTTGTTTTATAATAACTCTTAAGGCTTCAAACCTCCAAATCTGTGAATATTATGACTGCTTTCTGCCTATACCTATGCCTACACCTGTGACAAAGAATCTGCAGTATATAACTTTAAATTGTGAAGTTTAGGCTCTTACTATGTCCAGATGAGGCCACTGCAAAGAAAATAGCCTTTTTCTTCTGTCTCCAGAAGTTTTCTTTATTTGCCCTTTCTTTCCAAGCATACGGAAATAATTGATAAATAAATGAATGTTCTAATTGATTATGAATAATTTTACTAATGAGTCTTCTAGTTTTATTTTTTATGTTTATTGGTTTACCAAACTCAAGTACTGGTGAGCACTCAAAGAATACACTACCTTGAATTGCTTGACGTAAGTATTTGAAGGCATGTTTAGACAAAAAAACACTGCTTACAATATTGTTCTTCTAGACGTACAATTAAAGTCATAGCTAGCATCTTATTTAAAAAAAAAAATCAGCATCATTTATCAATGAATGGATATGATGATGATATAAATTTTATCTGGAATATGACTGCATTCAATGTGCAATGCCAAATGCATGTGTGATTTATGTTGCTCAGCTTCATTTCTCGGTTACTAAAATTTCTGAATGACCTTTGGGATTAGTTCCAGTTAAACTGTGTTGAAGTAGCCTAGCTTAGCTGTATATAACTGTCTAAAAGCTTTAGTAATGTACATCAGTCATTTTGTGAGGGAAGTTAAAATGTACAACGGTACAATTGTAATGGGTCACAAGACACCTCATTAGTGAAGCAAATTTTTAAGGCAGTTGGAGCAGATAACATGCAGCAATGAGACACCCATGTGAGGATAGGCCAGTCAGACAACTGCAACCACTTATAAAAACTCTGGCTAATAATAGAGAGGGTAGATAAATGTTAATCGGAACATCTGAGCCATTCATGCCAAGTGAAAGAATTTACTTATACTTTCTGCATGACATCATCACAGATCAAAGGCCAGAACCTGCTGGATGTGTCTTTCATACTTCCTTTGTGGTGGATTTGCGAGCAGAGGGAACATCTTGACCTGATTGTGCAAGTCTTCTTTGTTACTGATAAATACACCTATAGTAGTGTCCAACCAGATCATATCACATTTCATCTACTGTCATCGCGAAACCTCCTGGACAAGGATGCTTTCAATTACCAAAACGTCCCTCAGCCACTCAGACTGAAGCAATTCCACCTTGTCTTTGTGCAGAATATGAAAAAAAATCAAGTTATGGTTAACTTAGCATGTTCCCTGTACTAACATCAAACTCCTAGAGAAATATCAAGTGACAGCGCCAACCTAATTCTGAATCAGGACTTTGAAGATGCTTGAACTGTCTTCTGTAGCTAGTACCATCTACTGGCACAAAGCTCATGGATGTGACCTTTCACATCCTGAGACAGGGACAGTCCTGTTAGTCTCATTCTTTTTTATTGCTGCACCTTACCAGTATTTGTGAGGTACATTATAAAGTAGGGACAATGAACAGGGATGGGCTTATAAAATAATTCAGATTGGAAGGGACCTCCGAAGGTCTCTAGTTCAATTTTCTGCTCAAAGCAGGGTCAGTTAAGAGATCAAACAAGGTTGCTGAGGGATTTATCGAATAGGGTGTTGAAAACCTCCAGGGACAGAGACTGCACAACCTCTGTGGACAACTCATTCCACTTCTTGGCTGTCATCATAAGGAAAAAATTATTCCTCATATCCCCTTCCTCTCTTCTTTCAGTTTACACACTTTGTCGCTCATCCTAGGGCCCAACTTATTTAAGTTATTTAAGCCTCTACGCAAATACGCATAGCATGGGGAACAAACAAGAGGAGTTAGAGATGTGCACATGCCTGCAAGACTATGATCTTATTGGCATCACGGGGACATGGTGGGATGGCTCCTGTGACTGGAGTGTTGGAATGGAAGGATACAGGCTCTTCAGGAAGGACAAGGCAGGGGACACTAGGAGGGGGTGTCACTCTCTGTGTCAAGGACCAGTTGGAGTGCATGGAGCTCTGCCTGGGAATAGATGAGGAGTCTACTGACAACTTATGGGTCAGGGTCTGCTACAGGTCACCCGGCCAGGAAGACCAAGCAGATGAGGCCCTCTATAGACAGATTTGAGCAGCCTCACACTCACAAGCCCTAGTCGTCTTGCAGGGATTTCAACCACCCCAATATCTGTTGGAGGGACAACATAGAAGGGCATAAGCAATCCTGAAGGTTCCTGGAATGCGTCAATGATAACCTCCTTCCCCAAGTGGTAGAGGGGCCAATGAGGAGAAGTGCCATGCTGGACCTTGCTCTCACCAAGAAGGAGGGCCTGGTGGGGAATGTGAAGTTTAAGGGTAGCCTTGGCGGAAGTGATCATGAAATGGTGGAGTCTGAGATTCTTAGGGTGGTGAGGAGGGGTCACAGTAAGCTTGCTACCCTGGACTTCAAGAGAGGAGTGTATGCAATTATTAGTGCAATTATTAATCCTGTGGGATACTTAAAGTCTAGAGAACTAATCACACCACAGGATGATTCAGTTTCACACTTTTCTGAATGCTTCTTTATAAGGACCTTCTCAGAATTGCACATCAAAAGTAATTCTGAACACTAGGAACTTTTTTGTCTACTTAAACCTGGAGTATCTTACCTTACTCTTAGAAGACGTATATGCTTAAGTGAATCTTTAACAACTAAAGATGTAGATGGGCCTTTGAGCAATCTGGTCTAGTGTCATGGCAGGGGGGTTGGAACTAGATGATATTCAAGGTCCCTTCCAACCTAAGCCATTCTATGATTTAATGATTCTATGACCACGGAACTTAATTTGTAGGCAGTTGAATTCTGCTTATTATAATACAGATAAATGGTAAAAAATAAAAGCTCTTTTTATTTGCAAAATGGATTATTTAAGGTGTTACTCCTAACAAAATATTTCATAAGGCAGGTCTATCATGAACAACAGGTATTCACAATATTTATTCTTCTCTTATTAAACCAAATTCAATTTTAATCAATTTGCTGTTGAAGTCATTACACGAAGGACTAACATCAAGTGTTTTCGGAAGTTTTTTCACAAACAACTCACCAACAGATACTGAAGTCTTGGTGATAACAGAACAATGCAAAAAAGCTGTGACCATACTTATTTTTTAAGGTTTATTGGTGGTTTCTTTGCCTCTTGCCTGTTTCAGCAGTTTTCTTCACTGAAAAAAAGGAGATGAAAAGGCTGAAAGAAGACTTTTGATTTCATTTGAGAGACTGGAACAGAGCACTAGTGGAGTTGCTTACTTCGTTCAGAGAGATTTATTTTCTTTCCTTTCATATTTTCACTGGAAGAGGAAGACATACCCCTTTTTAACCTGGGCTGGACTGAAATTTTTATTCTTGTCACTCTTATAGGCTGAACATGAATTTGATAGTTTGGATTCCATTTTCAACTAATAAATATGTAATCTCTTAATAGCCATGCAAGAGAATGATAACCGTCTTCATCCTTGTAAAAAAGGAAGTCTAACGACGTCTTTACAAAGTAGTGTTTAATTATCTGTCTTTTTAAAAAAGATATTATTTTAATTAATTGCATTTATTGATAAGATATGAAATTCTGTTTAAAAATATTCCAAACACTGTATTTTTATAGAAAAGCTTTTCAGCCTAAAAACTGTCTTTTACATGAGTCCCAGAGACACTAACCAAATTATTTAAAAGGTTTATTTTCTTAAACTTTTCTTTTTTTTTTCTTTTATAAAAAATACTTTATGATTTCCAGGTACGTAATTAATTCTCCTATTAAATTAAAAATTCTATACTGGGATCAATTAGATGCAGTAGCAATAGCAAAGAATCTTGTTATATTTGTAAATACACACTTACTAGCTACATAGCAAAGGTATAGCACTTTGATATTTAAGGGTAAACATTTCAGACAAATAGTTTCCTTGGATTACTGTCTGTGCAGTGAAGCAAATAAGGGAAAACTATTTTCCCTTATTTCTTTTTTTAAAGCTCATTTAAAATTGTAGAATTTTTTTAGGGGAGAAAAAAATACAGATAAGTGGGTCTGATTTTGGAAATAGTGTAGTGCATTTAATGTAGCCTTTCCTTCTTCTGCAGGGAGAAGAGACAAGAGAAAAGAAATATGGATGTTCTTGGCTTTCTTCCTGATTTGGTGCTTGTAGAAGAAGAAGAAAATAAAGAACTTTCAGGCAATTTGTCTATAAATCATTTACTTGTCACTGCATAAAAAATATTTCATTCTTTCCTCTAGCTACTGTGAGTTTAGAAATATTAGCTTTTCCCCCAAAAACGACCTTATAGAGCCCAGCTTTATACCTTTTTCTTGGTATACATATAATTTCTAGAACATTACTGCTAATAACAGTGTTATTATGACCTCACAGTTCTTCTTAGTTTTATTTTTAAAAGTAGTGAAGTACTGGAATCTGTAGCAATTTATGAATGTTTATTTTAGTCTTCTTTTAGGATGGATAAACTTTATTGGCAAAGATGCTCTACCAGTGTTTAAGAAAATTTGATGATTATTTTTCTTCTCATGAAATTTTATGGAAGATATTTTTGGAAAGAATCCTTAGTGTTATCTTTTAATATCAGCGGACAATTTTAATTCCAACTTTTACTAAACTTTATTAAAAGTATGCATTTCATTGTCATTAGATCATCTGTTCCTGATGACACACAAGTCATTACCCAGTAGCACACATTTCAATATGTTTTGCACAGGTATGCTTTGTTTAATACTTTTGCTCTTAATAGGTACCTGAAACAGGCTATCATACCAGCTACCATATAAAATAGTCAAAATTTCACATATCCCATTTCATCTCAGTTGTCTTCTCTCAAAAGTATATGTATTATTAATGAACAAAAAGAAAATATCCAATGCTTATAAACAGAATAAAGAAAAAGAAAAGTCCACAGATCATATTTGTTTGGTTTTTTTAATGCTAAATTACATTTTGAATAATAAGCAAAGACAGACATCTTTCAGTAGATTCTGGAGAGAATTATTTGAAATTCTATGCTTTAAAGCACATTTAGTATTATGGCTTTCACATAGAAACTCCATTTTTCCATTTTAGTGAGGATGATACTAAAATATATTGGCAAAACTTTAACTCTGTGAAAGGAAAAAAAATCGATAAAATGAAAATTATTAGCAAGACCTTGTTAACTTAAGGAGATGAAGTAAAAGTTACAAATTCTGTAATATTCTTAAAATTTAAAATTATTTTACCAGAAGAAGTTTATACCTTCCTCATGCAATCCAGGATTATAGACTGCAGAACATAATTTGTACATAAATGAAAATTAGTTGTGATTTAAATGAGATTTATGCAAGTTGATGTTTCAGTTTTCTCTTCAAAAAAAGCAATTTTTATAGAATAAAACTTTTTAAAACTTGGCAATTTTTTTGATGAAATTTAAAAAAATAAAACAACTGAAATACTTCAGAATCTTTAGTTCACAAAAAATATTTTATCTTTGTTTGCTTTTAATCATTTTAACCCACTTTCAATTTTATATTGAGGCATATTTCCTATTTTACCTGACTTTAAAATCAAACTAAACCTAGATTATATTGTCTAATGAATAAATTAGTTATGAAGTATTTTCATATCAATCAGGTTGGAGACCTAGGTTTCCATTTTAAATTAGGAAATTGTATTTCCCATACACTTCTTTTGTAACCAAACAAGGACTGTGTACTTCCAAGATAAAGCAAAAGTTGTTCAGAGAGAATGAAATATAGTAAAGGGCAAGAATTTTGTTACTCTTCAGTAAAACTTCCAATGCCTTAATCAACTGCTTCATTTTGGTCCTTCAGAAGCTGCCATATTATTCTTGCAGCTTTTGGAGGCTACTATTTAGTAAATGTTATTCTCTGACTTAGACATCTCAAAACTTATTGAAATTGAGAAATACTTGCCATAATGAACATTTGTTTCATTTTTTCATCTGGAATTAAATTGACCCCTTCAAACAGGAAGCCTATATATTACTTGAAACTTACCTCTGTCCTCAAGATAATGTTTCATTGATAGCTAGAATTTGTGTTGACTTTTTGCATGAGGTTGATTTCTTCTGGGTTATTGCCTAGCACCCAGTGATGAGTGGATACATGAGATCTTAGTATATATCCTGTTCAAATTAAAACAAAACAAACAAAAATGCTAGAAGATATTACAGGAAAAAAAAAAAAAAAAGATAGAAATATAAATTAGCTCAATTTTCTGTCAGGTGGTCTTATTAGATTACTTATCCTTACACACTTTAAAAAAAAAAAGAAGTATATATACGAAGCCCCTCCTTTCTTTCTGTGTGCAGAGTGAGCAGGTGTGTAATGTGTAGGGTTCAAGACAAGTTCACAAGTTTGTCACAAATGAATTACTTGTTGAGACTCTCTGTTCATGGCTTATTGTACATGTGCTACATACTGTATAGGAGTGGATGGGAAGCAGAGAGGAAAAGTGATTTCCCTGTTATGGCTGCTGCATGATCCAGCAGGTGGCACCAGCAGGAAAAATTCTACTTCCCCAAGTTAATGGATGCATGGGGAGTCGGGGGAAGCTCCAAGAATGTAGGTAGGCAAGTATACAAGAGCAGAGAGAGCAAATAATGACATCTGCTGAATGTGGTGAGGAAAGCAGAGGCTGATGCAGAGAGCAGAGCCAAATCTAAGCTTAAGAAGGGTCAGAGACTACTCCTGCAGACCATGAGGGAGTTATACTCACAGTAAGAACATTTGAAGTCCTGAAACTTGCCAAATCTGACAGCAAGATGGGAGAGACTGAAGGATGGAAATCTTTATTTTGTATTTAATATGTTTTGTCTAGCAAGTCTGAATTTTACCTTGTTCAGGTTTCTGGTTTGTGTTCTACTAAAACAGAGTGTTATATTTTGAGAACCTTTCATGCACCATTCAGTGCTAGCCCCTTTCATTATGATACACGTTGTTATTCTTATACTTGTATATGTTTATAAAATGCTATGAAAAGATTTAGGTGCTAGAACCTAAAGAAAATTTAAAAATTTAAAAAGAAAAATAATAATGAATAATTGTTCCTGTAGAAGGACAAAAAAAAATGCTAATTCCTTTTCATATATTGTCCCAAAGGCAAGTCCTTGTCAAAATTCCTGTGAGACATTTAGTCCCTTAAAGTCTTTTATTACACCAGTGAATGCCAGCTCCTTCTTGCCAAGATAAGACATGGGTCAATGTTAATATCCTATCTTGAGAAAATACTATGAGTGTTTTTTGAAGCTGTAGTTTTCTGTTCCCTTCTCTAAATTGATCCACATATTGTTTAAAAGGAGGAACAAGAAGGGAGGAGGAAACAGGAGAAAACTTCAAGGTCTTTTTGGGCTGAAGGTAGATCGACTGTTGGTCTCATTCAAGTTCTCTTTGGCAGGTATTCCCCTGAGCCATCTGACCTCTCTGATAGTAATGTGACATTGTGGTCTGGATTTATCTACCTTCTTTGAGATAGATATATATATTGGGAACCTAGTTGTTTTAAGCTCCTTTTACAGAAAATGAATAGAGGCAGATTTATTTGTGAGAATTCAGATTTTTGTTAACAGCCTAAAGCAGAAGTTGTAAACATTCTACATGTTTTTTAAGGTATTTTCCATAGACTTGGCCTCACTATTCCCTTGTCCACAATGCAGTAATTCTTATTTCTCCTTTTTTATTTCATAGAAGGAAAGTGTTGAAGTCCAAAATTTCACTTAAAAAAACACCTCTAATTTTATAGAAGGTCATGGCTGTAAGGTCTTATTTGTCCTAAGACATGACCCAAGAAAAAAGGGTAGTGTGAGCATTCCATAGCTCCAAAGAATCCAGGAAATAAATAAAAAAAAATGAACAACAACTTGGCCTGAAGTTTCTCTGCCTGCACAGAGGGGAAAAATTTTCCCTAGACAGGTCTTAGAAAAGGTGATAAATTTAGAGTATTTTCCCTTTATGTAGATTTACAGCTATATTTTCAGCTTCCATTTCAAGTTTCTTCTAAATGAGATTAGAAATGGCCAAGATATTAATCACGCTTCAAATATTTATAGTATAACAGCCAATTCAACTTCAACTATAACATTACTACTACTATCCCTAAGGTAACTCAATTATACTTATTTTGAATTACATGATGTAATACATCAGTCTAAAAGCATAATGACATAATAAATAAAAGCTGAGAAAAAAAAGAAACCTGAAGGAACTAATTAAAATAGTATTTACAAGAGATGAAGAGAGACTTACAGGAAAATTTTAGGCCTCAATCTAGAATTTTTTTCTACATACCACTATCGCAGTAGGGGCAGTCACTAATTTCTTGCAGAGTTTCAGGATCTATCAATGTGAAACAAATGTACTACATAAAGGCCAGAATTGTCATCTTTGATGGAGGGACTATGAGATTTATAGAATCAAAATCTGGTTGAAAAAGTACACAAAAGCAAGGTCAAGGATGCAGTAGAAATTCATTTAACAGAGCCAAGATAGAAAGCTTGGACAGTTGAAAAAAGAGTTTGAAATTGTGAGTGCAGTAATCTGTAGGAGGAAAGAAAGAAATGTATGAAAACATTATGGTGCAATAAGATGAATACTACTAGTCAGGTAATCAAGTAGGCTAAGTACTTATTACAGCACCAAATAACTAAGCCAATAGTAATTATATAGACAATAAATAGTCCTTTCTAATTATTTTCATGAAGGAATATACACTAACTTATCTTCCAAAAAAACCCTTATACTACTAACTAGATTTCCCCTTCACTCCCTTTTCACTGGAACTATTTATTAACTGGATCCTTTTCTCCATAGGTATTATGTGCACTGAGTGAATAGTAGCAGGAAAATATAAACAGTCACTTAACATTTATGAACCAACAATCCTAAACACACTCCTTGTATGTGTATTATTAACATTCAAGCATTGATACAGTAGATCTGATATTTCTCAGTTCCTTTAGGCCAAAATCCCACCAACGCCTCTCAGCATGAATCCAACATGTTTCAAACGTGGCCAATTAATTTTGCAAATGAACTGCATCTGTGCAGGGTGCATGTCTCAGACTTGCATTCATTTCACACGGCATATATAGTACACTGTATCTGTAGAAATACTTTTGTTTCGAAAATCCCAGACAGAAGTATGAGAAGCAGGAAGTTGAAAAGTTTTCTGTGGCAGAAAAAAACCCCAAACAGATGTAAACCTAGACTTACTTTTATTATTTTATTTCTATCATTTCTTTCTTTTGGACTGTCTTTTGAATGTTTAAGAATGAACACAACTACATAGACAACAACTCTCATTCTGTGGGAGCAGAGAGCCAAATCTTAAAAGGAACTGAAATAATGGCCTGGACGTGGGTGGAATCTAACTTTTCCAAACCCAAGATGGTGGTTTGGGGGAAAAAAAAAAAAAAATAAAAGAAACATGAAAACCCAACCAACCAACCAAACCTATTTAACTAGCAGGGTTAAAAAAAAAAAAAAAAAAAGGGAACGGAGTTTTCCTAATTCACAAGTTACATTTTAGCCTAGTGTAGCCACAAGGAAGTGCTAAGTAAACTTTCAGCATTGAAAGGTAGCTGTGTTTTGAGCTAAGGACTGATCAGGATTTTGCACATACCTTCAAAAGAAGGCTTATGGTTATTAATGCCACAAGGAATAACGTGGGTCTGTATATCTAGCAGTAAGTGATAAAGTAAACAGTGCAAAGCTTAGACTCTTTTGCACGCCTCCACGCTGTTACACTATGTAGATCACTGAGACCTGGTAAGACAACCTAAGGTACCCCTGAGCCTAAGGAACTCCTGCTGACTGACATTCAGCCTGTATTTTTCCTTTATGGCTTTACAGAAAATATTTTCCTCAATCACTATATTCATTACAGTGTCTATTCATACTCTGTTGCAATGTCTTTCATTTTTGGTTGTGCAAAACCAGAAACATTTCCTACCAAGGACTCATGTCATCCAAAACATTTTTCCTGCTGTTAGCCCGGATCAGATACTTAGAGAAGTTCCAGGCTTTGAAGTGAGTCTTTATGAGATAAACTACCCAAAAGTGATTATTTTCCCTACAGAAAATGTTTTTCAAACGTTGATTTACACAAACAAGGAAGCTCTACAGTTTTCTCATCCCTTGCTTTTAATATGCTTTCTGTGGTTGGTGTTGTAAACATTGTTTAAGCAATATTGGGCTGCTTTCTTTTTTTTTTTTTCTTTCAGGCATCTAGCATCAATTATATCTTGTTGCAATGTGTCCCATAGGTTAATTAGATATTGTATAAATAAGTGTTTCTATTTATCATGTTTGAATTTGCTGCCAAGCTATGCATATTGTTAGTCAGGCCGTGAATATTTAGGTGCTTGTGACCTTTCTTCTTAAATGAATTTCTCAAGCAATCTAATCATGTTAGTTGCTCTTCTCTGATCTCCATTCAATTTGTTCCTTTTCCTTCACTTCCCTTTCCAATCAGGTACCAAGATGCTGAGAAATGCATAAAGTATTCTAAATGCAGTCTTAGCAGACCTTATAGACAGTGACTAATACTTTCATGATTGACTACTTCATGTTTTGGCATATGATGCCAAAAACTGCATTGACCTTGTATTATTTTTCCCCCTGAAATATCACATTTAGAGTTGGAGGAGAAATGTCAATCCTCCAAGAAAATATTCAAAAGTTAAATGTTTTCTTTTTTAAGAACTGAGGTAAATAGTTAAAGTGTAAAATAAGATTATGAACCGATAATCTCCTCTACATTAGTTTAAGATAGTTAAAATATTTCATTTTGATGTTTTCCAAATGTTGCAATTTTAGCTTTCTAAATGACAAGTCAGCTATAATTAACTAACATTTTTACACACAAAGCTAATCTTTTTGTGTGTGTAAAAGGTCAAAATAGGATATTTTAGTAATTCTGAAAGATTTAGGAAGCAATAAGATGTTGAAAATCATTTCTTCCCAGGACATTCATAGAATCAACAATTTGGCACATTTAAAGAAAAAAAATCAATTCAGTGGAAATTTTCTGATTTTATTTAATCATACTGAAAGTTCATTTTTAATTATTGCTTTTTGTTTTAACATTATTATCATCCATGTGTCATCTTCCCACAGAATATCTATTTTAGATTTTTTTTTTTCCAATGAAACTTTGTGTTTTTCAAGTTTTTCTTCAAATGTTTCTGTACTTTCTAGTTACATTTGTATCCTTTCTCATGGATGCTCACCACTCTTTCAACTGCAAGTTTCATTAAAATGCTGTTTACTCTCACTTTCAGATTGTTAATGAAGATGTTTAATAGGACAAGAGCTGATTCTGACCCCTATGGCAGCATACACTTCATTTCATCTTGAAACGTTGTTCATGGTTATTTTTTACATTGCCTCAGTCAATTTTTATCCACAAGTCTCTACGTCTATTTTGAACTGAGCTAAATGCGTAAGATTTCTTCAGATACTACATCAAATGTTTTACTAAACAAAAAATCCCTCCCACCTCAAACCCTGTATGTCTACTCTGTTCTCCCTGTCTCCTTCTACAGTTCTGTAAAAAAATGAATGGACTTATTCTAGAACAGAATGAGCTTCAGCAATATATGCTCCTTGCTGATCATGGTTCCACTATTATTAATGTGCTGCATATGTAGGCAATGTAATTCCATGCACTTTACGTGACTCTGGAAACGAAGGGAAAGACACTCTTTAAAAAGTAATTGCCTAAATTGAATGTGGACAGAAGAGAACAGCAGAAATCCAAAAACATAGTGACAAAACTCCTTCTTCGGCTGCTGCTCGGCCACCCTCAGTAAGTGTCTACCTCATCGACAGACGTTGTCTGTAGCCTCTCTTCTGAAATAGGTACAGATCCAGAACTTCTGGTCTGAATGATTTGTGTGTATCTTGTTAGATCTTGGCTAGAATTAACGTAAGACTGGGAGTTAGACAGCAGGGGAACCTAACTCCTCTGAAAGGCTCAGGTTGGCAGCTGCTCTTAGAACAGTCCGAGTACATACAGACCAGGACAAGCCCTCTGAGGAGGAAGTATTGCAAGCTTTTTTATTGTATTTTATTTTTAAGTTGAAGGATGTAATCAGAAGATTATAACGAATTTGTACTATAAAAGTATTAATGTACTTTTTAGACTTCTGATTCCTAAAGGTGACTTTTTCAAGGAATATACATCAAAACATGCTTTAGAAGAAGGATGACAGACTCACAAGAAATGATGGGAGTCCAGAGCACTACTCTGTTATCTGAGGGCCCTGCCCACTAGCTGTATTCTTTTGTTCTCCTTCCTTCATCGTGGACAATGTTTCACACCAGTCAATAGCTTCATAGAGAATCTTTGTAAAAAGTGGTAGCTCAATATCTGTGAGGTACAAGGAAAAATTCAGCAGACGTCTCACTTTTTAAGCATAAAAACAGCCTTGATTGTTACTATGATATGAAGAGGGGAACGTAAGCAATCTTTTAATGCAAGAGAGGAATTGACTCAGTCCTGATGAATTACTTTCCAGTACTTTGAAATTACCTTCAGAAAGGGGACAATGGTTATGAATCTCGAGTAGATGAAAGTATACAAATGAAATATATTTGAATTTCATGCTTTACCACAGATTTAACCTTAAGGTTGTCTGTTTGGTTTGTTTGTTTATTTATTTTTTTTTTTAATTGGGAGAACTGGTGAAACACCTGCCTTTACATAGTTCTTCAGAATTTATCTATCAGTTCCTCATCTTTTGCAAGCCAGCCATAGCTAATTTGGTCCCACTTGGTAAATAGTTTGAATATGTAAGCAAACTTATTGAGACCAACAAAACAGCTTAAAGGATCAGACTGGTTTTTGATTGATGATTCTGAACCTTTGACAATAATTCAGAAAACTGTGAGTCAGGAAGAAAGACTGACTCATATTAAATAAGTTCAGTGTCTTTTCCAGCAAGAAGGGCATCACGTAATTTCTGATTGTGAATCCAATTCAAAATTTCCTTTCATTGCAGCTTTTTCAGTTTGTTGTGGTTTTGTTTTCTTTTGTTTTTTTTGTTTTTTTTTTTTTTTTTTAAAGAAGTGTATTGGATTTATATGGCAAAATTTTAGTAGTGGAGGGGAGCTGCAGGGGTAGCTTCTGTGAATAGACACCAGAAGCTCCCCCAGTGTTGGACACACACAGTTCCAGCCAGCTCCAGGGACCTGCTGCTGGCCAAAGCTGAACCTATAAGTGACACTGATGGAACCTCAGTGATAACATATTTAAGAAAGGGTAAAAAATGCTGTGCAACAGCAGCTGGGAGAGACGAGTGAGAACATATGAGAGAAACAACTATGCAGACAGTGAGGTCAGTGAAGAAGGTGGGGGAGGAGATGCTGCAGCCGCCAGAGCAGCGACTCCCCTCCAGCCACGATGAAGACTATGGTGAAGCAGGCTGTCGCCCTGCAGCATGTGGGGGTCCACAGTGGAGAAGATATCCACCCTGCAGCCTGTGGAGGACCCCATGCCAGAGCAGGTGAATGCGCCCGAATGAGGCTGCAGCTCACAGAGAGTCCATGCTGGAGAAGGCTCCTAGCAGGACTTGCAGCCCTGTGAATGGGAGCCCACACTGGTTTTCTGGCAGAACTTGTGACTCCACTGGGAACACACACTGGAGCAGTCCATTCCCAAAGGACTGTATTTTGTGGGAAGGAACCATGTTAGAACAGTTCTTGAAGAACTGATGCCCATGGGAAGTTCCCACATTGGAGAAGTCACAAAAGACTGTCTTTCATGGGTGGGGCTGCTGGACCAGAGGAAGAGTGTGAGGAGGAAGCAGTAACAGAGACAACACATTGTGGACTAACCACAACTCCCATCCCTTATCCTTCCATGCCACCTGGGAGAAAGGAGGTAAGGAAGTCATGAGTAACGTTGAGACTGGGAAGAAGGGAGGGATGGGGGGGGGGGGAGATATTTTTAGATTTGTTCATATTTCTTATTATCCTACTCTGTTTGATTGGCAATAAATTAAATTAATTGTCAAACAGACTGGCAATAAAGTCGAGTCTATTTATCCCGTGACGGTAACGAGTAAGTAATCGCCCTGTCCTTTTCTTGACCTGCAAGCTTTCTGTTGCATTTTCTCCCTCTGTGCTGATGAGGAGTAGGACTGACACAGCAGCTTGGTGGGTACCTTGTGGCTAGCCAAGGTAAAGCTGCCACATTTAGAAATTATATTTTTTTTTCCTTCACTACTACAAAACTTTAAAAAAAAAAAAAAAAGAGCCACAAATTCTTCATAAATTTGCCCAAACTTAAAATTGTCCTGGAAGCCTCTGCTCTTAGATAATTGGAATTACTAATTAGTAAAATTCATTAATAACTCTTCTCTCACAATGGTTACCACAAGATGTTCAGAACTAAGATGAAAGAAATTCTGAAATAATTATGGCATTTGTTTGAGCTCAGTGAAGTTCCTTATAACATCAGATATCTGGTGATTGGTTGGCAGTTCTTCAGAAACATTTTTTTTTTTTTCAAATATGTAGTTGTGCTGGGTTTTTTTAAATACACAGGAGCACTGACTGGGCATTCTTATTTCCTTTAGAAATATTCAATATTTTTTTGATACTTAGAGTATTTTCTTTCACACTAACCCACAGAAAATTTTTTAAGAGATTTACTGTTGACTTTATGAAAAGTATTCCACTGAGATATTGGCATTTGTTACTTTTCACTTTCATTGATTCCTTGTAGACCATCTTTGCATAAAGACACTGCATAAGATGGCCTTAGTTCTCTATAGCTTAATTCTCATTGTAGGATTGGCATAAATATGGTTGCTCTAAGTGAACAACTATAGCTAAATATGCAAGTATATAATTTTCAGGATCAGGGCAAGTACATTGTATTGGTACGGGTATATTTGCAGTTTATTTTTAAACACAGCTAAAGGGATGAAAAAACCCACAGAATAAAGTACCACTTAGGGCATCAGAAACTCTCAGCTACCCCGAATAAATATGCAAGAAGGCAACTGGTAGTATTGCCACAATATAATCATAACTTGTAAGTAGAACATTGTTGAATATTTTTCCTTTAAAACCCTTCTTGAACCTTCTTTTCACTGTCTGCAGAAAGAATAAGAAAAAAAAAAAAGTGGAGGGTAGAAAGATTGTAAGGCACGTAAAGATTGTAAGGAAGGTAATACTTGCATATTAGAAAAACAAACAATTACACAGACTGATATTTCCCAACTTTTCATTTTTCTATGCTACATATCTCCCTGTTTTGTCAGATTTTGAAGAAAATTTTGTCCAAAATGTAGGAAAAGGTGTTGAATTTTCCTTTCCTTGGTGTAGTCAACCTTTGTGAACACCTGAAAATGCCTTATAATAAGACATTTAGAAGAATATTGAACTGCACAACAAAGGCTTTTTTCTAGAAAACCTGGTGTGTGTTCGAGTTATACTCAATTATTTACAGATGACAGGATAATGACATAAATTGATGAGAAAGAAAAAGCAAATTCTGAACAAAGATCAAGAACCATTTCTTCATGCAGAGAATCGTCACTGTGTTATTGTTACATAATGGTTTTCAACCTAGTTGGGTGAGAAAAATAGAAAGAGAAGCCATTGAGTAATCCATTAGAATGCTTCCAGTGGAGTAACAGAATTTAAAGAGGGAAAGGACCAATACTTCTGCACCTTCTTGGCAGCAAGCTTTAATGTAAATATCTAATTTATTACATTAGTCTGCAGTTTTGACCAACAATACTTTGGCCAAAGTACCCATCTTCAGTGAGAAAAATTATAATAAAATTTAGTAACCCTTACAAAGAATTTTATATAGGTGAAAACCAGAGATGTTCCAAATACCTCAAGGACATTGCAAAAATTTAGCGCATGTCACATCTATAAGTGCTGTATAAATATCATACTGATGGTAGGAGATATGGTAACTCTCTAAAACCCACAAATTGCCTAAAACCAGTATTTTAATTGAGAGTGCTGCTAAGTTATTGATTTTTACCTCATTCAGGAACAGTTTTCTGAAGAAAAAAACATGGTTTTTTTTCTTTTTTTTTATTATTTTTTTTTTCTGTGGTACTCATTACTTTGTTGTATCTTTCCAATATAAGATCTTCAGGACACATGCTCTTCATATATGCAGTGTTGTGTTCACTGTTGTGTTATAAAACAGATGCTCAACGTGAGTAAATCAGCACTGTGTCATTAAAGTTCAGCTTTGGATTGCCAATTAACTGAAGGTAATTAACATGTTTAAATATTACTCTGAATCTTCTTTTGGATGAGAAATATTTATAGTTTATTCTGCTGATGAACCTTACTGTTTATTTGAATTCAGTTCTTCTTTGAGTTAGGAATTCATGAGCACCCTGAAGAAATGCATCTGTTGTGCCTAACCCTGCCTAATAGTTTGAAAGAAACTTTTTCTTCTTGTTTCCTACAGAAGTTCTGGACCCACAATCTTCATAATGTTTATGGCAGCCAAATACAAGGATTTCTTATCTGCCCAAATATTTTTTGTATTATGATAGCAGAAATGTATGCATAGACAAACAATACTATTAAGTCATATTAGGCACAGTCAATGCAAAATCTGGTGTGAATATAGTAATACAGAAGTAAAAGTACTTAATAACTGAATATATACTATCTTCCTACATGAGAATGAGCTATGTAATTATTACCACAAGAAGGCTATGTTGGTTTAACTGTAAAGTTACAGACTAAAGGGCAATTTTTTTGTTTTAATTTTTTTTTTTAATCAGAGCCTCTAGGCAGCATTGCAAAATTAAAGTTACAAATCCTGTGCAAGCTGAATCATATTCTCAGTTAAGATTCACAACTGCTAAGTCCTGGACAAGACAGGTGTAGTTCAGTTCAGATTCAGAATACATCTAGCACCAAAATTGTAGCACCAAAATCTATGCTGTACTCAGAAGTGACTGTCATGAATGTTCATAGAGACTTTGTTTTCATGCTTACAAAAAAGCAGTTATTAAATTGTTGCCTTAAACTTCTGAATGGTTCAGAGGAAATTATTGGGACTTACGGCACTACCATGTTTTCTGTCAGTTCATTTTACCTTCCTGACCTTAAAGTAGGAATATTAGTAAGATGATGCCTATCTTGTCTTTCATTCCTGGTTCTTGTTATCAGCTCCTATGTCAGCCACCTAGTATATAAACCATTCATTCATGATTATTGTATGTACTCAAATTATTATTAAAAAATTCAGAATATACAGTCTGAATTAGTAAGATTGATCTATTTAAAACTATTTAAGGGATTTATCCAAACAGCTCTAATGTAAATTGTTACCAAATGTCTAAATATCCTTACTCCATTGACAATCTTTTGTTGTTGCTGCGGTTATCTTAAACATAATCTCTGGTGATCAACGAATGTTATTGTACGTACTATAAATTAGCTTTGGACAAGGCTTGAACTTTCTACATAGTCTTCTGAAGACAGTATGGTCCAAATGTTTGTTGAGGCACCATGAATAGATGCGTTAGATACGCTCAACTGCAGTTGGAATTTTGATTTTCTATTACAGATGCATCTGAATTCATATTCCTTTCATGTTTCTCAATGTTTTGGAGTAGATTTGTAAGACTTTGCCATGTAATAGGTCATATTCATGTGAAAGCACCTCAAATGATTCTTCAGAATTTCCACTGTCCTCATGCTCACTAATGGTTTTCTGATCATTCACGATTTTACAGCACTATAGTCTAAAAATTATGTGGTCTAAATTCTGATACACCAGTTGCAGCCTATAATTACTCCTTTAATGTAGTCCCACACCGCTTTGCCCTTCAGTAACTGATTAGACACATCAGAACCTTATTTCCAATATCCACTAAAACATTCACCTAACTGCTAGGTGTTATTGATTTGACAGTTGTTTGGTTTTGTCCATGAACAGAAGATTCATTTATCACATATTTTAATAGAATTAAAGATATAATTTAAGAAAATGGTAGATTTCTTTTCATAATAAAAAATTAGGATAAAGTTCAGCTCTAGTTGTTGTGATCATATGAAAAAATATGGTATACTCATTAAGAGACTGTTCGTCTCAGCAAAGAATAAAGATATAGTGATTTTATCTTGAAGAACTGATATTATCATTATGATATTTGATTAATGTCAAATTGTTTTTTACACAAAGTGGGAGTTCTAAATATATGTAAGTTGTTTTCAGCTAGTCACGCTTTCTTCCAGCTCAAGTATAAGTGGGTACTAAAGCCACTTAGTCTCCTAAATTAGTTTTTTTATTCATAAGTGAATAAAAGAATCTAAATCATCACAGCAAAACAAGCTTGACATTCTTTTAAGTCTGTGGAGAAGTGTTTATGGCATTCTCCAGGTCATGAAGGAAAATCGCCCTGTTTCAAGTTGGAGATGTCCTTTGAATTTCTGGTAATCTTTCTCCAGCTTTTTACCAGCACCTACATACTAGTTTCTAATATTGCAAGGCTAGTTGTTTCTCTGTGTTCTTGAAGTGTACACTTCATTGGTCTCTTATTTAACTGGGGCCACAATGGGTTAATGAAATGCTGAAGCATAAAGGAATTAATTCAGACAAAATATTTCTGTATATTTAGGGGATAGTTTTAATTATATTCACCATCCGATTAGAGGATATTTCTAAACATTTCAATGTGCAAAAACATCTTTTTTTCTCCTTTAGGGTGAATATTTTTTATACTTATTGAATATTTCTGATTTTTTTTTAGGTGAATACAACTAGATTATTTATGTCTTCATTAATCTATTTCATATTGTAAATATTTATACTTAGAATCCATCCCTGTTTTGAAGTGTTAAATATTCATTGTAATAAAGTCTTTGAAAGAATATTTGGATTTAATTTATGTGTCAAATATCTGTATTCATGTAACCCACTAAATTTCCAAAGGCTCTATGTTTTGTTAAATTTTCATTTTCCAATATTTAGGTTAGAATTCATAATTGGAATCTGATATCAAAGATAAATGTGTCCTGGGAAAGATTTCACAACATAAAATCCAGAACAAATAAAAACGTTTCCATTTGCTGTATCCTTATTCATGGCTAATACTGTTTATTTAATGGGAAGATTCCCTATTGTGTCAGTTCTCTGCATTAGTGAGTGATGATACGCTTTGCATGTTCATACATCAAGGGATCTCTATCACTAAACGTTCAGCAGATGTGTTCCAATTTTTAGCATACAAGAGGTTTTATCTCAAAACTGTAAAGTAAAAAAAGAAAGAATGGGATGCATCGGCCTGGAAAAAATCACATCCATCATTCATGGCCACCCTAAAAACTTCTGTCCAGTGTAAGAAAGGTAATTCTTGATTGTTCCATTAACTCCATCAATTGGCAAGTCATGGCAGACAGGCACAAAACAAACCATGTGGTAAACATAACAGTGAATTTCAAACAATGGTTAGATTTTGTAACTAGATTCTGTAACGTTTAGACTGCACTCTTGGTTTCAAATATCAGATGTAACAAGAGGCTTATAAAACTAAACATTGCGACCTGTTTAATCAAATATAAAACACAAAATTACAAATTTAATTTCTAGAAATAAACAAACTAAAAATGCGAGATACTATGGAATTGTAAATTTTTGCTGACTTAAAAGTTATGTTAAATTTAAAGAATTGTTTATAGATTGTTTTGAATCATTTTTTGCAGCTCTTATACAGAGCTAACTTAAACGAGTAACCATGCAGTCAAGGAGGTGTTTCTTACCATGAAAAGATACCTCATTTATTTAAGTTATGAGAAAGCATCTGTTAGCACAGTCACAATCTTCATTTTGCAAGCTTAGCAGCAAAACTCACTAAATCCTTTTAGGGAACTACTTCCTTCATTCCATCCATGGAAATTTGGCTCCAATTTAGCATTGCGAATTACTTTCCTACCCATTACTATTGATTACTGATAACTATTGTATAAGGTACAGAATCTGAGAATATGCAAAGTGTGTATGTGGTCTGTCAATGTTCTTCCTCTCTGTTCATTAGACAAAAGGAAGTGAATGTACAGGGTAATAATACAAGATGTTAGAACAAGAGAGGTAATAAGAGTGAGCATTAAGATGAGGAGCTAAGGTGTGATGATGAGGTGAGGCTCCATACCGGCCCTTGAACTAGGAGAGGCTGCAAGAGACAACAAAATGAATTGTATATTTGAGTAAATTAAATTCAAATGGAGTACATAGTACCAGCTCCAGCTAATGTATTTAAGTAGAAACTGTTGACTGTAGAAATTCTGTCTCTTTTTTTTTTTTTTTTTTGGAGGTTGGAATGTGACTACCAAAAAAAAATGTTTAAACAGGAAAAAGTGGTATTATGTCTAAATCCCTTGAATCTCCTTTCTCATGCTTTTCCTGGGAAACTGTACAGTAGCTTTAACATCTTTACTACAACCATCACAAGCAGAGCTTGGCAAGTCACCTAGATCAGTGTTTTCAGTGTATATTTCTCACCATCTCACCACAGACAGCAGCATTGTAGTGGGTTTCATTTCATTTATTTGTGTTCATCTCACATTTAGATCTACAAAGGACCTCTGTCTTAGAGAAAAATAGGCACTTGTAGCATTTGACTTGTCTCACCTATTTTACGATGACATGAGCTAAACCTCAAAACTCTTTTCACTGATTATAAAAGGAGTCAAAGGTAACTAATTCAACTATTATCATCTGCAATATAGACATCTGTATTTCATCAGTTGATCCCTGGCCCTAGAACCTATTTTTTCCAGCAATATACATAGAATGGTTTAGGTTGGAAGGGACCTTGAAGATCACCTAGTTCCAACCATCCTGCCACAGGAAGGGACACCTCGTACTAGACCACATTGCTCAAAGTTCCATCCAGCCTGACCTCAAACACCTCCAGGGATGGAGCTTCTACAATTTCTTTGGGCAACTTGTTCCAGTGCCTTACCACCCCCAGAGTGAAAAATTTCTTCCTAATATCTAATCTAAATCTGCCTTCTCCCAGTTTGTAGCCATTGCCCCTTGTCCTATCACTTGTAAAAAGACCCTTCCCAGCTTTCTTGTAGGCCCCCTTTAGGTACTGCAAGGCTGCGATAAGGTCTTCCTGAAGCCTTCTCTTCTCCAGGCTCAACAGCCCCACCTCTCTCAGCCTCTCCTCATAGGAGAGGTGCTCCAGCCTTTGGCTCAGTCTTTGTGGCCCTCCTCTGGACCTGCTCCAACAGGTCCATGTCTTTCCTATCTTGAGGGCTCCAGAGCCAGATGCAGTGGGGTCTCACCAGAGCAGAGTAGAGGGGCAGAACCACCTCCCTTGACCTGCTGGCCACACTTCTTTTGATGCAGCCCAGGATACGGATTGCTTTCTGGGCTGCAATCACTCATTGCTGGCTCATGTTGAGCTTCTGGTCAATCAGCACCCCCAAGTCCTTCTCCTCAAGGCTGCTCTCAATCCATTCCCCGCCGAGCCTGTATTTGTGCTTGGGATTGCCCTGACCCAAATGAAGGACCTTGCACTTGGCCTTGTTGAACCTCATAAGGTTGTCATGGGCCCACCTCTCCAGCCTGTCCAGGTGCCTTTGCATGGCATCCCTTCCCTCCAGCATGTCTACCTCGCCACACAGCTTGGTATCATGGACAAAATCGCTGAGGGTGCACTGGATCCCACTGTCCATGTCACTAACAACGATGTTGAACAACACCAGTCCTGGTACTGACCCCTGAGGAACACCACCCTCAGGAACAACATCTCTCACTGCATCTGAAATTATTGAGACTTATGTTTTGAGTAAATTAAATTCTTACAAAACTTGGTATCCTTTAAAAAAAAATAATCTTAGAAATCTCAAAATGTTCATAAGTTTCAGTCATTGAGATCTCTGTGACTTAGCTCACCACTTATTAAACAGGAACTATACCTTTTTACTTCATAGGAGTTCTGTGAAAGTAAATTAATTACTATTTGTGAAGCATTAGATGTTATAATGATCACTGCCATCAAAAAAAAAAAAAAACCATGAAGAAATTAATAATTCTGTCTCCCTAGCAGCATTTGAATAGTGGCCTAAGGCTACACAGTGAATAATGGTGAGAAAACAAAATATTGAATAGCTGCTTATTTACTGAATACTATTAATCATGTGTGCTGAATGATGCAAGGGTCTCATGGACAAAACAGTACATAAGCATCTAATTAAAAACTGTATTATACTGCTTATGCACAAAAGCACAAATTAAGATTCCACAGATTATTTATATTCTAGTCTATTCTAACTATTTTGAGTGCTTTGCTTTGCAACTACAATGGCCTTTTACTGTAATTTGTAACATGTATCATTGAGCTTGAAAGTGAAAGGCACTTTCACAATTTATTAATATTTTTGATGTTGTTTTCACATGCCTGTAAATAAGTTATATCCATCTAACCAGAAAGTAAATTTGAAGCACAGTAAAAAAGAATAACATTAAATATGGTTGAATTATCTTGTGACTGTGAAGGTAAATAAGCTTAGGATCTACTTGCATGGATTAACTTGCAAATTCAGGCACTCATCCTACACAGAAAAAACTGAAAAATCACGGAATTCTTTTCCATGTGATAAATAACATAATCAATAGGTGAAAACCCATGGTCTTATTTGTCTAATTTGGGGAAAAAAAACAAAACAAAACAAAACATAAAAAACAGGGTTTAATCAAAAGCAATAATTTATTGTATGATGTTTGCCACCTGGTTCTACTTACCATATTCCAAATATTTAAGCAGAATTTACTAAACTACCAGTTAAATAGATCTTGGGAGACAAAATGTATCTATGAGAAAATAATTCTGAACAACAAATTACTTTCACTCTCAACCTTGTACAGAATTCATTCTCAAATTATACAAGGTCCCTGTGCTGTAGTACATTATGTACCTCTTCCCACTATATCGGGGACATATCTTTTCTATAAACCAAAACTACTCATGTCTGAATAATCATTTTAAAGCATTCTTGAGTCTTATTATTATTATGAGAGATTATTTAACTGTCAAAAGGACTCCCCCTCAATTGTCTTTGGCATTTGCTTTGCCTTGCATAAATAGAAACAGTGCAATAGTAAAATAGGCTTTTATTTCCTTTTCTGTTTCAAGAAACCACTTTACCTCTGAGTAGATTGATCCGTACTCAGAATACACTGTTGTATTTTCTTAATGAAAAGCTGTTTAGTCACTCTGAAAGAAGTTCCTGGTGTTTTGTTGTTTGGGTTTTTTTTGTCTTTTATGTAGTCGCTGCCAAGTGTTGCTAAAGGGCACTGATCAAATGAAGTTACACTAAATGTCATGTTGTATACCTATTACATATCTTTGTTTAAAAACTATAAATGTGTGTTGACTGTGTGGTATACTGTGGTCTTTTACATTTTGACAAATGTTTGTGTCAGAAAAGAAATACAATATCCACAAAAGTTTGAAAACATTTCTAATGTCAAAATGCAAATGCTTCGTTCAATGTACCTACTAAACTTCTCTCTCACCCTTCTGTTTTTTGGGTTTTTTTTAATCAAATTGAAATTAAAATACAGTAGCAAAATGTGAGTCCATGTCAGTCTATGAAATCAACAGGGTTGCTGTGGTCTTTGATAATCTTCCTATTCCCTAAACCATTGCTGAGCAAATGAAGGTTAAGCAGAATAAGCAGAAAGCACCAATTTCAAGCAGGACTCCTTAATTCTCTTTATCATATAAGTCCAATGGCTTTCATCACAATATTTCACCTGTGATACCCATACTTTCTTCTTTGACACCTTTATAGTATGTACCTTTCTTTGCAAACTATAGATCAAATTTAATACAGAAAATATTACATTGAAGACAGAATATTTTTTACTATACTTTCAGCAAATTGAATAATTATACCAGTTTTGAAAGAGCTGGGGGGAAAAAAAAAAAAAGAAGATGAAAAATCAGTGGTTAACAAAATTACAATAGTACTTTTAAAAGTGTTTTTGTTATGAATAAATTATAAGTAAAAAATTAACAACTTCATGTAATAATAAATAATACCCAATGTAAGTTGAAAATGTTTGTAGGAAGCTTAACGGTATCTACAAGGCATTTAACACAAAAAGCAGAAATACTTCAGACAGCAAAAGTCACACTCAACTTGCAGCTGAATGTACTTCCCAGTGTTTTCAGAATTGTGGTCTTTCCTCTTTCAGCTCCTATGAACCTTGCATTCACATAATGGCTCAGCTTATGCAGTGAAAACATGTAATGGTTTTACTTGAAAAGAAGAGCTGTGCATTCAAATCCCTGAATATTAACAACAGTCAAATCTCAGATTTCCTCTTTCCTTTGGGTATACACTTGCCATTTAGGTCTTATACAAAAAGTAGATCCTACAACTTTTTCGTTTAGTGCTAGAGCTATATGTCCAAATTCAAGACAAAGTCAGATTTGGGGGAAAATTTCCCCTTCTACTTCGTATTCTGCCTAAAGTGAATCCCATGTTTAGGCACCTCCCTCTTCTCCATTGAGAATAATGATTATAAATTCCATCTTTGCAGAGAAAAGCATGATTTTTAGACATTTCAATGCTGAGCATCACAATGTTCATGTATATTTTTGGACCTTCACCGTCTCACTTTACATCAAAGGACATTTAGAGGTATTAAGTAATGTGCTTCCAAAAGCATTGATGCCATCCTCGGTAAACATGCAGATTTACTCCAGGTATGACTTTCCTTTTTGTGGGAAGTTAATTCCATACTCTTCTATACCTTTTTTTCATTATTACACAAAAATCACTTTCACCTATGGGAATCGGCTCAAGTTTTCCATTACTTTCATGGCAGTGAGCAAGGCTGCATCTATCAGACAGCATTAACCAAAACCAACCTTTCAATTTCTCATGGCTGTAAGCATATTAAATATTCTATTATTTTTTTAGGGAAAACCTGTTCATTCTTTAGATTAAGGCTTTCTCTTAACATTTAAGGTAGCATTTTCAAAACAGAATATTTTTTACATTCTCAAAACTATCTCTGAGATATGAAAACCCACAATAAACTCAGTATTTACAGAGACTTTCAAATCTCAGCTAAGGTTTTTCTTCTCGAATGTAAGTGTTAAAATATTGACATTGAAGGTAAAAGTTGGATTTGTCCTTGCTGTCTCTGAGAATTCTGTTTAACTAAGTAGACAGATAAGATTGGCATTTTTAAGGGGGATATTTAGCAGAGTAATTCCTCATTTTGTTTCCGCAGGATAAATACTCATGGTGGTGCCTTACAAAGCTATCATGTGATCTGGATGAGAGCTGTATAAAAGGTGCAAAAGGGTATCACTGGTACGACTGGTGTAAAAGTATCAATTACAGGAGAGGCAAGACCAGCAGTGGAACGAGCACCGTGTCACTTCACATCCTTGGCAGAGAGATGACTTTTAACACCCTAGGTAAGTCATGTCATTGCACATGTCATCAAGAGTCATAACAATATGATATATTTAACTGACAAACCTCCAACTCTTTACTGAGCATTTAAGGAGGGTGAATACAAGTATGTCAGCAGGGAAAGTGGCTGTCATTTGACAAACTGACTTTCCTACCTGAAAAAGACATATGAAATGTATCAAAATGAATGTTTGCTGTGGATAGCTTATAGCTCACTGAGACAGGTGTAAAATGTGACCATAGTATGCTGCAGCCTTCCTTCTTTTTGTGTCTCCACCCCTCAGATCAGGGGTCACCTATCTTTCCCAGATGATACACCAACCTGTATTTTTCTTGCCTCAGTTAGAATTTAAACACAACAGCAACAAGTTAACATGAGCTTGCAGCGGCTGACTCTGTGTCAGAATACTGCTCATCTGATGATGCATAAGCATTTTGTCTCTGTGTGAGGCAAGATCTCCTGGATCCCAATAATGTAGGTATTCAGGCAGATACTGTGTTTCAGAGCTGTTTATCTCATCTGTCATCCCCGTCCCAGCTGGCTGCTGCTCACTCAGCTTCAGCGAATGACTGTAATGGCTTTGAGACCACGCTATCTGCGCATTTTACCTGTAAAATAAAAAAGATTTTCAAAGTAAGAGCTCCACAGCATGGATGTCTCAGCTTTAAGTAATCAATAATGTTATTGAATAATTTTCTGCAATATGTGAAGTATCTCCTTCCATAGACTAATCACTTCTACCTTATCATACAGGAACTGAGCCAGAAAAGATCTCATAATCTAAAAAGACTTTTTCTCTGCATACCAGATGTACTATGAAAAATGGTTTTGTAAAAAAACACCACCATTATATACAGATTTATATATATATCATATATGTATTTCTATGTATAACTTTTTACATAATTATCTAACCGTGAACACAAATGATACAATCTCAAATAAAATGTGTTTTACCTCTTTTAACCCCATATTTCAGTCAACTTGAAATATAATTCTAACATTTTGCTTACAAACTGGGTAATGTTATTCTATAAAGCACAATAACAAGCATGGACTACCCACAACACTGCTAATGCAATCACTTGAAAAAGAACAGAGGTGAAGAATGGTTTGTGTCAGTACATCTCCCATGAGACACCTAAGGAAGAGGAAAACCTAAACAGAACCCCCTGCTGAAATAGTTTCAAATAATGTTATTACTTGGCTTTTGATTTAAGGCAAGATATTTTTCCTAGTTAGAGCTTGGAAAGGTCTGTAAGTGCACCCTCAAACCTTTCAGGTCCCTGAGTTGCTGTCAGAGTCTGCGGGAAGGAAGCATTACCTCAGGGCAGAGGAAGACTGATTTAGAGACTACTTAAACTAATTTGGTTTGACACCAGATGGGTCTATCTGAGGGTGCTGAGGGAGCTGGCCATTGTCATTGCAAGGCCCCTGTCCTTTCTGAGAGGTCACATTAAATGGGGAGGTTCCTCAAGACTTGAAAAAGGAAAATATCACCCCCATCTTCAAGAAGGGCAATAAGAAAGATTAGGGGAATTACAGGAGTAACCTCAGTTTCTGGGAAGATTAGTCCCAGAAAAATCCTCCTGTAAGTCATTTCTGAGCCAATGAATGACATGAAGGTGATTGGGAACAGCCAATATGGATTTGCCTATGCCAAATCAAGTCTGAAACTATGTGGTAGATTCATATGAGTTGACTGGCTCAGTGAACAAAGGGAGAACAGCGGATACTCTTTATCCCAATTTAAGCAAGGCTTTCAGCATGGTCTCCCATAGTGTTCTTATATCCAGACTAGCGAGATGTGGACTGCAAGCTGGGGAGAAAACTGGCTGGACCACTGGGCTCAAAGATATGTTATCCGGTTGGTGGCAAGTTACTAGTGACATCCTTCAGACTGTTAACACATGTATTAACAGTCTGGAAGATAACACCAAACATGCCATGAATGAGTCTGCAGGTGATACTAAGTTGGGGGAAGCAGCTGATACACTGGACAGTATGGCTGGTATTCAAACAGGCTGGAGAAATGGGAAGAAAGAAACATATAGTTCAACAAGAGCAAATGTGAAAACTTGCAGTTGGAACAGAGTAACACCATGCAAGAGGATAGGCTGGGGACCCACCAGATGGAAAGCACCTTTGCAGGAAAAAAGCCAGATTTCAGGTGGACAAGTTGAATGTAACCCAGCAGAGCACGCTTGCAGAGGACTATGAGATCATGTAGAAACAGATTTCTTTAAAGGGGGGGGGGCGGGGGGAGAGAAGAAAATGTATTTAATGAAATTTTTGAAATTTTTCAAATAAATGTTACTTTTTGGACTAGCAAAATAAAATAGGTGAGGCTCCCATTTCTTTGTCAGAAAGCTACCTGGATTAATTCAGCAAAATCAGTTTATGACTGCTTACTGGTACATAAAAATAAGGCAATATCGAGCTTTGCACTTTTTAAGTATTTCATCAAAATAAATAAATAAATAATATAACACAGCAAAATTACGCATCTGGTTGTATATGCAATGTCTTTGGGATTTTCAGAAAAACAATCTATTCCCCTAACTAAATAATGTAAGAATGAAATCCACAGTAATTATATTCATCTTTAGTGGAATGACTTTTTCAACTTTAAAGAAGACACACTGACAGAGAACGATTTTTTGTAAATACAAGTAACCAAAGAGACAATCCAAAGCAGGCAGTAATATATTGTTCTGGGTTGCTACCACTTTGATATGTAGGAATACATTTATCTTAAAAATTTGGAGGAGTTCAGCCTGGAAATATGTATAATGATCTGGATTGGGGCTTATGGTTTCTGGATTAATGTTGAAATTTCTATATTTTGGGGAGAAATGAACATCTCATCCACATCTGTGGATCCTAATGACGTCATGATCTTCTCCATCGCACAGTTGCAAGTAAGAATTCATTATTCAAATTAATTGTAAAAGAAAGGATGTTACCACTAGATTGTCCCCTCCAGCAGTACCAGCTGTGAGATTACTGATGAAAGCAGTATGCTTTCACCTTGGCAGAATATTTTGGACAATGTTCGATGTGGTTAGCTATCAAATCTAAATTTTTATGAGAATTTGACTCACAGTTAGGATCAGTCCAGTATTGTTTAGAAGCTAATAGAACATACAATAGAATCATATAATGCAATCATAGTAAAAACTATGAGGGGGTTGTTGTCTGTCTTTTTTTTTTTTTTTTTAGTGCAAAGTACATAGTCTTCACACTAATTTAGTGTGAGGTTAATTTAGTGGAAATGCTGAAACACCCTTTCCTAAATAAGAATATATAGAAATCAGAAATGTTTAAGAATGTTGTACTCGGGGAAGAAGAAAGATGGAGGCAGAAATGAGTGGAGCATTTTAGTAATGTTGTCGAGGGGTAAGAAAAAGCTAGATTAGTAAACAGAGATTCTTGTGCTAAGGCATGTTTTTATTGTTGAAAAGGCATGTTTGGCATGCTATAAATTAGTAATTGATCAATATCAAACTATCCAGCAATATGATCAACTACAAAAATATGTGAACTGGAATTACGTGCATATACACGTACAAGTTTGAGGAATTAAAATATATGAGATATATGACTATCAATATAACTGTCTTCTCCTTTCTACTGAGCCCTGTGCTTCCTCTGTCATCGATCAGCTGGGTCAGTTAGCTTTTAGTGTAAATAAAGGTTACCGTAGTTTACATTTGTAATTTCCTTGTAAATTTACTGGTAAAATGACATAAAAAAGGTGGAGGAGCAAAAAAAGGCTGTAGAAAATGTGATTCAGAAGATATTTCAAGGTCCAGTGTTGCATTATTGCAATCTAAAGGCTATCAGCCTGAGCACTGTGATGAGTCTATATACTGCAGATGTTGTTTATTACAGCTTATACATACCAGTGGTTATCTATTTCAGCAAGTGGTTCAGTATTTCTCACCTTTTGTCTTTCTTGAAAATTGCTAGATACTGTATCACTAAAAAATGAAAAATAATAAAAAAATCTCAGCATTTGAAATATGTTTGCCATGCAGGATCGATGGATCCTTTTATAATCAATTACAAAAAGCACCAGTAATAACAGCTAATTAACCAACCTGTGCATAGTGAGCCTTCAACCTGATAAGGAAGTTAGGATAAATGTTCCATATGCCATATAACTGAGATTTCTTCACAGCCCCTCTTCATGAGAGGCTTTTCTCAAAAGCCATCATTTTAATTTCCTAAGACTTATATCACCTTTTTTGTTTGTTTGTTTTGTTTTGTTTTGTTTTGTCGTGAAGATTGTCTCAGGGCACCCTTCCTAAAAGGGAGCAGTAAAATTACTGAAATAGTCCCTGATTTGTACTGCTGAGAGGCCTATGATGATTTTCTTGAAAAGTGCCTGCACCCTGGGGATTCCTACGGAGTCTTCAGAATTTAAGTCTTGAGTTGTTTGTTGTTTTTTTTCCTCCTATATCTATTCTCTATACGCGATCATTTCCTGAAAGGTGGTAACCGAGTACAAAAGCATAGCCTGAAACTATGTGTAAAAGAATCCTAATTTTTATGGTTAATGTCATAATTTTTTATTTTTCTGCCTCAGGGGCACACAAATCTCCTACTAACTTCATGGTTTTCATCTGAACTAGGATGGTCTGCCTGTTATAAACAAGTTCACACCAGATGTTTTTGTTGCTTCATTAAAGATCTTCTTGCATGCATGGAATTGTATCAGAAAGACAAACCTGAGATCACAAATTGTGTGTTTCCTAAATATTTCACAGGGATATTTCTAGCTCATTATCACTTTTAAAGTAGATGTGGAAATTTGAAATATTTGACCTTTTTCAATACTTGAAGTGTTTGTTGGTATTTTGTCTTTAAAACAATAATTTCCTTTTCTAAGAAATGTCTCCAGATGCTTGTTTCAAAGGGGAATGATTGATGTTTATTATCCCTGGATGACATTCCCAACTTTCTTGTTGAAACATCTGTATTCAGGCAAAGATGGTTCCTCTGAGAGCAAGACTTTGCAGGTGTTGTTATAGGATTTCCTGGAGATAGAAAGTATACAGTCTGAGTGACAAAGAACTATGAAAAAGAGATACCACAGGATAAATTCACAGGTGGTGTTCTATCCAAAAGAAAATGGATGGAAAATTTCTCCTTCACAGGTACTGTGCACTCTCGCTTTAGCTCCTGGTTATGTTTTAATTCTTATTACAAACACTGTCAAGGAAGAATATTTTTTTAATTCACATTTTACTATGTGCATAAGCAAACTTAAATATAAGCCCACAACAATGAAACTATAAACTATCCTGCCTACTAACCTGATTCAGTTTCTGTAGTGTGTGCATATGACAGTGGGATAGAGTGAACAAGAAGGCACTGCAAGGCTACTGTTGTAAAACCTGTTAAGATTCATAGTAACTTTCAGCTTACTTTGGAAGCTCGTTTTTAAATTATACACTGGGCAAAGTGTCATGCTATAATAACTTCCCGCTGCCTGAGCTACCCAAAGCAAAAAGGCTGGATGGAAACTTGCCTTTGTGGTAAACATGGCACATCTGAAGAAATGTATAATAAACCAGTGAAGTGTGTTGCTTGACATGGTCACTGTTTCTAAAAGAATCCATATGAATAAAGAACTAAATTTTTTCTTAGCAGTAAAAAGAAAGGCAAAACCTGGTCTGGCTTAGTTTGGAAAATAAATTCGGGTACCTAAAATGAGAAAGCCAGCTACTATGGATCCAAGATAGTTTGCAGTTCTTCAACTTGAGGATCTTACTGTAAAATCGTTCTGGAAATAGTATCAACTGGGAAAGGTGGGTGATATATAGGTCTGAGGGGTGTTTTAAATTTTAGGACATAGATTTAGGTTCAGACTAAGTTTAGACTGCAAACTGGCAACAGGAGTTCACACTTGTATTATACGTAGTGGGACTTTGAGACCATGACGATACATATTGTAAAGCACAGATATTTGAAAATGCATCTCTACACACAGTAATTTATACTGCTTAGGATTTTTATTGATAACTTGCATGATCCAATAATCTTTGACTAGGTCCAGAAGGCCATATTGGGTTTGAGAACCATTAGCTCAGTAAATTGAAGAACATTTCATATATCTGTCTCATGCTCCCTGGAAAGAAGCAGTTTCCAAGGCTCATGACCTGACACTTTTTTCTTTGAATCAGGTACAATTAAAACTTGAAAGTTTCATTTTCTTTATTTTCTTCCAGCTTCAAGATTTAACTTCGATCAGAATAATTTTTAGTCTTTTAGGAAGGAAAGCACTTTCACATCGTCTTAAGTACTGCTTATGAGAGAAAATATTTTTAGTTCTGGAAACAAAATATACTCTTTTAACGGAAGAGGTATATATATCTTTAAAGTCACAAACTGTCACTCACTGACGGAAGGAATACTGGTTTCATATATTCAAAATCACTCACAATGATGTGAAAAATGAGCCTCCTAGCTGACTGACAGATTGCCTTTAAACAGAAGAGAATTAAGGAGAGATGTGTTCTTTACATGTTTTGTTTAGTTTGCTACTTGAAAAACATCATAAATAACTATAACAAAGCCTACCAAATACATTTGAACTCATATATTTTATTCCTTTCTAATTGACTTTTTATGAGTTTGTTTACATGATAAGGAATTCATATTTGTCTAATACATACCACTTCCCTGCATTTCTGCAATCTGTTTGAAGACAATACAGTGAAAGTGGAATTGGACTGGACACCTTCATACTTGAATACACTGACTATGCACCACTTCAACACAGACATTTGTATTTGTATCACTGCAATACATTCTAGTATAAATATTGCACAATGGGTATGAAACTATATTTGAGATCATTTAGGGAAAGTAGAATTATGCACTTGCGTGCATTCTTTTCCTATTTTCAAATGTGTAAAACACTGCATTGGCTGATAGCTTCTTGTCAAGAAATTTGCCTGGATTTAAAGACTCTCATTAATCTCTTTAATCTCTTATTTTATTGGAGCCATATTAAAGAACATGATATTCATCATGTACAATATATTTCTTTGTTATTGCTATATAGTCACCCCTCTTCCATACAACACATTCTGAACAACTATTGATCTTAAAATTTATATATCTTTTCATACTTGGCAATTTTCTTCCAAGAGTTTTCATTACTAACCCTGTTAGGTGAAAAAAGAATCAGCATAATACAGTTCGCACTTGAAAATTCTGCATGGTGAAATGCAGTTGTCATTTTGCTATTTTAATTATCCTTCACTGCTGAAAAATTGGAGAAGAAAAATCTATTCGATGTTCTCTGTTAGTCTGATGCACAAGAATATGCCACTGATTCAGAATCTGACAATCACTAATTTCAAAAGGAGTTGGATTGACCCAGTATTTGCTGCTGTGTTTTGGATTTAGTATGAAAATAATGTTCACAGAATCACAGAATCACAGAATTTTCAGAGTTGGAAGGGACCTCTAGAGATCATCTAGTCCAACTCCCCTGCTAAAGCAGGATTGCCCAGAGCACATTACTCAGGACTGCATCCAGGCAGGTTTTGAAAATCTCCAGAGAAGGAGACTCCACAACCTCCCTGGGAAGCCTGTGCCAGTGCTCTGTCCCCTGAACCGTAAAGAAGTTTTTCCGTGTGTTGGAACGGAACTTCCTACATTCCAGCTTGTGCCCAAACAACGTGTTGATAACACATATTGCTTTATTTGTTGCTAACTGATGTTTACATTAGTCAAGGACTTTTTCAGCTTCTTGTAGAAGCTGAGAGGGAGCATAGACAGGATGAGCTTGCCAGAGGAATATTCCATACTGTAGATGTCATGCTTAGTATGTAAATGGGGGTTGGCCGGGGGGCAGGAGTTTGCCATCACTGCTCAGAACAGGCTGGGCAACTGATCATCGGGTGGTGAAAGTGACTTGTGTTGATCACTTCATGTTGTATATTCTTTTACCTTTACTATTGCTATTAGTATTATTATTATCCTCCTCTTCCTCCTCCTCCTCCTCCTCCTCTTCTGTTGATGTTCTATTAAACTGTCTTTATCTCAACCCGTGAGGGTTCCCCCCACCCCCTTCCTTTTCTTCCTCTTCTCCTTACCTTACTGGGGTCGGGGCGGAGAGGTGAGTGAGCAGCTTCATAGTCCTATTTGCTGACTGGGGTTAAACCACGACAGCACTACATGTATGATGTGGTAGAATTATGGGTTATTTTTAATTTTTTTTTTTTCCTTTACCATGAATTCTTTATTTTTGGATGGACGTTGTTCCAAGCCCGTGTAGCTAATGGAGTTTTATTCATTAGAAACAATTTAGTTCCCAAATCCTCAACTTGATTTATAAAGAAATACTTAAGAAAGAGCTAATCTAAGTAACGTGGTTTCATGATTTTTTTATGAAATTTGTTCCTCCCAGTTTTGTACAGGTCACTAATAAAATATTGAGTCTTGACTTTAGCCATGGAAATTAATCTGAAGAAAAAAACCACTGCAAATCCAGCCCATTTATATTTTGCTATTAAACTTTGTGAGTTGTAAAAGAGTTACTAGATAATTTATTGTGGAGTGACTGAAACTGGAAGAGGCAATAAGCAGAATGAATTATTCATTTGTAAGTTTATGATAAAGCAGCTACATTTCAGCTGCTCTTCTGTACTGTGTTGATACTGACTTACTGACTTAATGTATTATCAGTACTGAATGCTGATATATGGAGATCAGTCATCTGAAAAATAATGTATCTATTGTGATCAATGAGAATGTCATTGATTATTGTAAACAGAAGATACATTATACTTAGTAGTAGTCCATTCCAGACTCTAAATGTTCTGGTACTCAGCTGTACCTCATCATCAGAAGGCAGATTAGCTTAATAGAAAATATGTTAATCATTACACTTTAACTCCCCCTTCACTAAAGTAGTTTAAAGTGACCAAAGATCTGTATCATACTTGCTAGAGAAATGATAATAAAATATTGTAACCTTTATTTTTTTATATTTTTTTTAGGGAATATATTCATACATTCAGGCACATGAAAATAAATTAAAAAATATATACATACATACATACGTACGTTGACAGTACATGGTAATGCCTATTTTTCAGTTAACTGTTTATTTCTGAGTGTATGCTATTGCTTAAAAAATTAAACATGGTACAATTGCATAGCTAACAAAAAGCAGCAGTCTTCAAATAACTTAATAGCCACATGAATCCAGTAACATAGAGGATAACTGACCACATGCTCTTCCCTCCTGTGCCCTTCCACATTCAATATATAAAATTATGCAGTTGTTCATTCAAACAGTCCATCCAAACTAAAACATAGCCAAAGTTTGGTAAAGAGATGATTGTCTGTCTTGGGAATTTACAGAAATGTGCTCTCTGCCAGTATTAAACAGTACATTGCTCAGTTCCTCAAACCCAAATCCACAGAGCTTCCGAAATTAATCAGCCTGAAAGCCAAATGAATCCCTTGGTTTGATTCTTTCCATGTTGAAGATCCTTGATTTGATTCATGTCAGATTTTCATTTAATGGTTTGAAGGAATAAAAAAGGGAGATGCATCAGACAATGGATATCATTCATTGCTCTGACAAATTTAATTCCTGAAATAAATGAATAGCTTTTGCATTGAACCTTGAAGCACCTGGCTGTATTTTGACTTTGTATTGCCCTCCTGATGTTTAACAATGAAATCTTTTTGTGTCTCTTGTATGACTCACATTTTAAAATCAAAATATGATGCTGATATTACACTCTGCCCCTTGTTTATTTTTTCTTCTTTTGGTATCTTCTGTTAGTTCCATAATGGCTGTTCTACAAGTGTTTTATTTTGCATTTGTTAATCAAGCATTGGAATGCGGCACAAGGATCATAAACAAAAAATTAATTACTGAGTACATTTTATCTCCTTTCAGGAGTGTTTTTGTTATGTAAAATGCTCAATTACATTTTCACTTTTTAAAGAATGCTCAGCTATTGTGTAGCAATTCTTTGGTTGTTTAGTGATATAATTTCCTTACAGCTAATAAAGGGGCATTCAACAACTGAACCGGGGACTCTGTTTATATAGGAGCATCCCAATTATTTGCACTTTTTTGGCAGGTAGGCAGCTGTGTAGGCTGGTTGTTGTCTTCTGGCTTTGATAATATTTGTTTAAAACCTTTGTTAGTCTCTCCCTTTCCTAGTAGTCCATTGTCTTTTTCTTTTTCTCCCCACTCATCCAGATGAGCTTCACTGATGTACACAAAGCCTGTTAAAATCCAGGCTTAAAGCGAGGAAAAAAAAAAAAATTTTCTTTCTCTGTCTCTGTCTCACAGGTTTATTTGTTATCCTTTACTGATTTCTATTCAAATACTATGGCTTGTCTAAATATCCAAATTGGTGTAACAGGCTGCTCTTATTTAGCTCCTTGTTCTCATTTTTGCAAATTCTCTCTTTTCTTGCTAATAAGGAGCCTAACACTTCTGATTCCATGGATGTGACAAATGTTACTAATTTTTTCAACCAAGCTCATATTTTTCATTCTATATTTAAACCATGTACATGAAGTGTTCTATTATCTTGTCTTTTGACCAGTTTCAGCAGCAATTTACATTCGTTTTGATTTTGACGGTTAAGGGACAAATATGGAAAACCTGGATTTCTGAGCAGCTTATTTTTCAGTTTATCACACACATAATTGCTTAATGACAATTTCCTTATTATTCTAGATGTGTTACAAACACTAAATGAGATGAGCAAGATTTGTATTACTTAAAAGAGCTGTCTGCCATATATAGTAGGTACAAGGAAAAAGATACAGATTCCTCACTGACCAAAGAGATCTGCAAAAAGCCTTGCTTCCACAAAGAGCCTAACTTTATATATCGTAAAAGATACAATGGTGCTTAAAGTCACTTATCATCCAAAAATTGAGGAAAGATCAGAATATATTCTGCCTATACCTAGACTCCTTACTGAGGTTCTGAAATTCGCGTATAGCTTCCTAATGTAGTGGAGAGAAATAGACATTTTTAGAAGCTTTTTGACAATTAAAGCTTTTTTTTTTTTTTTTTTTAAATGTGTTTCTTTTTTCATAACACCACTTCACATTTAGGAATTAAGTATTGACTATGACGGTTCACTATAGAATATAGATTCAAGAGTTTTAGATGTATCTTCTTCTCTCGAATTTCCTACTTTCCTACTATTGAGGAACATAATTGTGGAATTCATTTTAACGTGGCATCTAAAACAATAAAGATTATGTGAACATTCTATATATTTATTTTTTTTTTACTTACAGTAATTATCCTGAGATAAGAAAACAATTTACACAATAAATAAGAATTAATTCTTTCCAGTGACAAGCAATCATAATATAGTTATTGGCTAATGTGTTCAAAGGAGAGGTGGAAAGAAACACTTTATTCCTGCATTTTGAATACTCTTAATTCTTTTGTTCTGAAGTAAACACAACTTGAATAAAAGGGAATAAGAAGTGTGGCCTGCAGGACAAGGGAGGTGATTCTGCCCCTCTACTCCACTGTCATGAGACCCCACCTGGAGTACTGCATCCAGCTCTGGAGTCCCAAACATAAGAAGGACATGGACCTGCTGGAGCGGGTCCAGAGGAGA
The DNA here is from genome assembly GCF_000708025.1 of Charadrius vociferus. Lineage (NCBI taxonomy): Eukaryota > Metazoa > Chordata > Aves > Charadriiformes > Charadriidae > Charadrius > Charadrius vociferus. Next base: position 804,945 of record NW_009646426.1, on the reverse strand, counting down.
GCCACAAGGATGATCTGAGGGCTGAAGCACCTCTTCTATGAGGAGAGGCTGAAAGAGTTGGGGCTGTTCAGCCTGGAGAAGAGAAGGCTCCAGGAAGATCTTATTGTGGCCTTCCAGTACCTAAAGGGGGCCTACAGGAGAGCTGGGGAAGGACTTTTTACTAGGGCATATAGTGATAGGACAAGGGGGAATGGCTTTCAACTGGAAGAGGGCAGGTTTAGATTAAACACCAGGAAGAAATTTTTCACTTTGAGGGTTGTAGGGCACTGGAACAGGTTGCCCAGAGAAGTTGTTGAGGCCCCATCCCTGGAGGTGTTTAAGGCCAGGCTGGATGTGGCCCTGGGCAACCTGGTCTAGTGGGAGGTGTCCCTGCCTATTGCAGGGGGGTTGGAACTCAATGATCTTCAAGGTCCTTTCCAACCTAAACCATTCTATGATTCTATGATTCTATGAATCAAATGCAACAATAATTAAGTGTTAGGAATTGTTGTATGTGAAAGATATTTAGCTTAACCCTTGCTAGGACTTGATTCAGCTGCAACATATGCCATACAACAGGACAAATCCTGTTAGAAACTTATAATTTCCCAGAATCATGGAATGACAGAACAGTAGCAGTTGGAAGGGGCCTTTGGAGATCATCTAGTCCAACACTCCTACCAAAGCAGGTTCACCTATACCAGGTTGTACAGAGTCGTGTCCAGGCGGGTTTTGAATATGTCCGGAGAAGGAGACTCCACAACCTCTCTGGACAGCCTGTTCCAGTGCTCTGCCATCCTCAAAGTAAAGAAGTTTTTCCTCCTATTCAGATGGAACTTTCTGTGTTCCAGTTTGTGGCCATTGCCCCTTGGCCTATCACTGGGCATCACTGAAAAGAGTCTGGCCCCATCCTCTTGACAATCACCCTTGAGATATTTATAAGTATTGTTGACACCCCCTCTCAATCTTCACTTCTCCAAGCTAAACAGACCCAGGTCTCTCAGCCTTTCTTCATAAAAGAGATGCTCCATTCCCTTGATCATCTTTGTCGACGTCCACTGGACTGTATCCATTAGTTCCCTGTCTTTGTCTTTCTTTTTGAGTGGATTTCCACATTTTGAGTGGATTTACTTTGGATTTGCTCTCGTTTAGCTAAGAAAATCTAATAATATGGTATAACAGCATTTGCCTTCTATACAAATATCCTTCTATCCCACAAGTATTTTGAAATTTTATCTTAAAAATTTTCATATAATAATGCATCTGTGAGGCATCAACTTCATAAATATGTATTATTTTAGTATTTGATATTAATGCATGTATTGTAATTAATCTTCAGATGAGAAAGAAAATAGAGGTCTTAATTGACCTCTGGCTGGGTTTTGTGCAGACATTTCAGCCTTGCAAAGGATATGTGAAAGTCACTATTCTGACATATCGCGGCTTCATATTACCTGAGTGCATAATCTTTCCATCAGTATATACAACTACCCAAAACAGTATAGCAATCAGTAGCAAGAAATCATAAAATACTGTATCAAGTATTCTCACCTTCATATACTGCCATATATATTTCAGTGATATGGGTAATGTTTTCTAAATGTGGATTATGGCTATACTTCAGCAACATGTGTAAAGACTTGTGTCACATGAGATTTTTTAGCACTTGATTTAACCACATTCTTAATTTTATTAAAAATGGAAATTTCAGATTACTCTTGATCAAAAGGGGTGCACTTCTGTTATCCCCAGGACAAAAACTCTGATAAAGACCTCTGTTAAATCCCTTGTATTTAAAATCATGTATTTTGTTATCAAAAATTAATTTCGTGATACCTTGTAGAGCTTCCATTTTCTAACATTTCATGAGTCAACTGATAAACATTATTCTTAACGAATATAGAAGTATGTGCATGATTAATTGCAACTTCTCTTAGTAACAGAAATATAAGAAATGGTTTAAAATAGATCTAGCTTTTCAGGTCCTTAGAAACATAATGGAAAAAATATGCAAGAACCCAAATTCAATCAGCTTTTAAATTAATTTACTTTTTTTTTTTTTCAGATTCTTCTCGGTGGTGTTTTGTGGTTTTATTTCAGAATAAAGAAAAACAAGTAAACAAACAAACAAAAACTAAAAACCCAGCAGTATACCAAATTATAAAGCTTATGGCAGCAGGGATTGAAAAGTGGTGTCTGTATTCTCTCTGTGTATTGGGCAGGGAGCTTTCATTTCATACATCATTTATAACTTGCCTTAGTGCCTCCACAAAGTTGGTACAAATCTTTAAGACAAAGAAAATCAGAGGTATATATTTGTTCTGAATGTTAAATACTCCCCTTTATTTTTCATTTAAGAATTTTCATTAAAATCACTGGTTTTCAGATGAAAACCTTAAATAGTTTAATGCAGCCTCTCTTGATATAGTTTAAATATTTTCAGGATTAGTCATTGCCTTAAAATGTGGGTGTATATTTAGTTTTTCAGGAAGCTGAGAAAAATCCACTTTCCCATGTTTTTTAGTTTAATGCCACATAGTCACATGCTGTTCTCCATGGTGAAAAAAGAGGGATGGAGGAATGACTTAAAATATTTTTTTTGATGTAGACACACATAAAAACAAGCTACCCTTTACGATTTTAAGACCCACTAGCTTACACTGCCACCTACAAAGCAATCTAAGAAAAAATTTCTCTCCAAAAAGCCTTGAAACTTTCCTCAAATTAATCCTTTACTTGAAGTTTCTGTTCCGTGTTCTCTCCTGACTTGAATCTGGCTTAATGTGCTGGCTTACCATTTCTCTCCTTGTTCCAACCTTGGCAACATTAGTCATAGGTTTGTCCAGTCTACATATTTGTTAAATATTTTCCCAGCTACTATCTAACAAACCACCTTGTTCCTGTCTTTGGGCTTCCACCATTCTGTCTGGTGTACCAACACAGATATAGCCTGATCATCCCATACAGGCTTAAATCTGCACTAGGATACTGTCAGATCCAGAGCATGAGCTGAAATATTGGAATGGCATAGCACAAAGTTGTGAGCGTGAACCCCAGCATTATTTTAGTTCCATCCAACTGGTAAGCTCTCATGCAACACATCAGCACAGCTGAGGGGTTGGCATTGTCCCTAGTATCATCTTCACAGTTGTGGCAGTAGTACCATAGAAAACAGGAGTGGAAGACACCTTAAAAGGGCTTCTGCTCCATCCCTTGTGTCAAATCAGGATTAAGCCCAATATTAGTCAACAACATGTCTTGGCAACTAAAAGGACCAACGGTATCATGGGGTGCATTGAGCACAGCATAGATAACCAGTCTAAAGAAGTGATTGTCCCACATAAGAAAGACACAAAAAAGAATGTGTCCAAAATAGGGTGACAGAGCTGGCGAAAGGACTAGAGGGCATGACTTAAGAGAATTGGCTGAGGATATTAAGTTTGTTCAGCTTAAAGAAGAGGAGACTGAGTGATCTCATTGCTGTATACAACTTCCTCAGAAGGGGGAGCAGAGAGGGAGGTGCTGATCTCGTCTCTGGTGTCTGCTGATAGGACGTGAAGAAATGGCTTAAAGCTGTCCTCGGAGAAGTTCAGGTTGGACATTAGGAAAAAGTTCTTCAGTGGTTAAGCACTGAAACAAGTTCCTCAGGGAAGTGATCATGGCCTCACCATGTTCAAGAGCTGTTTGGACAATATTCTTGGATATATAGTTTAACTTTTATGTTGCCCTGTATGGAGTCAGCAGTTGGACTTGGTGATCCTTGAGGGTCCCTTCTAACTCAGGATAATCTATGATTCTAATTCTACTTAAACTGAATCAGAGCAATGTTTATTTCTAATCTATATCTAAAAATCTTTAGCTATCCTATTTCCATAGACTGCCTAAGTAATTCACTAGGGTGCTCAGCTATTTCCCCATTGGGAGGCTTTTCTTTATGCTCAACCTTACTATTCCTTCCTGAAAAATAGGTCTATTATTTCTTGTCTTGCTCATAGTGTAGAAAGTAATTATTTATTTGCTCCTTTGCCACAATCTTTCATATATCTGAATACTATTATTGTGTACTTCTGAAATCTTTTGTTTTGTGTCAAATAATACTAGCTTTTTCCAGATTTTGTAGGACATATTTTCTAAAACACAGTTTTCTGCTCTAACTAATCCAACATGCTTTTTGAAGTGTGGTGTCCATGTGTGGGCAGGGTAAAAAGACACAATTAAATTATAAATATGTCTGTGTTAGTCAACTAAAGAGAACCAGAGCTTATTTGATGAGCCTATTTAACCCCCTAGGGTTTAATAACAGGGTTGCTATATCCAGATTGCCTACTGGGAATGGTCCCTGGCCATCCAAGACCTAAAACTGTGACTGGGAATTACCTGGGCCAAGACTACTTGGACCAGCTCAAAGAAAGCTAGGGATGATGTCAGTAATTTAACATTAGGGGTTATTGAGTTTCAGTGATAAGGCCTGTGACCTGCTCAGTTAACAGAACAATTGTTTGTTTTGCTATGCTCCAGAATTATACAACACTTTATTGTAACACCAGTTTGATTCCAGTCAGCTATACCTTGTCCATTTCTGCAGTGAAGAGTGACAAGATGTATACCATTTACTTTGCAAAGCCAAGGGCAGGGCTCCCTGTGGGAGCTTACAGATGGGAGTTAGCAAAGTCTCTACAGGAGTCCACTGCAGAACCAGCCTGGGATGCTTCAATAGCTGAGTCCTAGCATAACCTGATTAATGCCAACTTTATTAGCCTCTAGCTTCCTCAAAGAAACATCCCAGTGATCCCACGACCAACACTGCTTTGGTAATGGTTATCTGAAGCAGCTTGAGCTGTTAGAGAGCAGCATACAGCACAAAACCCACAGCTTTAGTAGCCCAGTAAGACCAGAAAACCCGATTTTCTATCTTCCAGAAAAAAGACTTGCAAGTGTAAGAAGAAAAGCACACTAAGTATCTATATGTTCATAAAAGGTTGCAAAAAAAAAAAAAAAAGAAAATCATGTTCTCCATGTGCATAATCGAAAAGGAAAAATGGGATTAAATTACAGCACCAAAAAAGATTAAAATTCAAACATTAGATAAACTGCCGTAAAAAAGAAGGGTAGTGAAGCATTAGAGCAGATTCTCTGGAGAGCCTAGAGAGCCTTTATTACTCAAAGTCTTTGAGAACAAACTAGACAAATACTGGTCAAAGATGACTTAGAATAGTTTTTGTAATGAAACAGGGATAGAATAGACAGTCATCTGAGGCTATTCCCACCTTATTCTTTGGGATAAAAACACATCTCTTTTGTGATCGACTGCAACTCTTGAGACACATTCTGCAGTGAAATTCAATCTATCCCACTGTTTACCATTTTGAATTCATACACATATAAGTATTCCTACCTAGATGAAACATTTTGTAGTTCCCTCTTTTGTAGTTTACTTCAGGCCATTTCTCTGACTTGTCAACAGCATTACATATTTATAATCCTGTATTCCAGATTTCTTACTAATTCACCTAGCTCACAGATAGAAGTAATTCTTTATTTCATCTTTCAGTTGATATTTTTGTGTGGTATTAGATCTAAGTATATGTTTATGACAGTATCCAACACACATCTACTTCATACATCCTCTCAGTAGGCACATAAGTTTAAAATTACCCAGCCTGAGCTGGGTGTTGCTGTTTTAACCCCTGTACCAGGGCCAGGGACTGCTGCCTCAGCTGCTTCAGCTTCAGCTCTGGGGATGGCTCCTCTGGGGATGGGGTGACACCACTCGCCCAGCCGCTGCTTGACAAGCCATAGCCCTTTTTTGTGCCTAGGGCTGGGGGTGCTGGGGCTACTTCCAGACTGCAGCTGGCAGCTCAGGAGAAGAAAGTGAGATATGACAGGGAAACCTATAAATATAGCACCAAGCAGAGTCCAAATCTGAGAAGAAAGGAAATATCTATGTCACACTTCTATCAGTAGAGACCTGCAGATGCTGACAGGTCACTGTGACCCCTGTCTGCCATTCTTCTTGAGAAGGGCTGAAACATCAACCTCAGGACCCAGAGGGACACTGGAAGGATATTCGTAACATCAGAGGAAAGGAATAGATATGAGGAAGACTTTAAAAAAAATATATCTCCATTATTAATGAGATTATGGCCTATAACATGACTTTGAGTGTAACAACATGCCTTCAAATAATTTCATCTAGTACATATATTCCCCAGATCATAAATATTTAAATTAAATCAAGCAGGAATAACACTTTGAAACTGAAAATCTTTTTCTGGATCACTTCCAGTACTACCACTGTGAAACTGTGTAATTTTTTATATGCCGTTTTTCATGTTGGTGATAGGTTAGTATAAACAGTACCCATTGTCTTATGCATTATGGGGTCCTGAACTCTAGAAATCTGTGACCACTCTTGTCCCTCTAACAGGAAATAGTAGCTTCAAGGCAGTTCAGTCTAGTGAAATCTCTACTGTAAATTAATTATTTTTCTTTCTGCTGTGTATGTGTTTAAAGCTAGATGGAGGTCAGATGCTTGAATACAGTCTGGATTGGTAGAATACTGAGTAGAGATTGTAAGGTAAGATAAAAATATTTTCTGACTTATATCATTGTAATATTTATCCTGGGTTTAGTTACATGCTACATATCACAGAATCACAGAATGGTAGGAGTTGGAAGTGATCTTTCAAGATCATCTAGTCCAACACCTCTACCAAAGCAGGTTCACCTAGACCAGGTTGCACAGGATTGCATTCAGGAGACTCCACAACTTCTCTGGACAGCCTGTTCCAGTGCTCTGCCATCCTCAAAGTAAAGAAGTTTTTCCTCCTATTCAGATAGAATTTCCTGTGTTCCAGTTTGTGCCCATTGCCCCTTGTCCTGTCACTGGGCATCACTGAAAAGAACCTGGCTCCATCTTCTTTATACCCGCCCTTTAGATATGTATAAGCATTGATAAGATCCCCTCTCAGTCTTCTCTTCTCCAGGCTAAACAGACCCAGGTCTCTCAGACTTTCCTCATAAGAGAGATGCTCCATTCCCCTTATCATTTTTGTAGCCCTCTGATGGACTGTCTCCAGAAGTTCCTTGTCTTTCTTGAAGTGGGGGGAGAGAGGGGCGGGGGCAGAACTGGACAAAGTACTCCAGATGTGGCCTCACTAGGCCTACTACTCCACAGAGTAGAGGGGGAGGATAACCTTCCTCCACTTGCTGGCCACACTCTTTTTAATACACCTCAGGAGACCATTGGCCTTCTTGGCCACCAGGGCACATTGCTGCCTCATGGTCAACTTCTTGCCCACCAGGTTCTTCTCTGCAGAGCTGCTTTCCAGCAGGTCAACTCCTAACCTGTACCAGTGTACAGGTTTATTCCTCCCTTGGTGCAGGACCCTACACTTGCCTTTGTTGAACTTTATTAGGTTCCCCTCTGCCAATCTCTCCAGCCTGTCCAGGTCTCGCTGTATGGCATCACAGCATTCTGGTGTATCAGATACTCCTCCCAGTTTTGTATCATGAGTAGACTTGCTGAGGGTACACTCTGTCCCCTCATCCAGGTCATTGATGAACATGTTGAACAAGACTGGAGCCAGTACTGACCACTGGGGAACACTGCTAGCTACAGGCCTTCAACTGGACTCTGCACTGCTGATCACAACTCTCTGAGCTCTGCTATTCAGCCAGTTCTCAATGGCTTAGCAATAACATCTGCCAGCTCCCTAAGCACTCACGAGTGCATCCTATCAGGGCCCACAGATTTGTGAGTATAAAGTTTGCCTAAATGAAGTCTAATCTGATCCTCCTCAACCAAGGGAAAGTCTTCTCCAGATTTTTTCTCTTACCTCCAGGGTCTGTGATCCCAGAAGTCCACCCTTAGCAGTAAAGACTGAAGCAAAGAAGGCATTCAGTAACTCCGCCTTCTCTGTATCCTCTGTCACCAGGGCACCTACCTCGTTCAGAAGCGGGCCCACATTTTTTCTAGTCTTCCTTTTGCTACTGCTGTACTTGAAGAAGCCCTTCTTGTTTTCTTTGACATCCCTTGTGTCATGGTCCACTCCTCGGTGGATGCGTGATGGTTCGTTTCAGCTGTGATCTCGAAGCACAAAATGAAATGGCATCAGGCCATTACTTCATTGATCCTGGCACAGCCAGTGCGGTCCATCTTCTTCGACAGCAGTTCTTCGCTTTGCTGCTCCAGTAGAATAGGCTTGTACCAGGTCATGATATTGTCCATACTTTCGTACCAAGGTATTGACATGGTTCGTACCTTCGTACAATGGTCACACCTCAGTCCTTTCTCTAAGTCTCCTGACAGCCAGCTCAGTGAGCAGCTGCAAACTCATGTCAAGCTGTTAGCCCAGGTTTTGGGGGCCTAGTCGCTGATGAAAATGTTGAGACAAAGCTGATCTTCTGATCGACTCTTACACCTTGTCAGAATTAATTTCAAGTGGACCTTAGCCTTCCTCATTGTATCTTCGCATACTCTGACAGCATTTCTACATTCCTCCCAAATGGCCAGTTCCTTTTTCCACATTATGTAAACTTCTTTCTTCTATTTGGGTTTTGCCAGAAGCTCCTTGCTCATCCATGCATGTCTCCTGCCTCCTTTGCTTGATTTCTTACTCCTAGGGATGCACCAATCTTGAGCTTGGAGGAAGTGATGCTTGAATATTAACCAGCTCTCTTGGACCCCCCTGCCTTCTAGAGCCTTAGCCCATGGGATTCCTCCAAGCAGGTCTTTGAAGAGGCCACATTTAGCTCTCCTGAAGTCTAGGGTTGTAATCCTCCTTATTGCCCTGCTTCTTCCACACAGGATCCTGAACTCCACCATCTCATGGTCACGACAGCCAAGGCTGCCCCCAACCTTGACGTCCCCTCTTTGTTTGTTAGTACAAGGTCCAGCAGCACACCTCTCCTCATTGACTTCTCCACCACCTGTGTCAAAAAATTATCATCAATGATCTTCAGAAACCTCCTGGACTGTGCGTGCCTGGCTGTGTTTCATTTCCAGCAAATATCAGGGTGGTTGAAGCCCCCAGTGAGAACCAGGGCCTGTGATCATGAGACTATTTTCAGGTGTCTGTAGAAGGCCTCATCGATTTCTTCCTGATCAAGTGGCCTGTAGTAAACACCCACAACAGTGTCACCCATATTAACCTGACCCTTAATTCTTACCCATAAGCTTTCAACTTGTTCTTCATAGACCCATAGGCAGACCTCAATACATTCCACTTTCTCTCTCTCATAAAGAGCAAATCCACCACCTTGCCTTGCTGTCCTGTCTTTCCTAAAAAGTACATAGCTATCCATGACAGTGTTCCAGTCATGTGAGCTATCCCACCATGTCTCTGTAATTGCAATGAGATCATAGGCATGGTTGCTTAAGTGCACTTGTCCATATACATCATTTAAGTGTGTATACATCCTCATATGCATGTACAAAGACCTCTAATTCTATTTTAAAGAAGCTAGAAGAGCCCATGAAACAAATACCAGTGCATAAATGTTTCATCAATGACAACTTCTCTCAATAAACCTTGATAGCCCTGTCTAGATATCACGGAATCATGAAAGGATTTAAGTTAGAAGAACCTCTTGGAGTCACCTAGTGCAATTTACTGTTCAAAGCAAGGTCAAATTTGAAGTTATGCCATTTTGCTCTAGGCCAGTTGAGCTTCATACATCTCTAGAGACAGAAAATTCACTGCTTCTCTGTGAAAACTTCTCCTATGCTTGCCCACATCCCTATTGAAAATGTTTTTTTCTTAAAATCTAATTATAATTTCCCTCATTGAAACTTCTCTCCGCTGCCTCTCCTCCTCACGCTGTTCATGTTTAAGAAAAGCCTGGGTCTGTTTTCTTCATACCCAGCTATTAGGTAATTGAACATGGAAATTACTTTCCTCCTGAGCATCTTCTTCACGTTGAACAAACTCTGTTGTCTCAGCCTTGCCACATTCTTCTGGTTCTCCAGCCCCTCAGTTGTTTTGGCAGCCCTCCTTCCAGCTTTCTCCAGTCTTCTGGATCTACCAGCCTTCTTCTGGATCTTCAGTCTTCTGGGGTCCTTTACTGCAAGAATGTTTTCTGCTCTGTTCAGCACCCAACTTCCCTGTCGCTGCCTTATTCTATCCCAGGTGGAAAACTTCTCATTTTCTTTTCCTGAACTTTGTGGTGTTTCTTTGTACCCACTTCTCCAGTCTGTTGAGTGCCCTTTGAATAGCTTTCCTCCAGGATACTGACTGGTTTTTACAACTAAAAGTACTTTTCTGCCTTTATTGGAAATGTCAAATTGATATTTACAATTAAAGGCCACACACACAGTGGGTACAAATCTGTACTTCATTTAAGATCCTAATTCTAAATTTCTTTAAAAATGTTGGTACATCACACACAAATGAAAAAGAAGTACACATGTGGGTTTAAAGCAAAACTGTATTCAAACTATGCCGCACTTTTAGAGCCATGAAATTATCTCTAACAAATCATATCAAATATTTTAAGCTATCTGAGGTTTTTTTCAGTTAGGATCTGTGATAGTGAAGAAAAATGTTTATTGTTTTGAAAGTTTTCTGCAGAAACATTGTGTGTATTCTGCTTTTGGTTGAAGATAATAATTTTTTTCTGAGACAATCTACCAATATAGCCAATTCATGTCAAGTTTCTATGTACTTGTTGCATATTTTCTATTTCACTGAAATTTTACTCTCCTAAGAATATGGCTGGCAGTCAATAGCAAACATCAGTCTCACCATGTCAAACATAATGAAAAAAGCAAAATAACAAATGAAAAAAACTGATGCTAGACATTCCTATGGGTTCTACTTGTACAGAAACCATGTGTTCTTATGGTTTAGCAAGTAAATCTGAATTTGACAGGGTTTTTTATTGTATTGTGGTATATTATCTGTCAAAGTATGGCCCATGAAAAAGAATACTACCAATGTAGGCTGCTAACCTGAGAAAGTCATTCAAGCTATGGCACTGAATACCCTGGAAAACCTACTGTTCATCACTTTTTTAATCTTCTGCTACCAAACAAAATGAAGGTGAAAATCTAAGGTTTCTTGCTGGAGAAAAAAAAAGAAGAAAATTGAAACCACATGAGCTGTTTTCATTCCCTTGCAACACACACTGGCTAGATAAGATCTCAAAATCCAAGCAACGCTGTGATGGTTAATACATACTGATTTCAACAGTCTTTAAACAAAACCAGAATGATAAAAGGCTTCAGAGAAAAGCTGGTATACTGTGGACAGGACACCATATCCGTGGCAACTTTGAATCATGGTACAGAAGTTGGATTACTTTTTTCTTTACTGGTGTCACAAAACTGAATACTATGTTGAACTGACTTTGTTAGTGCTAATTTTAAATCTCTAAATATTAAGCATTGTAGTAAGAGTGCTTTATTTGTTCTCAGTTCTGCTGAGAACCAGTTTCTACAGAAGGCATTGGATTCTTGTCTGCACTGCCTGTTACAAGAAATCATAAGCTAAGAGGAAAACGAAGAAAGAGTCTGTTAAACTTTCAGGGCATTGGGTTACAGGTTATTAGTAGCCATGAACTGCGTCTGATATTAAATGTCTTTGACAGCTTCTCTTTTAAAAGCAATCTAGGATATGCTACAAATTATTAAACAATCAAAATGCATTTAAAACTAATGAAGCTTCTTTATTATAGAAATAAGATATCTGTTAAAAATCTTTCATTGAATGGTTATGTCTTCTTGCTGAAGGTGATGTTTTTGGTTTGCAGAGAGAGTAAATCTTCACTGATAGTCACTATTGATTTATACAGAAAGTTTCCAGGGTTGTAAACTACCAACCATCAATATCTTTGGCACTTGAAATAACAGACAAATAAGGTCTTACAGGTATTTAACACAAAGATTCTCATAGCACCATTTAGAACCTTTGGTAGCTCTCTTTTTATCTTTCTGTTGCTCCCTTTTTTCTTCTGCCTTTCATAAGAATAGAGAAAATCTGTGTTTGGTGGTTTTTCACAAATTTAACATATGAATAGAATATGTATTTTTAACAGATTATAGAGCTGTGTTCAAAACACTTTCTTGTTTGTTTTTTTTTTCCCCTTATTACTCATTCTCCTCAGTCTGATAATCTGTTCAATTATTAAGTGGTTAAAACTACACTACCAAGTTCCTAAACTGAATACTGGAACACATTTCAACACATTGAAAAATGTGTTTTAACAGGAAATCATAATATTTTGCATTAATGGATTAACAGATTGCGTCTGATAACACTTCCTTTCATCTCCTTTTGTTCTCTGACAAGTATAAATAGACATTGTAGAGATGAACTTAGGTGTGGCTGTAAAGGAAGTGTAAACTTATTTTGGTATAACTATACTATTGGCTGCATCTACCATCAACAAGCCTGATTAAGAAGTGTAGTACTCTTCTCATGTGCATTGTCGCTTCTGTGATCTGCACTACCATTAACAGATAAAAAGTGTAAAGACACCTAACTGACTTAATTTACTACTGTGAGAAGTCTATTTACTAATGATGTGCAACTAGAGATCATGCTGCTTTTACAGTTACAGCCTCTGGCCCAGACTTATAAGACATACTTAGTTGCCTAAATGGGCAGATAAATTACTGGTATTATTTTCAGGATCTCCTAGCCTTCGTTTCAAGAGCAGTAAGGATAATGAAAGGTTAATGGCACAATGAAAATGCCTCTGGAGGCTTGTCTGCATTTGTAGGTAGCTAACTACCTTCTGAAATCATGTTCTTTCTTCTTTGCCTGTATTTCCCATCAGCGTTTTATGGTATTGTGGGTTTCTTCCAATTCTTTTCAGGTTGATCACCAAAAATTTGGCCTTCATGCATAGAACTTAGGACACAGATGGAGTTCCTGCAATCACAATCATAGCCACCTGTTTGTCCAGCAACACTATAGTTCTATAAGTACTTGCTTAGCATATGAAAGCATCGCATTCAAATCTTCTCACTGCTTGATTTAGATACGTAGCATGTCAGCCAAAACATGTTAAGATATCTTTATTTCCGTCTTGATATTGAAGTTGAAATTTCTTTCAGTGCTCCCTCTGTCTGAGGCTGTAACACGTAAGGGGTGGAGGTGGGGTTTTGAACCCTCATCTTTAACATCCCTAGCAAGCACTATTGTCTTGCTAAACTACAGAGTTAATCTATGTGATATTGTCCATTGTTCCAATTAAAATTTCATAATACAACACATGGTAGAAGAAAAAAGAGAAGCAGGAACAGTTGTCAGTATGCACATTATGAAAAGAGCCATTTCTGAAATCCATGCTGAAATTTACATTCAATGGGAAGTTAAAGAGAAGAGTGAGAGGGATACACAGTGTAGGAATACCTAGTGCCCTGGATAATATCTTGGAAACAAATATTATTTTTTTTTTTTATCTAAATGAGACAAATATGGGTTTTTCAAAATGACTTTTTTCTAGAAAAATCAATGCCTTACCAAAAGCTGTTGGCTACTTTCAGTGGAAACATGTATAGATATTTAGGAAGGACTTCTGAGATAAAAATGAGAAAATTTTTGAAAACACAGATATGCTGGTTGTCTGGCTAAGCCATTTCCCAAGGTGAGTTGACCTTGGATGGCTGCCCAACCCCTACAGAGCCACTCACTCTGCCTCCTTAACAGGACAGGGGGAGAAAAGAAGATGGAAAAGCTTGTGGGTCAAGATGAAGACGGGGTATCACTTAAAATTGCCATCACAGGCAAAATAGACTTGACTATGGGAAGATTATTTTAATCTATTACCAACTAAAAATAGAGTAGGATGGTGAGAAACAAAACCTAAAACCTGACCTCCCTCTCTTTCCAGGCTCAACTTCACTCCTTCATTCCTGACTCCTCTACCTCTCATCTGCAGGGGGATGGGGAATGGGGGTTGTGGTGAGTCCATAGCAGCTCCTGTCTGCTGCTCCTTCCCTCTCACACATTTCCCTGGCTCCAGCATGGGTTTCTGCTTGTGGGCAGAAGCAGAAGCTTCTGCTTCCTTCAGCGCACATCCACCTGCTCCAGCATGGAGTCTTCCATGGACTGCAGGGTAGATATCTGCTCCACCATGGTCCTTCATGGGCTGCAAGTGGACAACGTGCATCACCATGGTCTTCTCCATGCGGTGCAGGGGAATTTCTGCTCTGGCACCTGGAGCACTCCTCCCCCTCCTCCTCTGACCTTGGTGTCTGCAGAGTTCTCTCACATTTTCTCTCTCTTTTCTCAGAACTCCAGCACAGTGTTTTGCCCTTTCTTAAATACATTTTCCCCCGAGGTGCCCCCATCATGGCTGTGGGGCCAAGTCCTGTCCCGTGGTGGGTCGGTTGGATCTGGCTGGAACCAGCTGTGTCCGGCAAGGGGCAACCCCGGCCTCTCCTCACAGAGGCTGCCATGCATCCCTTCCCCCAGCACCTGGGCACTGGCACCCCGTACACCCATTTAGCTTTATTTTCCCTAAAAAAATATTAACCTGAATCAGGGAAACCTTGGATCAAGAAATCACATCTGTTCCTGTCCTCCCCTGCTTTCTATTTTTAACTCATGTCTGGTAGATGCTGTTGGCTATGAAAAGAAGTTAAAGCATTTCAAAGTCAGAAATTACTTGAAGATATATTGACCTGAAGATTTCAAAAAGAGGATACACTGATGCTCTATTAACACTGGTAATGGAAAACCAGATCTAATAACTCTTTTTCTTTTCCCTTTAGTAAAAAGAGGGTCCTTACTGTGAAAGTAAGAAAAAGTTTATTGTAATAACAGATACATCCGAAGTAGGAACAACATAGTATTTTAGAATCAGTTACAAGTATTTAAACTAATAGTTTTGTAATCCAATATGTGCACTGGATATTTTGTCAAGCTTTTTTTTTTTTTTTTTGATGGAAAATAGCATAGAATGATATAGTCATGAAAGAAGAATAAACTGGAAAAGGGTAATGGATGGATAAATGTGTTTTCTGCTCTCTTACTTAACACCATTTAGTATTTTCATTTTCTGAAAGGTACAAATAATCTAGTATTCATGGCCTAAACTGTTGCTTTCTGTTGCAACGTTCTGAATTCTACTGAAATTCTCTCTAATATAGAGATCTACACCGAGACCTTTACATGATAGGCAGGTGTGTCCAGTACTCCCAGTCAGAATTTCATTTAGCTTAAAAATCATTGTTTGTGTTTGTTTTGGTTTTTTTTTTTTCCCAAGCTATATCTGTAATAAATCAGACCTAAGATCTCATTCACATTATGCTTCAGTAAAAATGAGCAAATTTGTGCCCTGTGACATCACATCACGCTTCCATCACAGAGAGGCAACTAGTGGCTAGTGGCTGCACGTCGTTCAAAACGTAAAGCCCTGTCAATTTCTTTTGACCTTAAAAGGACGAAGTGTTGAGACTCAACTATGTCTTAAGTATTGGTTTCTCACCTAGTAAAGTATACCAGAGTTTGTCCCAGGGTTAAATTCTCAGCCATCCTCATCATGAACTGGTATAAGAACTTTACTTCCACAAGCAAATCAAACAAAGAGGGGATTTTCATGAATGTATTTTCTTCCTTTCCTACTGAAATTGTGAAATGTGAAAACAGATACTTGTGAAGAGCAGGTGGAAGCCATTTCTAACCTCAAAGATTCTTTTTTCTTCCTTTTTTTTTCCTCTTTTTTTTTTTTTTTTAACCCTAGTGATTTTTTAATGGAAATTACAGGAATATAGTCTTCTCCTTATGACATTTCAGTATTGCCTTATCTGGCCTGAAAAGTACAACATGGCCTAAGTGATTTCAGTCAAAGGATTGCTGATTTTCCAAATCTCAAAGGGAGGTAAATTGGAGGTAGAAGTTCAGAAAGCCAATTCAAAATGCACCATATTACAAAAGCTGATGTATTTGAGGAGCTCTTCTCTGTGCAAAAACCTTGAATAAGGCTGAACCTCAGGTCTTCATGACTGATGCCAAATGTTCCCTGAGTTTCCCCACTGTCTAACTAAAAGTGATTCATTAAGATGTTGGTTCTTGTCATTGCTCTTTGAGCTGCATACCTCTTCTAACCCAAGTGCAGGATTCAGGTGTCAAGAAACTGATAAGCCTTGTAACATGTGGATGCAATTTTGAATCTAGAATTAAGGGTATGTTTATGTAATATAATTCAGCCTCATAAAGGCATATTGGAATTAAGTGCTTATAAAACCAAGTACAGTACTGCCCTGGGAATATTTTTCCTAGGACCAGAAATAACTTGGATACACCCACAGAGAACTGTCTGGGGTCACAGGCATGGGCGGATATTGCCTAATCAGCATGAGAGATGATGCTTAGAATTACTACTCCAGCTGTGTTAATGGAGAAAGTTCAGCCATGTTCTCCTTTTTCCCATGTGGTTGTTGCAGAGAAGAGATTCTCTTTGGGGCAGATCATGGGGGACAGAGAGAAAAGAAGAAAGGAGAAATTGGGTAATGAAGACAAAGGCTTGTCAGCTCTTACAGCTTTCTCAAAGATACATCATATGACCATTTTCTCCTCAAGGGAGTTGCCCTCTGTTCGAGACTTCCTGCACTTCCTTACCTATACAAGGTGACCAAACAATATCATGAAAGAAAAGTAAATTTAATCATGTTGGTTGACTCTCCAAATACCAAGCTGAAATGTCTGGGCACCAGAAATGGGAGAACAGACATTGGGGTGTGGACAATCTCAAAAACTTTTCTGATTTTGCAAATGAATATTTTATTTGTTTCTTTTGTCTGTTTCACTACTTAGTCTTTCAAAACTTTCAGATTACACTTCCAACCTAAAGTCTAAATACAGCAATGTTACAAGAAAATATGTCCTCTTTAGATCTGTAACCCAATATTCAATACACCTGCATTTTAACAAGTCACACCAGATCAAGATGAACACTGGCGAGCTTATTCATTAAATATTAGACTAAAAAAAATTGTGAATTTTATCACATTATTCTGATAGTATTCAATACACTTTATTTCAGCTGGGTAATAAGTAAGCATCTGACTCATTGGGGCTTTAACAAATACTTTCAGGTTTATACATGATGTGCATTTTTCTGCAAATATGGGTATCATATAAAACATCTTATAGAACAAAGGTGAAAAATCTGCACTGAAACCTGTGCAAAAAGCAGTAATTAACATGCAGACAAAAAGACCGTGATTAGATTAATTGATTTTATAAGGAAACTGCTGCACATTAGTAATTTGTAAAAGGGGAGACCTTATTATTGCTTACAAATATCTAAAGGGTGGGTTGAAGGAGGATGGAGCCAGACTCTTCTCGGTGGTTCCCAGTGACAGGATGAGGGGCAATGGGCACAAGTTAGAACATAGGAAGTTCAAATATATGGAAATACTTCTTTACGGTTCCTGGAACAGGCTGCCCAGGGAGGTTGTGGAGTCTCCTTCTCTGGAGATTTTCAAGACCTGCCTGGATGCAGTCCTGAGTGATCCTGAGTGATGTGCTCATCATCAATCCTGCTTTAGCAGGGGAGTTGGACTAGATGATCTCTAGAGGTCCCTTCCAACTCTGAAAATTCTGTGATTCTGTGACTTTTTTATGATCAGCATAGAAAAGAAAACATAAGCAGATGAGACACAGTATCTGAATGAAATCAATGCTCAATTCAAAGCAAACTTTCTGGATTCTTTTGATTCGTTTCATCATGTATGAATAATGATTTGTGTAATAGTTATGTGGAGAGTTGAATTTGGGAACTACAGTGGACTGAATATACTAGCTACCTGTATTCGTGTATTCACTTGCTTTGTAGTATCATAGGTTATGTGTAAGCATAAATTGTTGAAAAATTATTTCCTGCAGGCAATTCAGACTTATTCAACCTACAGCAGCAAATGTAGTAACATAGTCATTCATCCTGTAGGGAAGTTGTTGTGTGTTATACAGCTGACTGAATGACAAAACCTCTTCATTAAGTCAATTTGAAAGCTATGGTTTGTAATAAGGAACAAATAAACATCAGGCTGGGTTTTTCAATGTGTGTGGCTTGATTTTTCTTTTTATTAATTTAAGCTTAGCCCTATAACAAATCTTCTGAGGACCTCACAGATGCAGATGTTCTCCTGTCTGTCTTGCCGCATGATGCAGAACTTCTTTGTTTATCCACAGCCACTGCAAAATTCTCTTTATTCTCCTTTATACTGTCTTTCAGGACAGCTTGCACAACACCTGTTGGAGCATGAAGTTACGCTGTTTAGTTACATTTCCACACTGAAGAGGTCCAGCTCTTCATTTTAAAGATCTGGTAGATGTGAAATGCTTTATTGTCAAGTTGAAATAATCCTTAACTCTATAGTAAATAAGGAAAAATGCAAATGCAAGCTGTTATTCATACATAAGAAAAATGAAAGAATTTTTAATTTATTTATAACAAAAATTAACCTGAAAGTCTTTTCTTGAAACAGTTAACTTACTGTAGATGTTTTCTTGACATAGCTTTTCAGGAATTTTTTCTTTCTAGAATAGAATAGTTCCAGTTGGAAGGTAGGACAATTATTGAGTCCAACAGTGTTTCTGCATATATTGAGTCTCAAGTTTAATTAACTAAAGTTAACCTGCTCTGATGGAAAGATTATGGTTGCTCGTCTCTTTGGACTTCTCTAGGAAATCCGTGCAGATTAAATCTCCTCTCTCCATCATTGTGAAAAATAATAATAGAAGAAATTAAAACTGTATTTCCCTTAAATGCATTTAAGTTAGAAGATTTGGACTCTTATAACCCAATTAAGCATTTCCTCACTTCTTTGGACTAGGGTAAATCACAACTGCTAGATAAGAACTTGTCCCCTGAAATTGTCTAGCTGGTTAAAATTGATTCAATATTTTCCCTTTTATTGGCAGTTTCCCTTTCAGCATAGTGTTTCACTCACTGAACTATATATTTTCTGTTGATTTACAGATTAATATGTGAACTTGGTGCAAGTACTTAATTAGAAATATTTACAGCTCATTATTATTTTATAAAAGATATAGCAGTATTCTATCATTTTGGAATGACTATAGGCTTCAGATGATTGACTTCCAAAGCGTTCCATCTAACCATACCATAGCAAGTTTATTTTTTGATTTTTTTTTTTGTTTAGACATACTGCAAACAGCAGGGTTAAGCATAATGTTTGACATTTGTTCCCTTGCTCTTGAGATTCATCACAGTATAGTTAGCTGTCAAAGACCAGCAAAGAGATGAGTGATATCAGAAGCTCGCAACTTAACTGCAATGCATCCTTCCTCATGTTGTTGCAACATGTAGGTTTATAAGTGGATTGGGAAACGCAATCAATGTACAAGGTATCGGTCATCCTGCCTTTAAATGAAGGGTAGAACAATAGTGATATATTTTGCTATGGGAAGCTCAGATCTGAAATTTTAGAAACGTTAGAAACCATGGCACTAGTAAAATTAATTTTGGCTTTATCTTTTTTAATAATACCTGCATTGTGACTGGAGATTAATTTTCTTCCATTATTCATCAAATATGAACAGTTTGGTTGTGGCTGTAAGGATCATAGTAATGTCCCATCAGTATGTTTCCCTATTTATCTCAAAAGATGATTCTCAGAATGATTGGATGCTCAATGCCTGTGGTAGCTGCAATTTCCGGAATGAGATGTGGCTCCATTGTTAGAAACTGTCAGGGTCAAAACTAATCTTGTAAAAGCTTCTTAGCCCTTTTTGAATGTTCATTTATTTATATGGAAAACATATTACTACAGAAATATTGATAAGGAATCAACCTCAAAAGATAACAAAAAAAACAAAATGCAAGATTTTTTTCTATTGCCTCAGCTTCTTGGTTCTGTTTTCTCTGCATATACTACTATTAGAAGACATCATTACAGAGAAGACAATCAAGTCTATTTATTTTAATATTCAAGGAAGCTTTCTGAATTTCCTTCTGAATTGCTGTTTCTGATGAGATAATCTTGAATGTTTTGGATGTCAAAATAGACATCTTTTAAAACTATGCAAGGTGAAAAAAATATGTTTTTCAATTTGTATTTCTTTATATCTGCAGTCTTATGTGGGAAGAAAAAAAAAGAAATAAAAGTTTGCCAATCAGCTACAAGCACTCCATCTATGCAGATGGTGATTGTGAAGGATGTGAAGAGACCTTTGATCCTAATTCTTTCTTTTGAATGGGAATTCATGAAAGCACTTCACTGTATTTAAATTCTAAAGATATAAGCAACTTGATTGATCTACTCTCCTATTTAAAACTGAGCACTTCTCAAGCACTTTGTTGAATTGGGTCCTAACAGCACAGCAAATCACTAATGTTAGGAGTGATGCTGGTACAACAATTGAGAATATAGATGATTCAAAAGAATCACATAGTATTTATGATCAAAAGTATGTTGCTCATCACAACTAAGTTCTCTTGGTAGATTCATAAGCTGAAATAGAATGATGTTGTATTTCTCTTTTATAGGTCTTTTAGACATTAAGGAAAACTCAGTGAGGAAAGATTATTTCTACTGGATAGAGTGCTGTTGATTCTGGGGCAAAATGTTCTTCTATATTGACAGTTAAATTAAAAAAAAATAATTAACAGTTCTTCACATAATTCTTTTTGGACTCCAATTGCCTCATAAAACTGTGCAAATAGTAAAAAGACATCATAACAGACCTAAATAAACCATTTACATCTCTCTTTTGCTTCAGGAAAAATATCAGAGAAGTTAAAAATAATCAGGGTTAATTTTTGTTACTCCCTAACCAAACGTCCTTACTTGTATGACATTATCAATTCATGAGGTACTTGAGCTACTAAAAAAAACAAATAAAAAACAAAAAAAATCCCACCAGCAACCTCAAACCAAAAAAACTCAGAAACATGATACAGCTAGCTGGAAGACAGGAAATCAAAAAGGTCTTATGAACACATAAAAATGCTATATACATGTCTAAAACACAGAAATATAAAACAAACAGATCTAGGATCACATGTTTTATCAGGTAATAACATATATGGAATGGGCATGTGAAAAATATTCCACCTTGGGATCCAGCAGTAAAACTTGCTTTCTTACCAAAACCATTTATTCAAAACCAAAAGATCCTATTATTGTGTGACAACTGTACATTTGAAGTTCATACTATATATCCAAATTTGGAAACATTTCACATTTAGCCAAGGGAGTGCTGTTTTCCCTCCATATGTTCAAAGACAGAATGACACACAGCATAAGAATATGTGAAAGAGTCCTTAAAGCAATATAAAAGTTTTCCATGGCAACAACATCTGAAAGATGATGAAACCAATCCTGTAGACATTGTGCCTGAGGACATCCATTTTAAGATTTTAACATGCTTAAGCCTCATCAGTAGATGGAAACATGGTTCCTTGTACAGTCCAACGTCAGCCAAATTTAGGAACTAGCCCAGCAGCTCAGTAACTTGGATGAATGGATAAATCCCATTTAATAATTTGAGAAATTTATTTTTTCATACTTTCTCCAGAAGTTACAGTTTTAAAAGATGCATTCACCAATGGTGAAAGACTGTTCTTCTCACAGTTGTCTAAGTGTAAACAGCAAGTGTTCTCTCATCTTTCAGAATGGTTGGAATCATATAAATATACCAAGAAAATAGGAGCTCTAGAATTTTGCAGTAGTATATCTAGAATTGACACTCAAAACAATTGCACTGAAAAATGGTTATTCTTTAAACAAATAATAACCTTGCAAAGTGATAAATTATATATTTTGTTAAAAAAAAATTTACTTCTTGAATTTAAATACTGCAAAATAAACCTCAAAGCTAGTTCCTACAGAAAGCTCTTAGTTCTTTGTAGCAACCAGAAAGAATTTTGTGCAGGAGTTGTAGTGGGTATTTTCAATGAGGGAAGAGATGAAGTCAATGAAGAGGAATAGCTCCTTCGGGGAGATGCAGAACATGTAAATACAGTGTCTTTTTGGAAGAGCTTCTCTTTCTTTCTATAAACTATGCAGATTATAAAGAATAATACAAGCACACATTTAACAATTATACAATAGATATGTTCTCTTCCCTTTACCCTTATTCTGAAGATTAACATCATCATTGCTTGATTACTGCAGCTATGCATACACATAAAGTATCTTAATAAACCAGGAACCTACCTGGCTCAAAAAACCCTGTCTTTTTTTGATTAGCAAGTAAAGCTATAGGTGAGGAAAAAACAATGAAATTTCATTATACTGTTCTGTAAAATCTGATGGAACGTTTTATCAGTTTTGCTCCTTAACAAAATAAGACATTGTCCATTTTAGGACAGGACACCTTTTTTAGTAACTTGTGAAGTTTATTTTGTTTTGCCTTTTGCTGAGTCAATTCTGGAAGTTTCGTATAGTTCTGCTGACCTCCGGACATTCAAATGGTGGTGATTTGAAAGCTATTCTCATGCAGAGCTACTTCAGTGAGTTACTGGTATTTGCCTTGACTTCTTGCAAGTGCAAAAACAAATTTCACCTAAAGGTGCCAAGGCTTGTGCAGAAGAGCAAAGCCTGAATAAGAATAAATTACCTTTTCCTCCCTGCAATAAATTGCCTTTTTCTCACCATGCATAGCAGCTCTGGCTTGAAAAGGTGAGAATGAAGGGGCATGGTAGGAAGAATTTGATTCCTCCTTCTACTCTTTTGAGTATTGTAGTGTATCTGTATCAGCAGCAGTGTATCTGTCCACCAGTCCAGTTACTCTTTGATGTGATAACCCAAGTTGGACTTTAAAAGTGTTATTTGCCAAAAGAAAGGTTTTGGAAGGTGTGCCAGAAAGATAGTCTTATGCACATGTCTAGAATGCCAGACTGAAATTACTCTTTAAATGAGAAATGAGTTTATTTTAATAAGCTTGAGCTACCTCTATGTCATTACCTTACATGCAGTAAATGAAAACATGGAGCAGTAACAAACTGTGCAAGCATGAGGTTGATCATCATATTCTTGCTCAAGGACCACTCAGCTTTAAATAGCATCTGTATGATGCCCTCTACTAAGAGCAAATGTCCATGTACGATTTAGACCTCTGAAACAAACCTAAAATTATTGCTCTAACTGGTCATATCAGTCATCCTTGTGAACCTAGAGGGAATAATTTTTGACCAAATTATTGTCCAATAATGACTCACTTTTAGACCTTTCACTTATGTCAGCTTATCACATCTCAGGCTATTGGTTGTACCCTATGACAGACTTTGATGAAGAAGTTATTCTGGAGATCTTCCATTTGTTTTTGATCTACTAAAGGTAATCATAAAAAAGAAAAGAAAAATTATAGTTTTGCTCTGAACTATGTGCTTCCCCAGTTTCCTGTCAGCATTGTGAAAAAATACACATGGGATTTCATAATTTCAACATACACCTAACTAATTGGGACCTTCTTTTTGCCAGCATGACTGTGTTCCCATCTGGCATTCAATCAAGGAGCTTTTTGTGTTAACATATTCAGCATTAATAAATAAATTAGCAAGGAACTTCCTGTTTTCTCAAAGTAAAAACAATTTAGAAAAGAAAAAAAAATAGTTTGAAGTTCTTATAAAAATTTCTAAGCAATCCCTTGTTATTCAGTTTTGCCACAGTCTGCCCATTTTAAACCCTGCTTATGGATTATTTCAGAAAAAAAAAAAAAAAAATCACTGTTATTTATTTTAGAAAAAGAGTGACAAGGAAGAAATATAATGAGTGCTGCAAATACCCATGACCATTTCCAGTGCTGAAAGACATATGAGGTTACTATGTTGCTCAGTTTCTTTTAGATTATTAGGTGACTGGACAACATTGATGTTCTGCTGTTGTGTAGTCACATATGCTGCCACATCATGGTAAACACGCAGCTGTCTCTCTGACTTGCTCTTTGAAACTGTTAAACTGTCATCCAGTGGGATGGGGGAGAGAATTAGAAGGGTAAAAGTGAAAAAACTCATGGGCTGAGATAAAGACAGTTTAATAGGTAAAGCAAAAACTTCACACACAAGCAAAGGAAAACAAGGAATTCATTCACTCCATCCCATGGGCAGGCAGGTGTTCAGCCATCTCCAGGAAAGCAGGGCTCCATCACATGTAACAGTTACTTGGGAAGACAAGTGCTGTAATCCCAGACATCTCCCCTTTCTTTCTTCTTCCTGCAGCTTTATATTGCTGAGCATGACATCATATAGTATGGAATATCCCTTTGGCCAGTTGGGGTCAGCTGTCCCGGCTGTGTCCCTCCCCAGTTTCTTGTGCACGCCCAGCCTACTCGCTGGTGGGGTGATGTGAGAAGCAGAAAAGGCCTTGATTCTGTGTAAGCACTGCTCAGCAATATTGAAAACATCCCTGTATTAACAACACTCTTTTCACCACAAATTGGAAACATAACACCATAGCAGCTGCTATAAAGAAAATTAACTCTATCCCAGCCGGTTATAGGGGGGCCTGGAACTTTTTATTACTGTAACCGTACGTACTGCACTGACTCAGGAGAAGCAGCTGAATCTTTCTAACCTATCCATAAGACTCTACAATACCTCACTGGTGGAGTAGAGATATAATTATAGATATCGAGATCTGGGTATAAGGTTTAAAGAGTGATATGTCAGTAAAGAACTCTATTTTTAAAAATTAGTCAATTTAAAACAAAACCAAACCTGATAAGTAGACAATATACCTTTAAGTGGAAACAGCAGCAGTATTCAAGCACAACTATTTCATTCTAAAAGTAATAAACGTGAGGAATAAGTTGTCAGGTAAGCCCACTGAAGCACATACTATAAATGAATTTAAGAGACAGCTAGAAGTTTTTATAGAGCTAGAGGGGAAATTAAAGACAGTGACAAAGCAGGAAGACCAGGCTGAACTAACACATATAAAAGACAAGTTTTCTGGTTCTTCTCTCCAGCATTTCTTTATGTTCATTACAGAGTGTATCTGATACTTGTTATTTATGTTAGAGAAGGGCAGAAAAAATGAAGTTGTTTCAAGTGCATTATCCCAAAGGTCCCAGAAACTTCACCTTCACTTCACTTATGTACAGGAAAAGTAAAAAAAATGGAAGTAAAAGTTGAGACCTTGGCTTTACCTAATTTGACATGCTGTGAAGCTAGCAGTGCACAAAGAACCACTGGTGGGTCATAGGGGAGAAAACATAGAGGATATGGCTGATCTTACCTCCTTTTCACTGTGTTAAGAGTCATATTTTGTGCATTGTTTTTGTTCTGCTGGATTGTCAGAGTCCTCGAACTGCACCAATACCTCTTCACATTGGGTCTGATCCAGCTCTAATTGAAGTCAGGAAGACTTTCATTGATTCACCTGTGGGCTGGATAACTTAGAGCATATCGTCCATTCTGTACAAGGAAAAAAAAAAAACAGTAGTGCAGCTGGTTGAAATGCTTTCAACAAAATTGAGTTAGAAATTTTTTTTATTATTAGTTTTTTAAAAACTGATGTCAATATTTTCATTTGTATTAGCAGTTGGGCATTGTTTTTCCTAATTTTTAGTGAAAATATATAGCAGGAATTGTCAAAGTATTTCATTTACCAGAACCAATTATGCAAACTCCTATAGGAGTTTATGCACTGTCAATTTAAATACTGATTTGGTTTTTATAAGATTTATTTTCTACACTAAAAAGGTCTAAAAATATTTCTGATCAGCATTTGTGTTTCCATTGTGAGGTGAAATGAAAAGGGAACTTTGAAAGTTAAGTTTTCTCAGTAGTTCATGTCTCAAGCAACTCTAACAAAAACAGCTTTTCATAACTGACAGGTTCAGGAGTTGGAATATAATGATAATTCCATTCTTTTCAGGTTTTGGTGTTGAAACTTGACACCTACAATGATTTTGAGTGCTTGGGATTTATATATCTACACAAGTGACTTCTGATGAAATGATTCACCTGTATATAGATACGGAAACCCCTGAACACATCATTCTTAATACTTTTGACATATCTGTCTCAACCTTGCTACCAATAAAGTACATACATAAAGATCAGAATTTATGCTTATAGGTATTTTCTCATATATATTTTATCATATTACATACAGGGGTGAATAGTTGTGGCAAAATACACAAATGCTGTTTCTCTATATGAAATTAAAATTATAGCTGTAGGACTGTTTTTGTTTAACATTGTGCTGGTCACTGAAGCGAAGCATTCAACTAAACATGAAAAAAAAAAGAATTGATAACAGCAAGAAAACTAAAAAGAAAGGAAAACCTGAGGTCTTCATTTGAGGTTTAACCACCCAGATTCAATAGATCTGCTTGTCTGTCTATGGTCAAAAGCAACAGATGGAAGAGCTGTAACAGTCATTTATAGCTGGATATTTCACATCTCTAATCCTTGTGGTGCTACTTGATGGCTGTCTAACAGTATTTTGATGATGCAGTGTGATGCTGAAACTTAGGATGGCTTGAGATAGTAGCAAAAGGGTCTAAAATGTCAAGTGGGGATTGGCATAATTATGGGCCCCCCCAAGTACTTTTGCAGATAGTAAATCCCCAGTGACAAGAAACAGTGAGATTGGCCTTTGGAGACTGTGTAATCCAGTTGGTGTAGAAAGTGTCCTCATTACACTGGAAGATCTAACACAAAACAGGAACTATCGGCTGCTGCTTTAACAAGCAAAAAATAATGCTGTAATGGAGCCATTGAGATACTACTTACTCCAAAATTATAGCAAAATTCTAGGAAAATTATTGGCACATTGTCACACATTTCTGCTCAGAGTTTAGCTTCAGGGCATATTATCCCTTTTCAGGATTTTGACCATTCTGAGTCTAGCTGACGATGACTGTTTAATTTTGTAAGATCATAAATATTTTACACATTTCATCAGGAAAAGTGGCCATAGAATTGTTTTCTCACTCAAAATTCTAGAATTTTATTATTTTTT
Organism: Charadrius vociferus; assembly: GCF_000708025.1. Classification (NCBI taxonomy): domain Eukaryota; kingdom Metazoa; phylum Chordata; class Aves; order Charadriiformes; family Charadriidae; genus Charadrius; species Charadrius vociferus. The sequence goes on along the minus strand of NW_009646426.1, from coordinate 778,073 downwards.
TTTTCAGTGTACAGAAATAAACACACATTTGTGTATTGATAACATACCTGTTTAATAGCATGCATATTTTAATCTGATGTTAAGATAATAATTTAAAATGTAGAGTGAAATAAAGTAAGAGGAATCTGAATATGTGAAAATACACTGCTAACATTGAATTAACTTGACATAATAGTGCTTAAACTTTAGGTACACACTGTGGACATAAATGATTGTCTCTTTCAATTAGGAGATATGCATTATTAATCTCTTGTAAGTATGTTACTTAGAATTTGATTTTATAATAAGTGAGACAAATATAGTAATTCAAGCAAACAATAATAGGTCATTAAAGTAAGAAATAATATTTACACTGTGATATATCTAAATTAATATTTACATTGTAAAAAAATGTAATATCAAGTTAATAATAAATTAAAGAAAGAAGGAAAATTGTATGAAGAGATTATATGAAGCACCTCCCAGAAGGAGTCATGTTTCATGGTGTTGTCAAATATAATCTTTGTAATGGGCATAAGGCGTGTGACACCCACTTACATAATTCTTTACTAGGAAATAAAATTGGCAGCTTGAAACTTAAAACAGTGTGACCAAGAGTTGCTCCTACAGTACCTACACAGAGAGGTAATCCTGGGAAAGATGACCTCAACAAATCAACAATGAAGGGGGGGAGGGGGGGGAACATAGAAGAGAATTTCCTAAAATCTCCCCTCTTTTGCTCCATGGGTTTTAATAATCCAGTTCCATGTAGGTGGAAAGAATAGCTTTCCAGAAGAATGTTGTCCTTTGTCTCCAACACAGCTGTATTGGAATTTTCATTTCATGTGCAGAAAAGAAGAAAAAAACACAAATAATAATAAAAAAAAACCCAAAACACAACTGTTAGAGCACATTCATCTGGAAAAAAAAAAAAAACAAAAAAACCCCCACAATTTAGCAGTGACATCATCAAAGGGACCCACCATGAGAGTGGTACTCATTTAATGTACCTCTGGCCATCTAACAGTTAAATGTCAGGCCACAGTTGTTTCCTCCTCAGTCTGAACAGAAAGAGACACCTGCAGTGATGATTCACTCTATCTGCATCAGGGTCTGTGATAAGGACAATGAATCTCTCTCTGCAGGTGCTTTTCTATTACCATTTGTTAGGGAGAGACCCTGAAGACTTGTTTTCTGGTTCTAGAGCACTAACCAGTCCTGTAATGCCAAATCACATCAGATGTGCAAATCACACCGGATTTTTACCAGGGAAAATTAGATTAGATGAATTTCACCCTAAAACATCACTTACTGCTGAAAAAAAAAAGACTCAAAAGAAATCTCTTTGGAAAAAAAAAAAAAAAAGCCTTAGATTCCTCAATCCTGCTAGTATTTTTTGAAAAATAAATCCTAAATATTAATATAAACTTAGAGAAAAGGTGCTGGGGTCAAGTCTACCATAATTTGTGAAGCAACATTCAAGCAATCTGTATGTATAAATATCTACACCCTCTTTAACACAACTGGAATTGAATACTTTACGATTCTTAGTGCAAGGACATTCTGAACACTTACTTAAAGTAACTCAAAACAACACAAGAGCCATTGTTTTGAAAGGTCACAAAGCAGCTATCACATAGAGGTATAATGATTCTCTCCATGAAATATGATTAAAAATGAATCTTACTACTTATATGTGCCTCCCTTTCTGCTTTATGTCTGTTCAGAGTAGTTTTAATGCATATGTCAAGCCAGTAATATAACGAAGCAATAATAACTTCACACATACTGACAGCCACCAGGAAGTTATATAAGCTAGTGAAAACAAGACTTTATTCACTCACCAAAACTACTTTAAAAGAATGTTAATTATTATTACACTATTTCTTTCTTGCCTAAGGAATAAAAGAGATGAGATGTTGCTCTGTAACGATCTACAGTTTCAGCTTGGTTAAAAAAAGCTTTTTAAATGGACTACATTGTGTAAGTATTTTTTTTGTGTGTGCTCACAATACCTTAGATTTTTGTAGCTTGTATAACTTTAAATGTGCTTTCTAGTTGCGTTCAGTCTTCAAAGGCAGTTTTTGAAGCATAAGTTTGGATATCTTTATTTTTTTTATTTTAATCTTCCCTCAAAAATCCTGTACACAAATTCATTATACAGACTCTGGTGTCAAATAGAAGTCAGGTAAATTTGATTTGCAGTGGATTATCATTTTTATACTCTACGTCTTGCAATACCTTCATGTCTTTCCAAAACTTCTTAGTTTTGGAAAGTTCTTTGTGTGATTTGGACTGCCTTTTGTGCATACGGTTGTGTAATTACTCAGTTACATTCAGGTACACGTACCCAAATAAAGCCAGCCTGGTCTTAGGAATCTCAGGATTGTGTGAGAGCCCCCATCTTGTTGAGAAAGAAGCCTGTAAGAAACATTATGACACATTTGAAGCTGCATTATTATTCTTAGCTGATTGAAGTATTCATCACAAGACATGTATTTGCTGAATGTAGCCCTTTATTCTGTCTCTGTGAACAGATGGAAATTTGTATACATTTGTTTCTCAGGACTGCTCCACTAGTTACTGAAAATATATTCGAGCTTTGGGATTTTTTATGAACTTTAGCAGAATATTCAGTCACTATTATAATACTTGCAATTAACCATTTAATGTTTGATTGGTCTCTGAACCAATGCAATTCCTGCACTCCTAAATTTTGAGGCTAGAGGGACTGTAATGTTTAAGCTTACCTCGTGCTCACAATGGGGATGTTCTTTACCCAGAACAGCATCAGGGCTGATCTCAAAATCGGGAGAATGGATATGAGCTTTTATGAAATTGTAACTTCTTTTCTCTAATATCTTTTAGTTTGACTCTCTTAAAAAAAAAAAAAAAAAAAAAAAAAAGTTTGTTCTTATTTAAAGGACTAAATTGAATGATTGAGAAGCTGCTATAGCTGTTATACCTGCTTTCTGGGCTCTTGCTAAGGCTGGCATCCAAAACCACACAGATCTGTCCATCCCTAGCTTCCTTTGCACATGTCACAGTAGGGGATCCATTTATTTGTATGCTGAGAGTGAGTGAAGCAACCCAGACTATTTATGGTCCACTGTGCACTTTAACCCAGCCACTTGACTTTAAACGCAGGCTGTCTGAATCAAACTTGAACATTAGGCAAGTATAAATGAAACTAAGTTTGGCATGTTACTTTGTGAGATTCACTCTTCTCTGTGCCCATGCAGATAAATTTGCCACCATATGATCCAGCCAATAATCATGACATCATTGATTTGATTTCTTTTTTGTTTTTTGGTTGGGTTTTTTTTGGTTGTGTCTTTTAGCAATATTATCTGTGGCAACAACTATATGACTTTTACAACTAACATTGAAAGACTGTATTTTTAACACCTTCTGCAAATGATAGTTATTGGCAAATTTTCATGGCTCTTAACAGTAGTACTCCTTTTTAATGAAGGCCCTGACAGCTTTATCCACATTGAATATTCTCATTCATTTCAGCAGGTCTGTCTCTCCAAAGAATTAATTCTCAGATTTAATATTAGAACTAAATTAGAACTAACTTTTGATATGACAATTTAAAGAAAAAAATATAAGTTACAAAACAACTACTGAAGAATTTTTAAAATTTAAAAAACAAACCAAAACAAAGAAATAAAATCCAAAGATTTTTGCCTTTGGAGAACAAATTATTAACTTCATGGCTAAGTCTAGAGACAGATTTTCATTATAAGAACAGTATCTAAGGAAACCAAGCAATGCTATCACTATATTGTACTAAGTGCTACGCAAATACAAGGAGAGAGATTCTGAAAAAGTGTCAGTCTAAGAGATGCTTGACTAAAAAAAGGGTACATTTTCTTACCTGATTCCAAAGTTTCTCATGAAGGATGAGATGAAATTCGCTACCTGTGGATAAAAACTATCTAATGAAACCTAGTAAAAAATGTTGCTAATTTGCTGTAACACACTGCATCAAGTCTAATGCCTTGACTATAAGCCATCCTTCCAACCTATCTTCAATAGCAAAATTTCTATTACAGTTAATAAAGTTATGAATCACAGCTCATTTCTTCTGAGTTAAGTGCTAGAGAAAGATGACCACCGGTAAAATATATATAAGGTTGCTGTTACCCCATTTGTACAGCTGTCATTTCAGACTCTCAGGGAATAAAGGTATTTTAGCAAAAAGTGTTAGCTATTCACAGCCTTTTATCACAACCTTTACACCCCTGAAAGTGAAAACTGATGTCCTTGAAAGTTTTCTTGGAAGCCTAAAACTCCTTACTATACTCAGATACTGACAGGGGTTGTTTCAGTGTATCTGTTTTTCTGAAACCAAGATTAGAGACCATGCAAGAAATGAACAGGAAAGCTACTGTTCTGGTGGATTCAGCAAAAATTTTTACTACTACATAACTCCATTTATCTTTGAGGGGCTGTAAAAAAAGTTTAATTAACTTCTAGCATTCTAGGCTAGAGAGTGTCTTTCTTATCATTTTGAGCATCAGCTGGGTCTCGTGTAGGAATGCAAAAAGGAACAGGCTACAGAATATTTTTCTTGTAGAACTTCAACAATTGATCATTATAACTTGTTTTTCTGCTTCCAAGTGGTGACAAGTGCTTTTAATGATAACTACTATTTCGGGTGCTTCATTAATTCTGAAATGTTATGTAAGATTTTCCTTATTTGGAAGTAATTAGCCTTGTACAGAGTAATTAAACTCATAAATAAAAACATTCCAACTTTTCATTTTTGTTTTCAATGTTTATATCTCTGCCATGTTTTCAACTTCTGATGCATTTTATAAATTATTAGAGTGAATATCAATACTCTCTTCCAAAATAGTATCTGATACAGATTTTACAATTTTAAAAAATAAGTAACTGTAGAAGTAGACAATGTCAACAACAAAAAACAAACCCACCCACCCTCCCCCAAGAATATAAATACTAGACAAAGTAAAAGCACAAAGGATTAAGGGATAAAATGCATTTCTTAAACACACTGACCACACGACTTGATTAATGAGTCTAAGCACTTCAGGTTGTCTCAGTCCAAAACCGCATTTTATAAAACACATCGAGATTTCTTTAAAGCTAAATGATTGGGGCCCTGCCCTTTTCTCAGTGTTGAATAGAAAGTTTCCAGTTAGTAACCGAGAGACCATATTCTGTATTTTCTGGTAAAATGTTTTCAACAGTAGAATTAAACCTAAAACTTTTACCTATTGTAAAGGCGTTGGATCAAATACAACATGGGCAAATGCAGTGTCTCTTGCTGATATCTTCATTGTTTCACCATTAATAATCTTGAAAGTGCCTTGTCTTTTTCTTTTCTCTCTTTTTCTGCAAAAGACCTATCTAAGATATGTTAGTATTTTTTATGGCCCATTTACTACCTGATCTGGCTGCTAAGACTGCCACAGGCATGAACATTGTGATGTGGACAACTTAACAGCAGGAACTGGAATTCCAAATAATTTCACGTCTGCTAATGAAGAGGTCAATGGATAGTGTTAATGTTCTGCAAAAAGGCCTATAGACCATTAGCAGTTCCTGAAACCAGCCATCCTAAAAAGTAGAGGTTTTGAAATCAGATTAGGATTTTCAATCTTTTGAACAGAAAGGGGGAATAGGTATAATCTTTCATACAGATATGTAATTTTCATTCTTCACTTAATCTCCTAGTCAACAAATTTTATTAGTATGGAAATTATTTTCATCCTATTAGTGATTTCATACGTATAATTATTAAGCATATGAATGTTATATGCAAAACAAAAGGCATTCACAGAAGTTGGAAATGTACTGCAGAGATTGGTACTGAAAGGATATAATGTAAACTTTATGTGCTTTTCTGAATAAAGCTAGCCATAAATAGATGCTCAAGTCTGTCATGTTTATTCAGATCATGCAGTAATTATAACACCGCTTTTATAAGCTAGAACTTAGTTTGTCAAAACACCCCAGATTTCCATTTACTTCTTATTCCTATACAATCTGTCTCCTTCCAGCCCTGATACCATGGCTGTCTGTAATTCTAAGTGCGACAAGAAGGATATAGGAGTTGTTAAGAGAAGGCAGGAACTGAATGTAAAGTGAATGCACTATAAGAAAAGACAAAACTAGAGGAAACTGTTATGTGAAATGTGCGCTGCACATTAATATAAAGCAGATTGACATTGTAACATTGCTATACTTCAAAAAGTTCCTAATGTTATTCTGCCATCACTTCCTCAGCAGATGGTCTCCTTTTTCTTCAGCAAATGAAAAACATTTGAGCAATAGAAATGTAATTTTTGGCTTTATTTAGTGTAAGTGTTCAGACTGTTTGTATTTTATTTCAAATATTGCTAATATTTTGTTTCTACACCTTCTGTGACAAAAGATATGCTGGATCTCTCACAAAGATTAATAGTTTTAACCATAGAGACTTAAAGACTAAATTAAACATGATACATACACTCCATGCCATTAAAAGTATACCAGATAAAGTATGAAAATATATGAAAGGCTAATAACCCAAATGACAAAATATTCCTTCACGTGTTAATGATTTTATATTAAAAAATGTGGACATGTTATCTATTCACTCACTTAGCATTCCTGTGGCTCAGACTAGAGACTGGTTTTTAGTAAGCATGGGAAGCATCTTGGAACAGACAGTATGAATTCAAAGTGGTCTTTGAGTGGCTTCTTTGTATCATAGAAGAAAATCATGCCAGGCTGCATTAAAGCTGTTTCAACTTTTTTCGCATTCTTTTATAAATTTGGATCGAAGTGTAGAGGTTAATAGCCATTCTGGAATCTTTTGCCTTGAAGCCACAGTAGCATTTTCATCTGTTATGAAGGATCAGTCTTAATCTTTCAGCCACAGAGAGACAAGGACAAACTGGTTCAAATTCCACCTCTGAGTTAAATACGTGTAAGCTGATAGATTGGCCTTTTTGTTTACTGGCTATGAATGAAAGGGATCCATTGCTATCATCTGTGCAGCAGCAAACAAAGCATGAACTCTCAAGGAATCAATGTTTGGCCTTTTCACAATTATGAAATTACTTTACCACTTCCATACAGTTTTCCTCTTGGGGATATATTTTGTCCTCAGTAACTAAGCTTGTTTGTTCTACAGATTGGAAATTAGATTGTTGTTACAGTTTTATGACACTTTTAGCTAGTCATGTTATTAATACTAACAGCATTTTTAAAGGCATAAGGAGTATCTTTGCATCTTTCTCTAATAAAGCCTGGGAGAAAATGCATTTCTAAAGTGATCATTTTTCTGTCTCTAATTTAAATACATTTGATTCTAACTCACCCTTGGGAGTGCAGATAGTGGGTATGTTGTGGATAAGTATTATTAACAGTATGTATGTTGCCAAAATGATTTCTGGGGAAGGAAGAGCTTTAAAATAGAATGGTCTCCTCGTGTTTGGTTACATGGCTGAGAGATTGTATGTTTTTCAGCAGCCACTCTCAAAGGCTTACAAACATTGTCTCTCAAACACTGGATCAGAGACATAGTCTGTAGGCCATCATAGGAAACATTGTCTCTGCATTAAAGCTATCCTAAGCATGCAAGATGAACACATCACCCCAAAGAACTGCTATTATTACCATTCAAATCAGTTAAACTTTTAGCAGGCTTGTAAAAGCATTATAACATCAAGGCCTACAAAAGGGATGAGGAGTTTTATTTTTCCAGAAACTCCAGAAAAAGGCAGCAAAAAGAAAGAATTTTTCTATCCAAGTGTATCTGTCACAATAGTGAAGCTACAGCAAGAATGTTTATTAAGAAAGGTATTGCGCTATTCGTAATAAAGTTAGGTTGCTATCATCTTACCCAAGCATTTACTCAGTTTTAGATAATTCTTACTAATACGCATTCCATGGCACTTGGAGAACATTATCCCTTTTTTAGGAATAGCTTAGTTATTAAATTAGATTTTTTGGGATATTTTTTTGCTGAAATATTTTTTTGCTGTTGTTGTTAAAAAATAAAATTCTCACTCTTCTGTGAAAAGAATATTATTTTTTTACATAATATGCCTATTTGTTCCTCTACATGACATGTGACTTTTACTTAAGAGGTTTCAAGGAACCCAGTTTGTCTTCCTGGTTTCTTATTCATTGCTCAGTCTCCTCTTCTCCTAATGGCTACAATAAGCAGCTTTCAGTTTTCAACTGTTAAAAATGCTTTATATCAATGAGAAGCTCCCTTTTAATATCTACTTCTGACTCATTTGCACTTCATGCTAGGGATTTTCTGTAGCTCTAGTACCATCACTACCACACAGAGAAAATGTCTTCTCCTGAATTGTGTTTATCTTGTTACACTGAGTGTGGACCCTTTTAAGTAACAAATCTTAAATTGTTGTTGTATGTTCTAATGCAATCTGTAAGCTGCATGAGACAATCTTAGTTTCATAATAAGTGAAAGTACATGAGGAGATCACTGTTCATGAAAATCAACTAGAATTTATGCAGTTATACCTGTTCACGTTTTATTTTCTATAATGCTAGTAATACATTTACCCTCACAATCTGTCTTCTGAAGTCCAAATTAAAAAATAGGGCAAAGCCTAAAAAAAAAAAAAAAAAAAAAAGCTTCCTTCCTCATACCCTTTATTTATCTCTGTTAAAATAGTGATAAAACTGAAACTGCTAAGTCCCAATCCTTTAACTGACTTTGCTATTTTCTGTCTGCGTTTGCCCTTTTGACTCCTAGACCCTGTTAATGGCAGTGGAGCTCTGTGTGTGCACCAGCAATTCCCTGTGGAAATATTCTTGTCATCTCCATTTTTTAAGTGCATCAGTACATGTCCACTGTACTGGGCTTGCTAAGACGGTTACTGATGCTGAAGCACTGAAGCTGCCTCTTTAAGTGAAATGCACGCTAATTTAATTAAGTATCAGTGGTGCCATGTTATTGCTTTGCTTTTTTGATCTTTAAACTGCAAATTACATTTCCATCCCATCAACTCATTTGCTTTTTGAAACACAGTTAATTCACCAACTGCATTATACAAATAATATGAACACTCTTTACAAAGAATTCTACAATTTATCACTGTTTTACACTTCATTAAACAGAAAAATGAAACAAATTATATTTGAGACAGAATATGGTTTAATGCTGAAAATTTTATATAGTCATTTAAAATCTTCTCATACACATCTGCCAAAGATGTTAAGTAGCTAATTACAATTTTCCCCCTACAATATATGATAATGTGGTGATAAAATGTGTCTTCAGAAGCATTTGTAGGAAGTAGTCCACAATAAACATAGAAGTTGAAAGGTCTGAATTTACCACATGATGTTTCTTTTCTTCTTGATGATACAAGTGAATCACGAGGTTGTGATGTTGGTTTTGCTTTTTCTTTATTGTTTTATCTTTTGTCAAGGTCATAAAGCTTGCACTTAAAATTGTCAATCGCTTTCTGGCACCTGGATGAACACTTGAATGCCTGCCAGATTTTGTGTCACAAAGGCTTTAAGTGACACCTATCTCTTCCTCTCTTTTACCCTATGTAGATAATATTCACATATAATTAAAAGCCTCTGAAGAAACTTTGCATCTCATTTCTTTTTCCAGACTAGTAACTCCTGAGTTTCAATATGTTAGTAGCTAGTTCTGTCTAAACCATTTTCATAGTAGATAGGAAACCTAACCCTCTGTAAATTTAATTCATTGACTAAATAGAAATAGTATTAATTCTATGGCATTAGCTCAAAAAAAAAAAAAAAAAAACCCAACAAAACCCCCCGCCAAAAAAACAAGGAAGAAAATCATTCAGGAAAGCAAATAGTAACTAGATCAAGAAAGTTCCCTGGGAAAAAAATTATACATCACTGATCAGCATGAACAGCATAAAACTAGCAGTATTATTTTGGAACATTAATCATATTTATACATATATATATGTTTTGGTATGTGTTTCCAGTAGTACCTGGACAAGACCTGGACAAGAAATTTAATAACAGAATTTCAAGATGACCTTTCAGAAGATGTTATTATTCTCCTGATATTACCATTAAAAGCACCTTTATACATATTGACTTTGCTGTGTATGCCAGCCCGCCACACTGTACTGTAATGTATATGCCATTCAGGTTCATGGTATATTAGAAACACACATGCACCACTATGACCACCTGGGTCTGTCTCTTCAACACCGTCCCTGTAAGCATCAGGGGTTCCTATCAGGTCCTCCCAGAGGTGTCTTCTCTCCAGCCTCTCCTCACAAGACAAGTGCTCCAGGTATTGACCATTCTGGAGGCCCTTCCACAGAATTCCTCCAGTTTATTATTACTTTTCTGTTACTGAGCAGCCCAAAAGAGGCATTCAACAGAGGAGATTGAGAACAAGGCTCCCCAGTAAGGTGAAGGCAGTGGTGTGATAACTCTGCTCATTTTCTGAGCAAACTCTCTTTTGAAAGCAGTTGAAAACCTTAACCAGATTTTTTGCATGTGTACTATCATTGAACTAACATAGCTTCAGCAAAGGGGTGGCTTTAAATACTGAAATCTGGGCAATAGTGATAATTGTATAGAAATAAATACCTCCTTCAGATTGCCTTATTGTTGAAGCACATTTGCTCACTACTCAGATTCACAATCCAGGTTCGACATGAATGAAATCCGATGAAAGATGAAGGATCTCAACTAGGGCTCTGACACACCTAGTGAGGGTGGTATTTGTTAAGCAAATAACTACTGATGCTAAGAACCATTGAACTCTTCTTACACCAGGGATAGGTCTACATCTCTTGAATAAGGTTCCTAGCTTTGTTGGGGATTCTAGATTCTCTCTGTAAAGAGATTTTGACTGGCTGCCAGCGTATTTACTGTAACTAGCAAATGTTAATAGCAAGTAGTTACCAAAAAGTTATATTTAAACGTGTCTATAGATACATGCACATTTTCCACAATTGTTGTGCATGTAGAGTGAACTTTTCAGTGACCCTGAAACAAAGATGTGTGACCTGGTTGTGATACTAAAACATTAGATACTTGTCGTATTTTAACCCCAACCGGCAATTTAGCACCACACAACTGCTTTCTTACTCCCCCGCCGGTGGGATGGGGGAGAGAATTTGAAGGTTAAAAGTGAGAAAACTCATGGGTTGAGATAAAGAGAGTTTAATAGGTAATGCAAAAGCTGCTCATGCAAGCAAAGCAAAACAAGGAATTCATTCACTGCTTCCCATCATCAGGTAGGTGTTCAGCCATCTCCAGGACAACAGGGCTCCATCACATGTAACAGTTACTTGGGAAGACATAACACCATAACTCCAAATATCCCCCCTTCCTTCTTCCCCCAGCTTTATATTGTTGAGCATGGCATCACATGGTACTGAATATCCCTTTGTCAGTTGGGGTCAGCTGTCCCAGCTGTGTCCCCTCCCAACTTCTTGTGCTCTCCCAGCCTGCTCACTGGTGGGGTGGTACGAGAAGCAGAAAAGGCCTCAGCGCTGTGTAAGCACTGCACAGCAATAATGAAAACATGCCTGTGTTATAAACACTGTTTTCAGCACTAATCTGAAACATAGCCCCATTCTAGCTACTATGAAGAAAATTAACTCTATCCCAGCCAAAATCAGCACAATACTTCACCAGGAAAACACAGATTTAAGGATGTTGAAGCAAACCAAGGGATTTTAACAGCTTACCCCAAAAAGCACAGGCACAATATAACAAGATGAGCCTTAAATGTGCAAGCATAGGTTGATAACAGAGATGACACAAATCTCCAATAAACAGGTATTGGTGATCAAGGAAATAAAGTCTTGGGAGCTGGGCAAAACAAGCCTTAAGAATAACAAAGAACAAATGAATAGCCAACAATTGCAAAACATACCAGGTATGAAATAGTGATCATAAAACAGGGAATTTACAGGCCAGTGAATGTATGGTATGCAATTGAACTATATTATCTCATATATAAAAAATAACCCCGAATAGAACTAAGAAAAAAAGAGGAAGAAACCCCCAAATACAAAACCCCAAAGAAAGGAATAGGTAGGAAAATTATGATCTAACTTAGAGACTTCAAACTCTCATTTAAAATATTAACGGGTCACAGTAAAAGAACAACGTCTGTATGCTGCATGCTTGAAAAAGGAAAATAACTTAATGAAAGGAAACTGTATTTTTAAACTACACAATTAATCTGTAAAGTTTAAATAATTAAATATATAATGTGTTTTGTTAGTTACTTTTTGTTTATTCATTAAATCAATTTCAACTAATTTTAAACAAGTTTACCATTCAATATATATAGTAAACATGCATGTGTGTATATTAACTTTATTTTGTCATAGAAACAACCATTTAAGGTATGGGGCATGTATATTTGAAACCACACAGAAGAGTCAGCATCTTCCCAGATTTTTTTTTTTTCTCCAAAGGAATTTAACTTTGGAATTATTTTTTTTTTTTTTGTAAGATCTGCCTGTTGTTCCTTTTATGAGTTTAAATATACAGTGACAGTATTTCTGTAAGACATATAAACTACCTTTTTAACCTAAATCTATTGTTTACTTAGACAAAGGTAAATGTTTTTGTCTGAATGACAAAACATTTTATGTTTTTTAAGCACATGGAGACTTTTAATGTACTTATTAAAGGTTATTAAAGGCTATTATTTTATTATCAAGAAGGACACCTTTTGAATAAGTTTCAAGGATAAAAACTACACTGTCAATCTCAACAGATAGAGAAAACCAGTATCATGGGAAAAAATCTGTTAGAAGGGTTATAATAGTCATACTTTGGAACTTTCATGAAATAAAATAAGATACGAAATTATTAGAGAACTAAATAAAATAAAAAATCTTTAAAGTACACAGAAAATAAATACTGAACTAAAACAAGTAAAATTGTCCATTTTGAAGGAAATTATACTGTTTTGAAATTATTCTTTGTTTCAAATCAGAACAAAATATATGTTCAGAATGCCCCATGAAATTAGGAATTAGGTACTCTGAATGACTTCTAAGCAGACTTAAAAAAATTGGTTTAATTTGATTTTAATAATACAGTATTTTGTCATTTAATTATCCACTTACATGAAAATGAATAAATAACATAGCTGGAATGATAAGCTCAGAAAAAAAAAAAAAAGAAAGGATAAGAAATTCCCTAAGAAAAGATAAAGGTTAAATGTTAAGGGGATTTGTATCTGTTATTTTAACTTCATCTTACATAGTCTTCCTATTGAAGATAGCATAGCAGGATTTTCAAAGTGTCCAGCTTGATGTCACTCTCTAAGTGATTTTGAAGATATTTTGCATCTTTTTCTAATAATACTGCAAAGAAAATTCAGGTGCTGAAGGTGTCTGGCGTATAGAATTCCCTTACAGATTCAAGACTGTGATTCAGTAAGAAAAAGAAAGAGAAATCTATTTGATAGCTTTTCTGTGTCTGAAAAACTCAATCGGCACCTAGCTGCACTCTTGCAGGAAAGTTTTTATCAGGATTGGATATCTCAGTCATAGCCATAAATAAAGCTTGTTAAAATAATTCAGGTCTGTCCAAATCCAACATCACTTAAATCTATCCTGGATTTTAATCAAAAAATCATCCTGTATTGTCATCTTGTACATACTGGTGTAACATTACATCGTCATGTTCCAAGTATTTTCAGTTCAAGCAGATTTTCTCTCTGTTTCACACACACATACTCAGTGGACAAGTAAAACCAGCATAATCTAGTTAGTGGTTTAACACCGTCCTGACTTACATATTTCGGTGCAAATGGCCTGAAAAAATATAAGAGAATTACTCTGGGATGGGCTTTGCAGACCATTATATTACACTAATGCCCTGCTAGCCTTCGCACAGAGGGAATGACAATGCCCAAGTAGCAAAAGAAATAAGTCAAAGACATATGGGATCATATATAAAATGCTGTAGATATCCTGGCTTTTGCATGAAAGACACAGAAAAATTAGAAATGCAACTGAAAGTAGTTTCCCAGGTTGCATAAATTAAATTAGTGTTGTTGGAGAACAGGAGAGAGAGGTGGCTTAAAGCCACTTTTGTGATCAGTATTTGCTGCACCTGTTCCATTTATAATACTTCTAGAAAAATATGTCAAGACACAGTCTCAGTCTTTGCATATGGCCCATAAATTTCTTGAAACTGTATAACTAAAGTAGTTGGACTGGAAGCATGTTGTGCCATTAGCAGTCAGGTGACCTGCAAAGTAAATAACAGCTTAATTTGTGCTAGAGAAGCTTAAAGCTTATCAGCATGATGCATGAGAGTTAAAAATAGCAGAGGGTATTTTAGGGACCTGGGTGAAGTCCTTAAAGATAGCTTCATTAAATATAAAATATAACTAAACAAATTGTGTCACTTGCTTTTCTATAAGGACAGAATGACCCTCCTAGATTTCCTTATCAGATTTTATGCCTTTTTTATGATTTTTTTTTTATCAGTGTAAAAGGTATGTGCTCACTGTAGTGTTTTTGTCTTTAATATTCTTTATTTATTGTTCATGGATGGACTTGACTATGCATTTGAATTATAGTTTGTGTCAGCAATAGGTATGAGTGTAAAATAAAATTGTGCAAGCTCTGCAATTCCTGTACTGGATCTTATCTTGAAGGAGCTCAACCTCCAAGATCAAAAACTCCACACACATAAAAAAGAAAATTACGCTGTAGCTTCCTGAAATATGTTTCGTAGTACCAGGCAACTACAGGGAAAAAAAATGGGTAAAAGAGTCCAAGCAGTGGAAGTAAATAATTTTACTCTATTTTTTATCTTAAATAATACTAAACTTATCATGCATAGCTTTGGCCTAACAAATTATTACTCTTTATATAAGCTCAAAGCTAGTAAAGATGCCCATTGAAATAAAATTATAAAGATGTGTCAATATTTTCTTGGCTCAAGGTCCAGAAAAACTCAGGGAGCAAACTGCTAACGCTAGGAAAAATGCTTTTTGAGCGAGGAGTGTGGAGAACTTCAGGGGAGGATGAGAATGTGGGAGAGGTTGAGCACTTCTTTCGGGCATGCAGAGAAGGGATTGTGGGAAAGATTTGGAGGGTAAGCAACAGTGGGAAAGAGATGCTCCTTCTTCACAAAGCCTCTCTGCTTGAAGGACTACTGAGACAGAGGAAATGCCAGAGTAGAAGCAAAATGGAGCAAGGCTCCTAAGATGGCAGGGAAGCTATTACTTTACATTTAGGGTTCGAAATCTTCTTCGGAAATCAGAGATAAAACTAATAGAGTATGAAGATATTCTGTTTAATACAAAGTGAGGGGATTTCTTACAGTGAATACACAGACATATAGCATAGCAGTTCTAGATAGTAAAGGCATAAAACACATGGATTTCATTATTGAATGGTTCAATGGCCTTCGGAAAAAAACAACTTGTAACTGTTTAAACCTAGAAAACACTTCTGTTCTGGAAGCAGCCTGTATTTTGCACTCTCATTTCTTTCAGTTCTATGAATGAAGTGTTTGGTGTAAAAAACACTCATAATTAGCTTTTGGTATGCCACAAAATAATGTGATTTTTCTCTGCTACAAAATATATGACAGTAATTTTTCAAGTGTGCACAGTGTACTTCAGGGATAACCACTTACTACTTTGTAAGATAGGAATCAAGAAAATAAATCAGTGGTCATAAAAAGTATACAAGTATTTTAAATACAGCACCCCTGCTTCTGATATGGACAGAAAAATGTGTGACATTCTTAGATAGTATAAAATGGTACGGTTTTGTTGAAATAAATGAAGTGACAGCGATCTACATCATTGTGGATCTGTTCCACAACCTTTAACCACTTTTTCAACTGTAAATATCAGTCATTTTATTTTTTTTATTAATTGCTTTTTTGGGTGTATGGATTATAAACACAATTTGGTATGACAAATGCTGGACATGATCAACAAACACAATGAAACATGCCAGCTATGTCTCTGTAACAAGCTAAATATTTGATAATTAATACTTTAAAAACAGTGGTGAAATCAACTTGTCTAGTGAGACTTAGACACTTACAGAAAAAACAAGGATTAAATACTTCATTTTTCTAAGAAAAACAGGGGTTTATCAGTATCTCAGATAGCTCATAAGCGATTATCAATAATTAATAGCAACAGATCACATTAACTGACATAACAACAATGTGTTAAAGTCTCTTTATACCATTACAAGGATAAAGAGGAGCAGATGTATGAGTGGAGATTCGCAGGAGCAGTGCTTCTTGAGTGGGCTTTCAAGAAAAATATGCAAATAGGCCCACCTATAAACAATTACTGTTTGCTTCATTCACCCAACACCACCACAAGGAACAGTATTTCCGTTAGACACAGTCAACCCTGTACATGCTGATGGGACCCCAGCACAATTGTCCTTTCCTTTCCCTCATGCTCTATCAACCTTTCACATACTTTGAGGAAGATTCCGGAGTTCTTCCTCTTCATCTCCATCACTAGGAGCTCTCCTGCTTTAGATGAGCTGGTGCAATTGCAGGGTTACTTCTTCTTTTAACGGAGAGGGACTAATACTTCCCCTTGGGTCAAGGGATGGGAGAGGAGGCACCCCTCCTGTTAAAGGAGTGGGTCAAAGCAGACTGATAACACTACACGGTGCAGGGAACTGGGGTCCAGAAGTCTTGGGGAGCCTTGTATTTCCTGCACGTGGTAACAGGATGGAAGTTCAGAGAAACAGTTGGCAGACGTGCTGTATGAACTCTACTAGGAAGACAAACATTGAAAATAGGAGAAAAATTCCCTTTTAGACTTCCCCCCATCCCCCAATAAAAGGCAACCATCAGGGAATTCTTGTAGTCAGACTTTCCCTGAACAGGGTAGGAGATGATTGGCAAGATTTTTTCTCTGGTTGCTCAGCATGAATTGAATATGTGATAAGAAAAAGTAAGAGTGAGTAGAGAAGCAAAATTAATTGACAGTAAAACAACACCTTAAGTGGCAAAAAAGGAAAGGACCATGTCAATACAGAAATATTTTCTTCTCTGCTCATAAAACACAAGTGACTTTGTTTTGTGTGGCATGTTTTACATGTGTGATTTTATCTGTAGTTTTGATACCCTCTGCATTAACTAGTGCATTTTAGAGCACCTGAAAAACTAGGACTTTTTTTTGAATACTAGTCTGTGCACCAATCTGCAAGGAACATATTTGGGTCTAAAAGAAAGATGCCTTACGAGAAGTAACAGTGATTTGGAAAGTAGCTTATTAAAAAGTTAAGTTACCAAAGGAATATAAGAACTGTATTAGATGGATTACTGTAAACCACAATCAATATAATAATGAGCCTCTGTGAGCTCTGGACGTTGACAGTTTCAGCGTGGTGAATTCCCTCTTTGAATCTAACCCTAGCATAGTCCATCTATTTCATCTTATGAAACTTCAGACAGATGTTTTAACATTGCTTTCTTCTACAAAGCAAAATTCCTCTTTCAAGATGAATAATCGCTTTCAAAATAGCTTATTGCATTTGAAACAAGCAAGAAAACAAAAATCAGGCTGTTTGTTTATAATTATTTCTGTTCTTCTGTTATTAATATTTGTGGGTAACGTGTACAGAAGCATGGATACTTTGTATTTCCACTTATGTTCTCACTTAATATCCATGAATGTCACTTGACAGAACTATAAACTGATTCAGCATTTGGTAAGAATTTTGATTTTATAAATCAAATGAACAGTTTCTTGTTTTCAGTCTTTTATATACTAAAAGCACTTTAGCCTGTATTCTCTTCTTCGTTTACTACCACTGCTATTAATTGTAACAGCACAAAGAATTGAAGTAGAAAGGCTAATGGCAAGATCAAATCCCTACAAAGACTCTTACATCTGCACCATTAACACTATGAATAAGCTTGGGTGACAGCATATAAGGTAATAATCAGAAATACTGGGCTGTGAACTTTGTGCATATATAATAAGATGTAGGATTGTTTTTTTTCAGAATTGACTTTGCCCTTTCTGAGATTCTCTTTCAGCACATAATAATCTATGATCAACAAAATTAAAAACTGATTTGCATAAGGCATTATCAGTATAATTATTAAACTTATTAGTTTAATAAATAAGGATTGAATTTCATATTTTAAAATATGAAAGAAGATATATAGACCTTTTTGATTAATCTGATTTTAATGTGTGCTCGGATGAAGTACAGAATATCCTATGAGAGCCTCATTAATCTTAATAGATTGCTGATTATGCAGGTGGCAATCGTTAGATGGACTTAACTGACCTATTTCACTGTCTGCCATTGGCTGTTAGAAGATGGGCCTCTATTCCATTAATGTCCATGGCTAAAACACCTACAACTGTTGTGTGACAATATCATATCCTCAGTTAACTGGCATAAAGAGCAAGGACTGCAATTTACAGAACCCTAAGCCAAGATTTTCAAAACAGGTGCTTGTAAACAGCCTTAAATTTGATTCCAGACAAAGCTCTTAATGTTCCCAGGTTTGTAAAAGTTAAGCTACTGATTTCAGTACTCACATGTGGCATTTTAAGTGAAGCCTAAGAAATTCAGTTCTGAATATCTGACTTTTTTCTTTCCAGTACAACTTTAGTCATCCATCAGCTTGATAGAGAGACTAACTCAAAGCCTGTCACAAGACAGACAAATATGAATTTGTTGCATTAATTTCTTTTCTCTTCATCCTTTTGTGGCTAAATGCTGTTCTCAGTTGCTGTCCTCCCTTACCAGCTCATGGAACTGAGATCAAATGAACTCCCAAGCCCTGCAAATGAGCTGTGGTGGCTTGCTGGGTGCTTTCTTCAACTTGCTAGAGTAAAATGCAATGCTCAGCCCCATGGCATGCAAAGCTACAGGGAGCTGTCAAAGAGAACGTCACTTGCTTCCAGTCCTTTCCTTTCCTTCTCAGACACTGAGGGGAAATACTACGCACATAGTTTCACTGCCTCAAAATTATGGAATTCCATGTAAAATGAACCTAGGCAGTGAGGCATGCATACCCTTTACTAAGCTGAATAGCCTGTTTTGTATTGGCTCGGCCTGCAAGGATAGTGCTTGGAGAAATTCTTTTGCCATTGCTGAAGGCTGAGAATAGAGCCATGAATAGAATATCTTTGTCTCTCAGACCTGGAGATTTGCTACCCCTCCGTTAGTTGCCCTACAAACAGTGTTCCATTTTTTCTATTTTTGTATAATGACTGCCCTGCTTCACTGCTTTGCAGGCTTAGAAGAAACCCATCAGATTTGTTTAGCTAGCCAATTAATTATATGTTCTGATATTTGGGAGATGGCAGCTCCTTTAAAATTCCAATTAATGTGAACTGAATACTGTCTGCTGTCTTTTAGATCAAGGTCGTTGTGCAGCTGCACTGCTCTGGTCTTATTGTGTGAGAAAACATGTGTCTCTGGACAATGTTTTGTGAGCACCACAATAATTTCACGTTTTTTTGAAACATTTTACAATTGTCATGCACATGAGTCTATAACTAATATCTGAGTGTGAACCATACTCCAAAGAGCTTCACAAATGAAATCTGTGAAATACATAAAAAAATAGAGCTCTGAAGAACAGAAGCAAAAAGATCTGTTGACATAGTTTGTTGGCACATTAAGTAAAGCACCCACAGTCATATTATTTTATAGGCTGTATTGGCAGAACTCAGCAGACATGAAAAGTGAAACCAAAAAATCTTGCTTTCATGGCATGCTGACATAAAACAAATCATAGAATCATAGAACTGTTTAGGCTGGAAAAGAGCTTTAAGATCATTGAGTCCAACCGTTAACCTTACAATGCCAAGTCCATCACTAAATCACGTCCCTAAGCACCACATCTACACATCTTTTAAATACGTCTAGGGGTGGTGACTCAACCAATTCCCTGGGCAGCCTGCTCCAAGACTTGACAACCCATTCACTGAAAAAAGTTTTCCTCATATCCAATCTAAAATATGAATATATTCCTGAGAATAACCCAGTGACTTCTTCTAAACTCTTTGTTGACTCCACACGAGGAGTCAGGAATCAGTCAGAATTGCAGTGACTAGTGTGTATCAGTTAATTGTGAAACTCTTTGCCAAACAATACCAAAGGTCATTTATTTCCCTTTTTTAGAATATATTTCCCAATATCCATTGTGCAGTTCTTGGGCACAGAGGCATCTTTTTACAAGTTAAGGAAAGTGAAAAATTTTTGCAGTTACATTGGCAAATAGATTTTTCTTTTATCAATTTCTAGTCCTAGATTTAACATTCAAAGTCTTCTGGAAAATTAACCATAATAAGAAGGTTGTAAAAGGGTTTATCCTTTGATAAACTCAGAAGTTCTGAGAGTAAATACTGTATCATTTCCTGGGTTATACTTATTTTACCAGTTTTATCTCATTTTTTTTTTCTAGCAAAGAAGTTTATGACAGTATGGTGGGTAAAATTTAAAAAGAAAATTGCAGACTTGCTGATGAAAGGAAGGAATATTTATATACCAAATCACTAACAGGGAAGTGATGACTCAAATGCTATTAAATGATCTTACATTTTTAACCAAAATTGCTGACGATTTCATTAAATATGAAACATTAGATTAATGGATTCAGAATCTTCTATAGCAATTATCCTTAATCTATAACCTAATTGGATGATCATAAGTTATGCTCAGGGATAGATCTATTTTCTGATAAAGATGACCCTTTATTCAACTCATAAAGCATTAATACTTGTTAAAACCATATACTGGTACGTATTAATTTATCCTAATTGTTTGTATGAGGACTGAAACTATTCTATCACTTTTGCTACATATAAAAACACATGTCCAGTTGAGCCACTTGTAGTATAAAATTAGACCTAAAATTCACAATTTACAGCAGATGGAGGAATGGTAGGGGAAACAACAACATGGTTCACAGCTAAGATCGTAGAACGGGTTTCTTGTTTCTTCTCTCCATGACATTGTTATCTTTTTTTTCCTTCTTTTTATGGTTTATTTTTTGTTTGGTTTTGGTTGGTGTCGTGTCCCGTCCCATTCCACCCCCCCCCCCCACCCGCCCAGGCATTCTCATAATCAAGCAAAGAAACAAAGCAAGCAGTCATAAATGACCTCCTATAAAAATAGAATACTGTCTCTCATAATGATCTTATGGTGGACACAACTGTGATGTAAGTGAGTAAGTCATGTATTGGTGCAATTAAAAGTTCTGTAATACTAGATTATACATGCAGAAGAGGAAACAGAGGGAAGAGGGATAAAAGTGACCTTCTCCTACTGTCTCCCAGGATATCTTCTCCTGAAGTCTGTCTTGGTTATAAGGCTACTGAATATTTCATAGGACTTTGATCATCACATAGACAAAGTTCTAATTAAATATACCAATAAGTAATACAATTAAAAATTAAAATACTGTCCAGAAACTGTAGGATGGTTTGAAAAAAAAATGATTCAATAAAATTATAAAAATTACAAAAACCTCTTTGCTTCATCTGGAATAACCTGAAAAAAATGGGAAAGAAACAGACAAAAGTTCTGTCAATCTTAGGGTTATTACTTCAGATCTTAAGCTGAACTTGAGCAATAATGTCACATAGTGAAAAAGGCAGTCACAGTATCACTATGTATAAAAAAGAACACATTTTCCATATTAGGTGAATTCACTTTTCCACTCTTGTTAGTATTAGCGATGTCTCAACTAGATCCTCTTTTGGAGGAATTAGGCAGCGAATATTACAAAGGATTCAAGTCAGCCAGATATAGTCTAAGAGTAGTGCTACTAGTTTATGAAAGAGAAGACTGGGAGAAGACACAATAACGACATTAAAATATGCAAAAGGCACTATAAAAAAGTGATGTTTGTGATAAAGAAGATGGAGAATAAATGGCTAAATTTGTATCAGATTTGAACAACGTCAGAAATTAGAAAAAAATCTCTATAAAAACATTTTCTAGAATTTATATGATCCTAGTTACAGTGAAACACTGAAATGGTTTAGAGAAGTTATGATGTGTCCATCACTGACTGCTTTGCAAAACACTAGACTCTGTCTCTCAAGAATGAGATTTATTTCTTTAAGCCTTAGATTAGGAAGTGAACAAATGACATTTCAACCTTCTTTCTTATAATTCTATGATCTCTTTTTGATTTCCACCTAAAAAAGACCCCATATTTAATTAACACACATTTGATGTGACCTGGACAGGCTGGACGGAGAAGAACCTGATGAGGTTCAGCAAGAGCAAGTGCAGGGTCCTGCACCTGGGGAGGAAGAATGCTAGGCACCAGTATAGGTTAGGGGTCGACCTCCTGGAAAGTAGTTCTGAGAAGGATCTGGAAGTCCTGGTAGATAGTCAAATTATCCATGAGCCAGCAATGTGCCCTTGTCGCCAAAGAGGCCAATGGAATCCTGGGCTGCATAGGGAAGAGTGTGGCCAGTAGGTCGAGGGAGGTCATTCTCCCCCTCTACTCGGCAATGGTGAGGCCACAACTGGAATACTGTGTCCAGTTTTGGGCTCCCCAGTTCAAGAGAGACAGGGAACTACTGGAGAGGGTCCAGTGTAGGGCAGCTAAGACGATTGAGGGATGGGAGCATCTCCCTTATGAGGAAAGTCTGAGAGAGCTGGGACTCTTTAGCCTGGAGAAGAGAAGGCTGAGGGGAGACCTTATTATTGTGTATAAGTATCTAAAGGGTGGGTTGAAGGAGGATGGAGTCAGACTCTTTTCAGTGGTTCCCAGTGACAGGATGAGGGGCAATGGGCACAAATTGGAACATAGGAAGTTCCATTCCAATACACGGAAAAACTTCTTTACGGTTTGGGTGACAGAGCACTGGCACAGGCTGCCCAGGGGGGGTGTGGAGTCCCCTTCTCTGGAGATTTTCAAGACCCGCCCGGATGCAGTCCTGAGTAATGTGCTCTGGGCAATCCTGCTTTAGCAGGGGAGTTGGACTAGATGATCTCTAGAGGTCCCTTCCAACTCTGAAAATTCCATGATTGAATATTCATCAAAAAAGTGTTTTTAAGTAATCATAGTAGGTTTCAGGAATCAAATGAATTTTGAGAAAATGTAATAAAAAGTGCTCAGAGAATTATGATTCCAAGATAATAAAAACTCCATAAGAAATCAAAATACTTCAACCACTTCTGTATTTTAATCCTTCAAAGGATTCTGGGACTAGACAGTGAGTTACTTCAACTGATCCTTTCCAGAATTCATTTTGTATATAATAGAGTACAGGATGGAAAACTATAAAAGTATTATCACCAGATATTAGTCACAATTCATATTCAGAAGTCTCATGTGAAATTTGCAAATCATCTCAAGTCCATTTTAGAGTGTTTGAAGCTATTTCCCTATGCATCATTAACCATTAATTGAATACTGGTTTGCTCACTTAATAGGACTACTATTTATAACTCATTTAGTAGTTAGAAAAGTTTAGAGGTGAAATTTTCATCCTATGGTCATCAATAGTAATTGGGCATTGGTGTCATCACTGTTGGAAGGTCACTGAGAAGCTTCTACAGCAGTGTTAATAGCAGTGTACTGGATATATACTAAATGTTCGTTTTTAAAATTATGAACATTTTTACAGTAATTTAATTATTTAGTTCTTTCAAAAATTCTGAGCATATCTCATTTTGTACATATGGACTTATGTTTACTTATCTATACATTTTCATTTTTTCAAAATAATCTCTTTCTTACCTACAGTTATAAAGTTTTGCTACAATATCTCTTAAAATTATCTTGGTTCAGATTAACAGGGGTTTTAAATCACTAATAATTAAATCACTGCATTATTACATGGAAGAAATAGTTCTATATTCAAATCAACCATTTCTGCTTATTCTTTTTAATCTATAACAGCAATTATGAAAACCTTTGTGGATTTTTTCCCCCACAGTTTCTTAAGGGGACATATTCCTCAGGAAGAAGAATCATAGACGCATAGAACTATTTAGGTTGGAAAATACCTTTAAGATCATAGAGTCCAACAAGCAATAGAAAAAACCCAAAACAGTTTATTTAATCTGTGCATCTCTACTGTATTTTCTATAAAATTAATCGCTGTTAAAAATACTCAAACTTTCTCCAGTAAAATGTTAAATAGTCCACAGTCACCAAACAAAGTCTTTCATTTGTTAATATTATAAAAATGTATACCTTAGTATAAATACTTCTATGCAGTTAAAATCAATATATACCTGACTAGGGGTGGGGAGTAGACAAGATGAACTTTTCTCAGTGGTGTCCAAGAAGCAATGGGCACAGACTGAAATATGGGAAATTCTATTTAAATTGTGTTTTATTGTGAATATGGTCAAACAGTGGAACAGGTTGTGTTGTCCAGAGAGGTTACGGTGTTTGCATCCTTGAAGAAATTCAGAACCTGACTGGACTCAGCACGGAGCAACTCGCTCTAGCTGACCCTGCTTAAGCAGGGGATTGGACATATCCTTATGTCCCTTGAACCTCTTATTCTGTGATTCTGTGAAATTTACGGAAATAAATTTGAAGGTAATTTTATTAACTTTCAAAAATATTTGGATTGGGAGAATTTGTACTCAACATGAAACTTAATATTTTATTCTCTCTTGTGCCCTGGGAATGTTAGTTTTACTATATTACTCTTTAAAATTACTTTTATTAACATAAGCACCCAAATTTTGTTTTCTAAATTCAAAGGGTAAGAAAATGGTAGTAAAATATTAACTTGATGAATAATTCAGAGTGGAAAGAAGTGGTAAAAGTCATAAAGTCACATTTTGAACTGTAGCTTTGTGGTTGAACAACATGACCTTTCACATTCGAAACCATGATTTGTGTTTAATCTGTAGTCCTCTAGGAAATTAATTTGGCCAATAGTCCCTACTAGGGAACCGTTTCATAATCTTAAAGGATATTAACTGTAAAACATCCTTTGCTGTTGACACAGATTTTTATACAGAATTCAGTATGATGAAATCTTTATAGGCTAGGAATGGCATTTATAGTATTATTGGCAAAACATTTGGAGGGCAATACATATTAGAGACATTGGACCTAACTGATAGCTGGCAAAGTTTGTGTAATTAAATCAGTCCTTGACAAGTTACTAAGTAGGTCATAAGGCAGTAAAAGATGAAGCACAACTTTTGCAGCTAATTCAGGGCCTCTGACCCACTGACACAGGATCTTCTTTCTGCTCCATGTTCCTCTCCCTGCACCCGGAAGGAGAAAAAAGGGAAAATCAGTGCCTTTCTCTATTCACATGAGAAATAACTGTATGCAGCTATAGTTTCTGAGACCTATGGAAAAATTCTAGCCTCCACTGGAACCAGGATGAGCTGTACATGAGCACGCAAAAGTTAGTTTAGGCCTTTTAGCCCAGTTCCTACAGCTCCTTTTGGGTCCACTTCTTATTAGCTATTCAGCACTCAGTAATTAATTTGCCAGGATGGTGGCTAGTCCTTTCACTGGAATTTGGGGAAGGAAGAACTGAGACAGAAAATCACTTAGGTTAACCCAGTGAATAAATCATGATGAGCAATGACTAAAAAAAACCCCAAAATCGTGGAGTACCAGGAAATATAACTAATTGCCTTTAAAAAAAGCATGATCGATGAGGCCAATTCCTAGAATAGAGAGATGAGTCAAACTTTGGAGGTCCCTGTTTGTATTTACTGTACATTTAGTTTAAAATAACTAATTCAGCTTAAATGATAAACTTTCAACCACAGAAATTCAAGAGAGATAAATCTTAAAGATGTTTATTGAGAAGTTGGATGGCCATAGCATCTTCATGTCTATTATTGAGAAAAATTATAAGGGGTTTGTTTTGATTTGTTTTGTTTAAGTTGAATGATTGGGCAGGGGAAAAGAAATTTCTATTCTAAGAGTTCTGAGATGTCGTCTTCTTATTTTTTATTGAGGGCTCAGAAGGTCCGAAATCAAAGGTGTTTCTGTCAACAGTAAAGAACAAATGTTACAGTTCCCCAGAATAAACTATTATGTATTGACCAACCCTAATTTATCTGAAATAACAACTACTTTGCCTCTACTAAAAATGTTTTGCTAAATACAGCACTAAATAATGTATTTTATTATTTTAATAAGTATATTTTAATTTTGTAACACCATTTAAGAAATGTTGACTTCAGTGCAAATAAAGCATCAATAAGAGAGTACACTGACTAATAAGCCTACTTAGGAGTGAGTGATTTTCTGCATTGATATGCCAGCTATTAGCTAAAACATGCTGATTCAGAAAAGAAACCATACATATTGCTTTTAGCTTAGAATTTAAAAAATCACATGTATCTCAGAGTGAATATCTGGGGTTTTTTTTGGATGTCACCTCTTTCCTATTCTTCCAAATTACATTGTACCTACTCTTTGCTTTACATATTTAGAAGCCAAAACCAAAATATCAAAAAGTAAAACACTTCTATGAATCACCAGAACTAGGAAGACCATATTGAGCCTTTTGATGGAGTCGTGGAACAGATGCCTCAATTGCATGACTCACCACTTCTTCTTTAACCCCAAATATAGTATTGCAGAAGAAAGAGGGAAGGAAAAGAGATGAGGAAGGATTTTTAAAAAAAGGGGGGGAAAAAAAGAAAAGAAATCAAGCAAAGAATATGTTTTTCTTCTAGAATTCCTAGCATTAACAAGCACTACTGCTTTCTATTCATTCTCCGATTTTGAGTTTTCCACTCATTGAAGTAATTAGGTTCTCAGTAAATCCGCTAGCCTAGCTAGTTCTTCATTTTACATTTGATCAATTAGCAGGTACCTTGTCTTTCTGCGTATTTTGATATCATCCAGATCAATATGGTCAAATAATATTTGAACTGTATAATTAATGTTACAATAAATAAATGGATAAATAAATCAAAACACAAAACACAGTTGTTTATGTGGTCATAGTCAGGTATTTTCTGGATGTGTGTGATGTCTATCCATCTTCTGCTACTAATGCAATATGATATATGTCTTCTGTGATTTCGTTGCAAATTACTTCAGCTTCTTGTGCTGTTAACAGCACTGTGGGTCTTTTCTCTAGGCTGTATAATTACATACCATGAGTATGGAAAATTCACAGTAATTTCTGCTTGGGAAGTTTGGGATTGCTCTACTTAGTTTCTCTGTTAACAGCTATCAGTCTTTAGTATCATTCATGGATGGTATTTTAGTCAATTCTGAGTACAGCTACCCTGAGTCTGCACACAAGAACGGTTTTGTAATACAAAACAGACTTTACCATTACAAATAGGAAAAAGCACACAGCTTGTTCCACTCCTACACTAGCATTTCCAGTCCCTCTACATCTGCAGATTCTTACAGGCATTCGAAAAGTAGAGAATACCATGGATTGTCCTGAAAAGGAGAAAAAAAAAAAAATCCAATTGCACTTTTTTTTCCAGAGAGACAATATCCATTTCAGCATTTATGGAGAACATTTACAATGAAGGCATAAATCTTCACAGTAGCTATTGATCCCCTGGAAGAATCTGCTGCAAATGAAATTCTGACTCCCAGGAAGTATTAAGACACAATGCAGACTGCTGAAATCTTTGTCTCTTAGCCCAAAAAATTCTGCTTAAATAAATGCAGAATAGACTCGTACAAAATCTTCCATTTGTATTTCACCAATTTTTTTATTTGATCTTGTGAAAACAACGTGATCTATTTGTATGTGTATTTGTATGTCATTGTGCTTGATGTTTCTTCTCTTTTCAAAACCCAAAAGCCTCAGTGTTCTTGTATAGAGCATTCCAACAGATGACTTGATTTGACTCATATCTTCCTATCTGCAGCACCTTTTTATAAGGTAGTTGTAGATGAACCTAAAATTGACTAAAGACTTTGATTAGGTATAATTTTTAGATTAAGGAAAGCATCTTTCATACAGATAAACATCTATTCTCCTAAAAAGCACCCTTGCAAGAAAAAATCACTCATTATTGCTTGTAAGCATACTCCCAGCTGAATGTGTTTTCTATCATCTTAACTGTTCATAGACAGAAGAGTAAAAGACAATCTGAATGGAACACAAGAAAATATTTTTTTCTGTGATAAAAGTAATACAACTGCAGTACTGTTCACTAAAAAGGATGGTATTGTACTACTGCAGAAACAGGGCTCTATATTTTTGATAGGCACTATAAAAACTTACATTACTCTGTTCCAAATTGAACCGTTTAGGGAACCTGTTACTGCTAGATCACACCATTTTTCAGTAAAATACTAAGCCTTGTATATCCCTGGATACTATTATTGAAGGCAATAAAATGTACTGTTGTAAGATCAACGAGGGTTGAGATGACTATATTCTCATAAGCTAAAGAAGACAATCACTATGATAATTAGAGCATGTTAATTACTCTCCACTAGCAACGAAAAATGCAAATGATATACAGCAGGAAATTAACAGCAGTTACTGCTCAATATTGCATGACTTTTCCATTAAGTGTAATATGAGAAGTTGTTAAATTATAGAAGATGGGAATAATGAAGCTGGAATATTAAAGAAGCTTAGGTTTCCAATCTGGCTGTGGAGGGAATCATTAGGAAGAGTCCTGAGGATGTGATATTGTCCATCCAGGTAAGGCACACTTGTGTAGTACATGGGGAAAATATGCATTATTTTATTTTCGCGGAGTAGAACAAGAGTCAGTATTCTGGCTCAGCTGGAAGCAGTATAGCAACCTTTTCTGAATAATGGATCTACTGCAAAATAGCTAACACAATTTCATCCCTTTCTTTGAAAAACAAAGATTGAAGTTGGGTATGATGGGACTTTTTTAAGAACAAACAAGCAAACAAACCAAACAGAGCTAATAATGTTCTGAGCCTTGGAAAGTTTTAAATCCAGAGGCTGAAGTCTCTTATAGCCTGAGGACTGAAACCAGCACAAGAAAAAAAGCTGTGGGAGAAGTTTATGACCGAGTATATTTTATATATCAAAGTATATTCTCAGGAATACAGACAATCTTATCAAAATAGTGACACACCTGCTACTGTCAGCTACCAATGAGAAACAGATAAAGAAATACTGACTTTTAATACGTTACGTGGTGTTTTTTTAAAAAAAAAAACATGAGAGTCATTCCTACATATTACAGGCATCTTTCACAAAGCATCAAATCCATTCATAATTTTCCAATTATTTCAACAAGTCTTTGATTATGATCATTGACATATGAATTTGGGGTCCACGAGTCTGATACAAAATATATCCATGACTTACACAATGTAAGACAAACTGGCATTTTGCAAAAAGCTTAAAATATGAACACTTAAACAGAGATCTTGATAAATACTTACAAACTATTCATTCTAATTGGAAAAAAATACCTGCAGTTTGAGTTTCCATTGCACTACATTATGGTGGGTTTTTTTAAATAATTGTATTTCCTAGTGCCTCAGTATTCTCAGCTGGCTACTCACATTTCATTAAGTTATGAGATGTAAAACATCTACAGTTCTGTCAGTGTGGATTGTTTTTAGTGTGTTATGTATGCCATAGGTGTACTTAAAGTCCCATAATCACAGAGGATATGGAATTGAAATTTCTAAAAAGCATTTTCTTGCTTTTAGACTACAGCATGAATCTGTGCCTGGGTTGTTTGTTTTGGTTTTTTTTATGTTATCATGAATATTTATTAATTTATTTGAGTTGGATAAGAGAGAGAAAAGGGGGGGATTGTTTGTGTTTTGTTGTGTATTTGTTTGCTTCCTCCCGCTCCCCCAGAGAACACTGTTCCAACTTCTCCAGGAAAAGGGCCCACTTCAGACGTGCTCTTACATAGAAGCAGAACAAACTTTCGTGGTAGGTGAGCTGACTTGACCAGAAAGAAATGGAAAATGGGAGCTTAAGGAATCTGACACAAAATCAAGTTATCAAAATTAATCAGGACACACCTTAGAGAAGAAATTATTCAATTATTTGTAGATCCAAGGTGTTAAGTAAGAATAAATAAACAAAGACTTTTTATAAACATCAGTTCAACTGAGTCATATTGAAACTAAAATGAATATGACTGGAATGATGAAGCATTGATATATTAACATTGTATCTGTACTGACATATGAAAATATATGTTTATGACAGAATGATGTAATATACCAACAAAGGGATAACAATTAATACAAACAAAACCCAATACAAATTCTATAAAACTCATAAGACAAACTGACATATTGAGATTTTTTAGCAATATAGCTAAGGACAACTATGGACGGTTGACAGTGGCCAGCAGCTAAGCTCCACACAGCTGCTGGCTTACTCTCTTACACCAACAGGATGATGGAGAGAATAGAAAGAGCAAAAGAGAGAAAACTTGCGGGTCAAGATAAAGGTAGTTTAATAAGTGAAGGAACAAGGAAGGAAAACAGAACAAAAATATGCAAGTGATGCAAAGGCAATCACTCACAACTTTCCGCAAAAAAAAAAAAAAAAAAAACAACAACGCCCAGACAGTCTCCAAGCAACGGCTACCTTCCCAAAAACCACCTCCCCTCTGTTTTTATTGCTGAGCATGATGTTATATGTTATGGAATACCCCTTTGGTCAACTCAGATCAGCTGTCCTGAGTATGTCCTCTCCCAGCTTCTTACTGACTCCCAGCCCATTCGCTAGCGGGAATAGCATGAGAAACAGAGAAAACCTTGACACTGTGCAAATACTGCTCAGCAACAGCCAAACCACTGGTGTGTTATCAGCACAATTTTAGTCACAAATCCAAACCCAGCAGCATATGGCTTGCTATGAAAAAAATTAACTCCATCCCAGCCAGACCTGGTGCAACAGCAAAAGCAGAATTTAATACATATCAAAAAGAACAGTCTCAAGATACTCGTTGGTCTATTACTAGAGGGAAATGGTAGAGCTGTTAAATATCAATGACAAAAGAATTTCAGAAGTTCTACGAAAGGAAAATTTTGGGTCACTGATCAACATTCAGTATGTCTGGAAACACCATTGAATTTCCAGAGGAATCAAGAGTGCTGATAAGGAAAACAGGAAAAACATTGGATGTGGGACAGAGTGCACTGTCAGAAATTTTTTAGACAAACCAAATGTGTGTGTAAAGTGCACTGTCAGCACATTGGAAAGAAGGACTATGTCCTGGTTTGAGGTAAAATGGAACCAATTTTGTTCAGTAACTTCACTTCAAAAACTCAAAAATATTATTTTCCACTATATATATACTATAAGTATTAGTGCCATTAATTCTTTGGCATTGTATCCACTGATAATTCACTTGTCCATATTGAAACCATATAGACAGAACTTTAGAGGTAGGTTATCCATCCACACTAATCACAGTATGCTGGTAGTTGATTTACAGGGTACAGATGCGGCACATGGATCTGACAAATCCAACATGCCCCATACAAAGCATTTTTCTTTAAATTAGTGCACTTATTTACTTTGAGTACACTTGAAAAAAAAAAGAATATGAGTAACATTCAGGTGCTATAAGCATGCATTTATTTTGTAATTTAAAATTCTGTTTAGTAAGATTAAAATAAAATCCTATGAGATCTTGTACCACATACACATCCACCTTACTTAAAGCATGACTATTGTTGATTATAGACTATGAGTATTGTAAAATGAAAATTGGTGAAAAGAAAAAACACATATGGAAATGTTCTGTTACTTTGTAGGGAACAAAAAAGCATACAAATAAGAGAAATAACAGAGAAATACAGGAATTTTGAAATTATGTATTACCAAATAGGACTGAAATAACACTTTCCATGTAGGCTACTCCTGAAACAAACACACGTTTGTTGTAAATATCTACCTATCTTCTTTATATCTACCAAACCCATGCAGCTGAAAAAAAAAAAAAAAAAAAAGAAGAGTAAAAGAGAGAGTATAAGAACTTGTTTTAGTCTAACAATGAATACAAATTAAACCTTTAAAGAAGACTACTTTTTTTTTATCTCAGTGAGAAATGATCTTTCCATAGATCATTTTTCTTCAATTGTATTGAATACTAATGTTTCATCAGAATTCTTTAAAAGTTCAGGTCCAACTTAAAACCTTGCTTGATATTTTTTTGAAAACTCTAATTAAGTTCTCTACTTTCATGTTTTCTTGTCTCAGATGCATATCTAAGTATAGCCAGGATTTCCAAACTATCATAAAACATTACAATGACAGAAAATATGGTGACAATGAAGAAACAGGGAGTTATTTTGTGTGCCTATACAGCAATAATCATATAAGATTTTAAAAGGCATGAAATAATTCAATATCATACTAAATGTATAAAAAGCAAGAATAATGATATTACAGTTGTCAATAATAAGATACTCTTCATTCTTCCACTATAATACACTACTTTAATGACAGTTTGGGATCCAACTAGATATAAAGACACTGATTTTCAGACTGAACTAACACTTTTTCCTGATCAACCCACGATTCCAATGATTCATTTTCAACTGCTTATTTATCATGTAGTGGGTTATTGCCTCCATCTAAAAGAAAGTCTTATATTAGTCATTGTTGTCCTCCTGCCCCACTTCATGACTTGCAGTTACAGAATAGGTTCACTGAGCCCGTAGCTGATGAAGAGCTGGGAACAGAGAAGACAGAAGAAGGAAGTGCCTGCAGAATAGTGTTATAGGGAAAGCTCTCAAGCCTATACTGGGTAATTGGCACACTTGAATGCTTCTCTGAAAAGCCTCTGTGCTAATGCACACTACATAGGGAAACAAACAGGAAGAGTTACAAGTTTGTAGTTACAGGGCAATGACCTATTGTGATCATGGAGTCATTGTGAGATAGCTCATATGACTGGAGTGCTGGAAAGCGGGATACAGCCATCTTGGGAAGGACAGGCTGGGAAGATGAGGTGAGGGAGTCGCCCTTTATGTTAGAGCAGTTAGAATGCATGGAGCTCTGCCTGAGATTAGGTCAGGAATCAGTCAAGAGCTTGGGGGTCAAGATTAGTGGGTGGACCAACATGGGTGCCACTGTTAGTGGATATCTGCTATATATCTTGTGATGAGTTAGCCTTGGCTAGCCCATCCGACTGCTTGCTCAATCACATCATCCCCTCAGTTGGATGGGGGAAAAAGCAGGAAGAACAGAAACAGGAAAATTCAGGGCTTCAGATAAAGACAGGGAGATTGATTACCAATTGCTATTATGGGCAAAACTGACTGGACTTAAAGAAAATTAATTTCATTTATTACTGATAAAATATTTTTAACTGCTGATTTGGGTAGTAAGGAACACAGACAAACATTAAACCAACATTTTTCCTCCCTCCTTTCCCAGATTTCACTTAGGTAATTCCTTTCTGACTCCTCTTCCCTTTGCTGTCCAAAGGTGGTCTCTGACCTTGGGATGCTGAGCTCGGGACCATGAGCTACTACCATTCCAGGATGGCTACAAGGCAATGCTGAGCCTCTTTCTTATTTTATCACCAAGGGAAACTTCAGTCCCTTGCAAAGAGTCTGTTCTGTCTCTGGTATTCCTGCTTCCATCCAGTTTAACCCTTTGTTGTGGTTAGGCCTCCTTGCCCTCCACACGAGACAATTCCTTGGTCACAAATTATCACTGCTGAGTACTTACAATTAGAATTTCCCCTTCACTCTGCTTCCCATCCCTGTGCAGCATAGGAGGAATGGAGGTAGGGGTGTTACAGTCAGTACATAGCAGTTTCTCTCTGCCTCTCCTTCTTTGTCATACTATTCTCATGCTCTAGTATGGTTCCTCCACAGGCTGCAGTCCTTCAGGAATATCCATCTGTTCCACTGTGGGTTCTTTCATGAGCTGCAGTCCTGTCAGGAAAATCTTCTCCAGCATGGTTTCTTCATGGGTAGCAGTTCCTTGAGGAATATCATGGAGTCCACTATGGGCTGCAGAGAGTATCTATTCTGCCCTGGAGTTCCTCCTTCTCCTGATATTGGTACTGCCTCAGTTTCTCACTTTTTCTTCACTCTTCCTCTCTGTCTAGCATTGTTTGCCCTTTCCTCCTGGAAAGCATTTCCAAACACATGAAGCACAAGGAGGTGATTAGAAGTAGTTGGCATGGATTTACAAAGGGAAAATAATGCTTGAACAATCTGATGAATGTCTATAATGACGTTACTCTCTTGGTACATGAGCAGAGAGCAGTGGATGTTGTTTACATTGATTGGAATAAAGGCTTTGATGCTGTCTTCCATGACATTATCATAGACAAACTGACAAGGTACAGGTTAGACAAGTGGACAATGAAGTATAATGAAAACCTGCTAAACAGCTGGGCCCAGAGTCTTGTGATCAGTGACACAAAGTTTGTCTGGAGGCAAGTAACTGATGGTGGTACCCCAAGGGTCAATACTGGGGTCAGTACTATTCAACATCTTCATAAATGACCTAGATCCTAGTACAGAGTGCACCCTCAGCAACTTCCCAGATAGATAGTCTAAAACTGAAAAGTAGCTGATGCATCAGATGAGTGTGCTGTCATTCAGAGGGACTTTGTCAGGCTGGAGAACTGAGCCATGGGGAATCTCATGAAGTTCAACAAGAGGAAGTGCCAGGTCCTGCATCTGAGGAAGAATAAGTACCAGTACATGCTGGGTGCTGAACAGCTAGACATGACATCTGCAGAGAAACACCTTGGGGTCCTCGTGGACAACAAACTAACCAAAAGTAATTACTACACCCTCACATCAAAAAAGGCCAGCAGTATCCTGGAGCTGCCAACACGTTGAGGGAGGTGATCCTTTCTCTCTATTCAGAACCAGTGAGGCAACATCTCAAGTGCTGTGTCCTGTTCTTAGGAACAAAATCTGTATTTGAATACAGAAAGAAGCCACAGAAATCTAATAAAACCCTCCTTTAAATGCTTAGGGTGAGCTGTGTAACATCTGTCTTATAGCTAAATATTCCCAAATGACTCTAAGTATAATCTCCAAAAGAAGGGTAAAAGACTGCTTGTAACAGAAATAGGAAACAAGCACGAGTTATTGAGATTCTTTAAACTCAGTTTTAACTATTTCAGTAAATTACTTCTCAAGACAATGTTAACAGGCCAAAAGTAGGGAAAAAGAGACATGGTCTGACCAAACCTAAGAATTTGCCTATATTTCACTTAATGTACCAGTAAAGAAAATACAGAATCAGCTCAGAATGTGTTCATGTAGACATTCATATAAACTTATCCCAGCATCTTACCTGTATTCTGAAACCAGACCTGTCTCCCTTATTCTTAAAAAGAACAGAGAATGAGCTGTGAACTAGGGATTTGAACATTGCTCATGGGATGATGAAATTTATGAAATACAACTGCAGATGATACCGCTTAAAAGCACTTCCTTCTTTTTTGTGACTAGGTATGACATGTTACGCTCCAAACCTTGTTATAGGCAATAATTGAGCACAGCCTATATATGTAGGACAAAAAATTTATTATTAGCCTAATTAAAATTTTAATGACTCAATGAAAATACAAGGGTTATTAGTAGTGCAGTCACAGTAATATTATGAGATTTTGTAGTACAACTATGACTACAATTAACTACGAGCTGCCCCTTTTCTCCGAGCTCACGCTTACTGTTC
Source organism: Charadrius vociferus (assembly GCF_000708025.1). NCBI lineage: Eukaryota > Metazoa > Chordata > Aves > Charadriiformes > Charadriidae > Charadrius > Charadrius vociferus. The sequence continues at coordinate 742,534 of NW_009646426.1, read as the reverse complement.
CCATGTCCCTCTGGGTCTATGATTGATGGTGTCAGTCCTCAGACAGAGAGGTGGGGGTGGCACATGGAGCTGCTAGCATCCTATCATCTTCACTGGGAGGGGTATGATGGTGGGGGGAACCTTTCTCTCTGGCTTTGGCCATGTTTGGGTTTATTTTTATAAATGTTCTTATCCAACCTGCATCCTTTTCCTGGGCTGCCGGCTTCAACGCCTCCAGCCCTACGCACACAAAGGGATGTTTTTTTCAGGCAGTGACTGTGGGAGTGTGGGGTAGGAAGTGTCACCCCCTCCCCAGTGGGGCCATCCCCAGATGGAGCAGGGGAGGCAGCAGCCACTGGTCCCAGCACAGGGGTTAAACCAGTGACACCCAGCTCAGGCCATGGTTAGCCTGAGCCCCTGCACTGCCAGGTCAGCGCACAGCAGGGCCTCCCACTGCTAAGGGCAGAAATCATGTTTACTGGGCTACAGAAAAAAGATATGGGAGTTCAACCACGTTAAATGTTGTGGGTTAAATGCATATATGTATTTATATACTGCTAATCCTTTGTTTTTCTGTCAATGGGAACCTAGGTAATGATTTACAGCTATGTGAAAACACACAACACAATTGACTGTAAATAAGTGTTTTTCCTCTCTTCCTTTACACTTCATTGCAAACTTTTATTTAATAACTCAAAGCCAAAATTTACATCCTTTACCAACAGCTGATTAAGGGATAGAATATGCTTTACCCTTCCTTTCATTGCATACAGTCTAATAGCTCCTTACTTTCCAATGATTACGCGGCTTAATTTAAGTGGTTTGTGCAAAATAAATTAGCATTACAAACAGCTTTAGTTTCCCCTGACTGAATAAACCAAATTTAGTCACAAAACTGGAATAATAGCATTAAGTCACTTGGTTGGAATGTTTTTGATAACAATGACATGAGTTAAGAAGACGTCTCTCCTTTTAGATGTCTGTTGATGCAGTATAAACATCATTCCAATACATCCTGTCATTGCTTCAGACAGGAATTTATTGTAGAGATCATTAGGTCTTTGGTCTATATATCAAAGTTCAGAAAATATGTTTGATTATTCTAAGACCTAGTGAAAGCACATGGAAATGTATACAAATGACAAAAAAACACATGAAAGAAAAATATTTAAAAACAGCACTTTATTAAATCAATACATTGCAAAGCCTGAAAAGTGTGCTCAGTGGTCGATATACTTGGGAATGTCATAAGAGGAAAATATGGCAGAAAAAGGAATAGAATAGTCGCATGATATGGTATGGAAGCTAGAGCTATTTAAAGGCTTGGGAATGGTTGAAAGCTTAACTGAAAAATATATTTTCTCTCATCCTCAAAATTTTGACTGGTAGGAAATTCCCATTTAGATAGGACTTCCCTTTCTACTTGAGAGGACTCAAAGATGTCTGTGGGAAGAATAAATCAGCTATATGCTTATCAAACAAAATACTGTTTTGAATAGCTTTATAGTTGTTAAGCAGAATCTGGTCTGCTTAATTTTAAAACAAAGACTTATATTTATATTTAAGTTCTCTTAGCCTTCACATGTCTCCAAAGATGGTTCCAACATAGACTTCTCATTTCTATTTTTTTCTGATGACTGGAAAAAGGCAAATATTACATCCATCTTCGAGAAGGAGGATCCAAGTAAAGGTCTTACCTTCATCCCTGTGAATGTTACGGACCAAATCCTATCAGAAGCTATTCCTAACACATGAAAGAAAATAAGGTAACTGGAAGCAGCCAGCATGTATTTACCAAGGGTAACCTATACCTGGTCAACATAACTGCTTTCTGTAACAAAGTGATTATTGCTGTGAACATGGACAGGGCAGTGGATGCTGCATACCTTGACATAAAAAGGTCTTTGACATAGTCCATCATAGTTTCCTTAGCACTGAACTTTTGAGACATGAGGTGAATATGTGGACACTAAAGTGCATGGAAAATTGGCTGGACTGTTGGACTCAAAGACCTGTGACTAGTGGTGGAAAGTCCAGCTGCTGGACAGTAGCTAGTGGGGTCCTTCAGAAATGAATACTGCAACCAATACATCTTAATATCTTTATTAACAACCTGGATGGTGGGACAGAGTGTGTTCCCAGTGAGGTTCCCAAACAGTGGGAAAAGCATGTACCTATTGGAGGGCAGGGCTGCAACTGAGAGGGACACAGACAGGTGCAAGAAATGTGTTAACGGGAACCTCAGGAAGTTCAATAAAAACAAATGTAAAAATCTGCCCCTGGGGAGGAATAAACACATGTACTAGCACATGCTGTGGGGTCAAACAGCTGGAAAGCAGCTTTGCAGAAGCTGGTGGACATTAAGCAGACCATGAACCAGCAGTGAATCCTTGCAGCAAAAGCCGTTTATACAAACAAGACTGTAGCAAGCAGATTGAGAGAAGTGCTCCTTGTCTTCTGTTCAGCACTGGCGAGACCACGACTGTAGTGCTGCATTTTGGGCTGCCCATTAGAAGAAAACATGGACACCCTGGAGTTAATCTAGCGCAGGACACCATGATTGTCATGGTGCTGGTGCACATGACAGAGAAGGGGAAGCTGAGAGATCTGGGTTAATTCAGCTTGGAGAAAAGAAGGCTGAAGGAGACATCTTATTGTTGTCTGCAGCTACCTGATCAGAGGATACAGAGAACATAGGGCCAGACACCCCTTGGAAGTGCCCAGTGATGAGAAGAGAGGCAAAGGACACAAGTTAGAACATGGGAAATTCTGATTAAATATTGGAATTTTTTTTACCTTGTGGATGGCCACACCCCAGAGTAAGTTATCCAAAGAGTAGTGGAGTGTCAAACCCTGGAGGTATTCAAGCCTTGACTGGATATAGTGCTGCACAACCTGACCTGATTAATCCTGCTTCGAGCAGGATATTGGACTATATTACAAGAGGTCCCTTCTGGCCTGAATGTTTCCATGATTCATAAGATTTCCATGTTTCATGATTCCATGATATTCCTTTATTGCTTATTGGAAATGGTAGTTGTTTCATTGTTTGGACTGAAATACTCTGGGTGGCAAGGAAATCCAAGTCTATCTCCCCAACTCATCCATCTGGACTTCATTTATTTTAACAGCTCTAGAGAGTAATAGTGTATTCTCTTTAAATTCTAGGTATGTGTCATTTGAGACAAAACTTCAGTGCCACAAAGTATAGATTAGAATGCATATACTTAAAGATGGTTTATGAATTTTCCTTTAAGGTTAACTAGATATACTGATTAAACAGCAATGAAGCAAAACCCAGAACTTTACCATCTTAGGGGGAATGTTATCTTACTAGGCTGCAAAAATCAGACTTTTGGGTTTTTTCTTGCCTTATGATTTTCTATTTTCTATTGCAAATCTAGGAGGAAGGATGGAGAGAAAAAAAAATGCCAAATTGTTTTACAGTCTGGTAACTAAGGCATTTTCCAGCTAACTGGGCAATATGAATATCAACTCCTATAGACACAAGACCTTCATATCCCACAGTCTAGAGAAATGATCTGAGAAATGCTTATTCTCTCTGTATGCTTTCTGCAGTTCAGACAAAAGCCTACAATAAAAATAACAAAACCAAAACATATAGGAAGGCAACAATAAAAGTTTATTTGAAATCTCTGTGTTAATTGCTTTTGTAAGGTTGGAAAATATGTGAATAGAAGGACTTACAAATGCCAGACTGAGGGACTGATTGCGCTGTCTTTTTAGCAAAATCCTTCCTCTTAATAACTCATGTATCTTGATTTCACTGCCTGCATTTAAAGCTGAAATAGAGGCTAGAAAGCAATACAGCTTAAGTTTTGAAAGGCGTGGGATGCAGATATTTAATGAGGCTCATATGAAATGATATAGGATATTTTATCACCGGCATGAGAAGAAGTAAAAAACAAAAATATCTTATTCCTCTGTGAATTAATATTCTGGTTTTGCTCATCAATAATTCATCTAGTTCTTGTGGCTACTACACAGTATGAGCTCTGTGTCCTAGATCTGAACAAAGTAGAATTTCTGCCCCAATTTTGACAAAAGAGTTATATCATTTCTAGACTAAAAGATCTTTAGCCACATATAGAAGCTATAGCTGAGTGGACTCACATTCCATTTTTAAATGTCATTTTGTTTTGTTTTACAAAGTACTGATGTCTGGAGGTGTGTCATGTTCTGACACTTTGGCTTTAACTGTAGCACTGTGAGGCAGTGTTGCAATAATACTTGGAAAAACACATACCTTTTGTAAGTCACATCAAATATACCATTATTTCAGGCAGTTTGGATCCTGAGTGCATTCCTTGCTCTCATGGAATTAGATGGCTGAAAGTGTCAGCTGTTCAGACCTTAGGGGAGGAGAATCAAAACCAAGACCCTGCATAACTTGATAACTCATAGCAGAAGAACCAAGCAAAAATATACACAATGTCATCTGAACGCTGATAGCACATCAGCATGTAACTCTCAAGCAATGAAGTACCAGTCTGTTGGTTGACAGGGCAACACAGGCACACAAGTTAGTATTGAATGCAATTGCCGCCAGGTGAGTTAACAGGCCATATGCTCCTGGAAATTAGGGAGTAAGCTTGAAAGGAAGTCTAATGTTTATTCTCCCTTTTCAGTAAGTTAACAGCTTTCAGATATGATGCATATCATTGGGAGGACTTTTTTTTTTTTTCTTTTAACATAAATTCTGTCAGAAAATTTAATCCAGAGTCATTCCATTTAGCTTTTGGCAACTTCCTAAGGAGACTAACCTAGGCACAAAAATGGCACAAGCTATTTCTGGACTTAACAGAATGACACCTCAAGAGAGAAATTCAAATGAGCTAAGATCATATCATCCTGTGGAGAGCCTACTTCTCTCCAATAAGTATAGTGGGAGCCTTGAGTAGCTGTGTTTCTAACTCAAATATCTCAGTTTGAAGTCTAATGTGAGGTTGAATACATCCAGATTTTGTGCTGTTTTAAGCAAATGGAGGCTCAAACCCCTTCAGATCCGTGGCAAGTTAATTAGGAAGGTACTAAGAGGATTGCATAAAAGCATAAGCACTGTATTTGCCTGTGTAGTGCTTTCTGGAGCTACACAAGAAAATAAGAATCACATCTTTCGTTTGCAAAAAATAAACTAAAAGTAGAAATATATCCACAACCCCTGTAAAGAAAATAAATCGACAATGTGGTCTAACAAGTAATAAAGCAATGTTTCCCTGAGCAGGCAACCAGAGTAAAAATCTCTCTCCCAAAGATATGAACTGTTGTAAGGGAATTTTTTAACCACTTCTATCAGACTAGAAGATGTGGATATCAAAGAACAAAAGATCCCACATTGGCTGGCTGGTTGCATTGATTGATTTATCTGTTCACAGCAGTGCTAAGGCTGCTCTAAAGATCAGACATAGCTATCTCCCATATTACCCGCCTGAAAGTTAACCTCTGGAGAGTGATTCAATTCATTCTGAAGTAGTCTCCTGGTGCAACCTTCCCTTACTGAACCACACTTTTTCAGGCATATTTTGCTGTACACAAAGAGACTCTGAGAGCAAGATGCACATTTTCATGAGCACCCAGAAACTATTTACTGGCTCATAGATACAGCTGAGAGCCAGGACTTGCAAGATACTGGGCTAAGCATTAATATTCTCATGAACCTAGTCTAGTGTTAACTTGGCTTTCAACAGTCATCTGGGGAATAGTTGGCTACCATAGCTTGGAATGGCATAATCCTTGATACTGCCAAGTTGAGATCTCCCACATCCCTGCTTTGTTTACTTAGGTTTTTATGCTTTTTTTTTTTTTTTTTTTTGTGTCAGTGTTTTTCTTCTAGATTCCTGAGTTGCTATTACCATCTCAACATTTCTGTTTCTATGTTTTTACTCTATTCATCTTGCCTGGCTTTACATTCCATAGTCTTTTACACCTCAGCAGCAATATTTGTGATAAAACTGGGTGAATGTTGTACAACCATTCTGCAAAGAACTGAGCTTTGAGTTACAGGTAGCTTAAGCCCTGGCCATTGGTAACAAAGGCTTGATTCAGCAACCTAAATTTAGGCCTCTATCACCATTAAAGGTAACCTAGGCTGTAGTTACCACTCCAGAACTATATTGGTCTCGCAATTTGTTCCAAATATGTTCTGTCTTCCTCTCTGGCAAATGTTTTTTACATGAGTTCACTACCCTTCCTAACTCTGGTGGGACCATGAAATAATGAAAATCCCCCTTACTTGGCTGCTCAATCTGTTTGAGAGCAGCTAATTCTTATCTTCATTCAACAAGTCCTTTGGTACAAGACATTTTAGGCTGTGGCATGCCTCAGCTGCAGATTTAGACATATCCCCAGGCGTGCCACAACACAAAGGAGTCATGCAAGTGAGCAGCCTTCCACAGTGCCAAATTCTCTTAATTTTACAAACTGTCAAACAGAAGGCATTTTTATTTTGCAGGGAAAAAAAAATCAGAATCAGTCCTTATGCTTCTGGACATGGATATAATGTAAATGGAGGTTTTTAAAAGATAAAATTTGAACTTGGCTATCCTGATCACAGACGTTATAGAGCTTATTGGTTAAGCAAGACAGGGACAGTCTTTTGCCTATTACATATTTGAGTGCAGAGCTACATTAATTGAAGAAGTATCTCTTAATACCTACTATACATTAAGTAATACCCAAAGCATTACATATCATGTCGCATAACTACATTTTTCTGATAATAAAGCTTTTCCTTTTTAAAGTTCATTTCTTTCTTAAACTGGTGAGAATTTCAAATCACAGCACTTAGTTTCCTCAGGGATTAATTAGAAAAACAACCACACTGGCAGTCCTCTGCCTTCTGCAATACAATCACTCTCCAAGACATTTGGTACTTAATGTAGAAATAAGTAGGCTGAATCATGTTTAAACCGTTTGGGTGCTCTGAGGAGGACATAACGGCTATGATCCTTGTGCTTCTCTGGAATAACAAACACAGCCTCTCTGGTGAAAAAGATTAAGTATTTCCTTCCTTTCCCAAATAAGGAAATTGTAACTGAGCTGCTCTGGCATGTGGGATTTACAGGTAGAAAAGTGCATGGAATTCTACCCTAAAAGCAATCATCTTTCAGCCACATATAATTTTGCCCTTGAAAAACGTGTGAAGTCTTCTAGATAATGGAATTACTCATCAGTCACTTAGGTGGCTTGTCCAGCCTCCATAATGAATACAATCAGCACTGTAACACTGTCAGTATCTTAATCAGGTTGTTATAATTTTCTACACATGATAAAAAACAGTGTCTTGTCTCAGTAATTATGAGGCTTATCAGCAAAATCATTATTGGCAGGAAATTTTAGTAAGATCTGTGTCAGGTTTTGTATAACATCTGAGGAGACTTTATCTCCCATTGTTTTTGCATGCTAAAATATAATTAAGAGAGCAGAATTACAGGGATGCCATGAGGTGAACAGACCCAGGGGAAACACACAGAACTGCAGAAAGCTGTAAACTGAAGATACATCCCTAAAATATTTGTAAAATTATTGTGAAAAACAAGTAAAAAGTGCTTCACAGAATTTTGAAGATTTGGAAAATAGCCACAAACTTGGAATGGTCTGAAAACAGCAAGATAAAGATTTTCCATGTGATGTAGTCCAATTATAGCTAAGAAAAAAGGAAAGGAGAGGGAATGGAGGTAGAAGATAAAGATTGTACACAACTAAGCATGAAGGTTGTGTAAAAGGGCAGTCCACAGAGAGTGAAAGTGTCATTGCCCTAGGAAACAAGTTGCTTAATGCTCTGATAGGGTAGAAAATAATTTAAGGTTTCTTTAATTTGCATAGCTGGTGGAGGCTAAGGGCAAGAGGCGCCGTATGCTTAAAAACCCTTGCCTTCTACCTGGATTTCCCATGGTTCTGGACAGGACTGAATCAGAATAAACGAATAACAGCAAAGCATGCTTCTATTTTATCCATACAAATCTCTAAGCAGACAAGGAAGTATGGCAAGGAAATAAATAAATATCAGAAAGAAAACAAATGAAGGAAAAAAAAAAGAGAGAATTGGTCAGAACCAATGAAACGGGGTTCAGTTTTATTACATCTCAAACAATCAATTATTAAGTGCTCACTATATTACATGCATAATAATAGTATAAATAAATGCAACAATAAACAGCTCCTGTAGCCTTGAACTTTCCTCTCTTACAGAGGAAATAAATGTAAAAGTGTGTCAGCAAAACCAAATCTCAGTAGAACAGACAGTCAAAAAGTAAGAAACAATATTTCTACTTTTAGCTGTAAGAAATGCTTAGCTTTCCATTTCCATCCTCCCAAAGACCATCCTTTTACAATGCATCGTGTATGCTGTATTTGGTGGTCAGATGCCAAAAAACATGAACAAAAAATAAATCCATCAAGACAAGGGTGAAGACAAATGTTAGCCTACACAAAAGATTTCCGGGAGTGCAGTTTTATAACACAAGATAGAAAGAACTGGAAGTGCCATTCAGATCTCCATGCATGTTTTGAGATTTTCTGCACTTATGTATACATATTGACCCTGCTTGCCAGTGATAAGGAAATCCTACTCTTCTACAGAATAAAAAAAAAAAAAACCAACATAATCATGCTCTATTCTTACTTCAATCCTATTTTCCTTGGATTTGAATACTTATTTTTTTAACCTTACATATGCCAAAGCATTTTTATTGATCCATTATACCACAACTGCTACAAATCTTAGTTATTAGTGAGTTGCAAGTCAAAATGCAAGTCTGCCCTTTAGTTAGGGGTAAGTGGGTCAGTGCTGTGATGTTAATTCCCTGGGTGGTCCAGGAACTCTCCAGCCAGCTATCTGCATACCTGAGATAATGGGCTGGTTTGTGACAAAGGACCTACTTTTAATCAGGTGACTGACAGCACCAATAGACACCTACACTATCAGGCAGCTGCATGATTTTTACAGAAGCTTGCCAGGTAGGAATTTTGGACAGTTCTAGCAATTTCCCCAGGCAGGTCCTGTTGTGCCTTGTCCAAAAGTTGTCCTTAAATGTGCACATTAACATCCTGTGTGAAGTATCCCAAAGGCTCCCAGGCAGTTCCTGCTGCAGAGCTGGTCAAACTACACATAGACAAAATATTTATAAAGACCCAATAGAAAACTGATCATGCGGATGCAACAAATGGTCACACAGGACAGTATTTTGTTTGTAGTTGAGATATTTGACAGATGTTTTATATGTAATTAAGATAATCAATAACAGTGGATTATCCATATGCTAGAGTAGTCATGTAGGACCATGGAGCAGCTGGAATCTCATTCAAACCAGCTGAAGATGCCACTGCAATAATGATTGCAGTGGAGACTCCCATTGCCATCAGCCAGCAACTGACCATGCTGTTCGAGAGATATGATTTTCCATGTGAGTGTTACACTTTGCCAAGATCCAAATAAATTAGTTTTTCCTTTTAACACACACTTTTTCCATGAGTGTGAGTGTCTCTATAACAATTTACACGCACACAATTACTACAATAGGATTACTACGTCTGGAAAAGTGCAGAGCATTATTTTATTTATGTTTCAGGTCAAGAGTGTATTTGAAGCTTACCTGGAAGGGAATTACAAAGCTGAGGCTTAAACCCTAGCCCAGAAGAAAAAAATAGTCTTTGACCTAGTCAAATGCACACTTTTGAAAACAGGGTAGTAATATAAAGCTAAAATTTCAAACAGCAAGTTATGTGAGTTAGCAGTGAGTCACTAAAAGCCTCCAACTATGCCTAATTTCCAATTAATTGACTATCACTTTATGAGAAGACTAAGCATATAAGAACAGAAAATGGACAGAACAGGTGGATTTTTAAAATATGTAGGTTTATTTTAAACACTGCAGTTCTGTGGAACATAGGAAAGTAATGAAAAACATAGAATCATAGAATGGTTAGAGTTGGAATGGACAGTAAAGATCCAGTTCTAAACCTGCTGCTATGGCCAGGGACACCTCCCTAGTGACCCCACTAGACCAGTTACTCAAAGCCTGATCCAACTTGGGCCTGAACACCTCCAGGGTTGGGGCATCCAGAACTTCTCTGGGCAACCTGCTCCAGTGGGTCACCACCCAGAATTTCTTCCTAATATCTAATTTAAATCTACCCTCTTTCAGTTTAAAACCATTACCCCTCTTCCTATCACTACACTTCCTGATAAAAAGTTCTTCCCCATCTTTCCTGTAGGCCCCCTTTAGATACTGGAAGGCCTCTGTAAGCTGTCCCTGGAGCCTTCTCTTCTCCAATCTAAACAACACAGTTAGAGAATGCTTCTTAAAAAGAATGTTTGATGCATTCAAAGAGATGCTTTACCCAAACATGGTGAGAGTCCTAGCATGCTTGATGAAAGGTCAGTCTCTGAAATAATAATAAAAAAAATAACTGTTAAAATGCTTTATTTACTGGGTGCATAACTTGAGTGTCAATGGAAGAATCTGATTTTTGAAAATAATGTCTCTTTTCAGCTTGTACACTATAGTTTCCATTGATGGGAGCATGGGGTATTCGGATGTAGTGTCCAGTCAGGTGGGGAATACAAGACTGAAAAAGGATGGAACGTGCTTGACTTCACCTTGATACAACCAACGCATATACTTGAAGTTAGACAAGGAATATGCTTTTAGATGCAGTAACAAAATGTAGTCAGTAAGAACTGGCTTTCCCATTTTTAAATAAACATTTGAATTTTAAGATAGTAAGGTTTTCTATTTTGTTTATTGATTTTTAGTTTTTAAGCAGATACAACATAATTCCAAACTGAATGTCCCACAGAGGTAAAGAATTCAGATCAGCACAAATTTGTTCATCAACCAAATTAATAATCTTTCCAAATAACACCACCCAGGTACTTACGCATTAAATAAAGTTAACTGGTTGTTATCCATATATGATGCTGAGTAGTTTTAAGGTTTTTACACTGTTTCTCATTGTTTATTAACTGAAACCTATGCCAACCAGCTCATAATTTTCTCAGGATCAACCTCTGCTTGATAAATTTGTCTATTTCTATTCCACACTTCTGTTACAGTACACAATATAACTGTTCTAAATGGTTTGTACTACTTTCTCTTTTTCTTCTTAATTCTATTGTTTCAGACATTTTATCTTGTTTATCATATTTAATGTCACCTAAATTTGAATCAGTCTGGGAAATCAAGAATTTTTTTAAAAAAATCTGCCCATTGATAGGGCATCACAATACATCTCAATGCTGGAGATGTATTACATGCAGATTAATAAGGGAGGGAAAAACAACATGACTACTAGTTTTTAAAAAAAATAAATGTTTTCAACACATTATAAATTAAGAACTCCACAGGTTTGTCACTTTTCATAAATTAGTGAATTAAAGAAACTGAGGTATAGCTAATATTTCATTTTTACAGGTATATTTCCCTTTTCTAGGCCAATCAACATCATAATGCTTTCCTAATGCTGTGCTAAACTTCTCTGAAAATAATAAAAACCCACACATTTAGATTTTTGCTTTTTATTCATTAAGAAGTTGAAAATTAAAATTTGACTTATATTTCTAGTTAATCTTGACTTTTCAAAAAGAAGGTTCTTTTGCAAAATGTAATTTTCTTTTTTTCAGAATAGGCAAAGAATGAAAGATGACTATTTAAACTTTTTCATAATATCACAAAAGCATTAGAAACTGTTGTAGGTAAGGAAGCAACCCTGGGTAGATCTTACCAACTGGAATACTTCAAAGATATGCCTTGAGCTGATCAACGTAGACTCTCTTATGGCAGTGTTTAAGCAGAAATATTCTTACTGTGTATTGAAGTAACCTTAAATCTCCAATCCTGTGACATATAGCCACATAGTCTATTTTTAAATTTTCAATACATCCTACATAACTGAATTTGCATAAATAGTATAATTCAGAGTTTCTTTGCACTTAAATACAAAAGCATCTAATTAACCCAGAGCTTCTGGATATATAGTGACATACACACCACCTCTGTGGAAAAATCGTCCATGAAATCAAAAGATACCCAGGAGTTAAAGTCAGTCCTTTACTTAACTATGAACTATCCATTACTGTTGACTGAATTCAAATTGCTCAGCACACTGTATCTCATTATTTGCCTATTTTTAGTGAAATAGAAACTGCAGTTTCAGTTAACTGGATGCACTGCCAACAGTACAATTTGACTTGAAAGCTAATGGTTTGCATGACTTTGCACTTGCGTAGCTACAGAGGATTGTGGCATTACAAGAAGGCAATAACAAGGACAGATCAGTTTGTACCAGTTCCCATTTATGTTGCAAAGTTTGTCACAAGAATGGATTAATGTTGTACTATTTTCTGTTCTCATTAAGTTCTACCTGAAAAAGAACGAGGCATCAGAATTTTAATTCCTCCTGTTTCTAATGCTTAACATGTTCTGGAATTTCTGGTAGAATCATAGCTGTTCTTCCTCTTTTCAGTGCTCTGGTTTGAGTGACTTCCATGTCTGAGTCACTGTGATAGTGTTTAAATTCTGGGTATTTCAGTTCTCACAGATAGCTATCTACCACTATTGTGGACTAGGTAAAGAATTAACACATAAAGTACTTCAAAACAGTTATGAAAATCCTATACTCCTTGTTTTCCTTAGAGTTTGATTTTGAGAAGCATTTTCCATTTTCTGCTCCTGATAATTTTTAGGCATAATTAGTTAGGTATTTTGTTATCTGGCTTGCTCATTGCAACACTAATGAAGTCAAAAGTAGAGTCAACACAAAAGATTACATCCAGAAGTCCTAGGTGTGAAACGTAAATGCCGAACACTTAGGTGTTTTAACCCCACCAAACACCTCTGTGAACCTTGTGACAGCAAGTAGAAAATTAACCCAGCATTATAAAACGGGAAGCATGTAAGTTTTATATTGGCTTCTAATTTTGACAGATTCAATTTGGATATCTCTGTTTAGAAGCATATGATTTTATTTGGTCATTTGCAGATGTCAACCTCTCTACATTGTCTATATAAGGAATTTATACTTTTTATACTTATACATTAAGTTTTTTTTAAACAGATGTTGTGGTTTAATGCCAGCCAGAAACTAGGACCATGCAGTTGCTCACTCAGTCCCCCCAGTCTGGATGGGGGAGAGAATTGGAAGAATAAAAGTGAAAAAAACTCATGGGTTGAGATAAAGAGTTTAATACGTAGGCTAAAAGCCATGCATGCAAGCAAAGCAAATTAAGGAATGAATTTACTGCTTCCCATTGGCAGGCAGGTGTTCAGCCTTCTCCAGGAAAGCTTCATCATATGCAACGGTTACTGGGGAAGACAAGCACCATAACTCCAAACGACCCCCCTTCCTTCTTCTTCTCCTGCTTTATATAATGAGCATGACGTCACACGGCATGGAATATTTCTTTGGTCAGTTGGAGTCAGCTTTCCCAGCTGTGTCTCCTCCCAGCTTTTTGTGCTCTCTCAGCCTCCTCACTGGTGGGGCTGTGTGTGGAGCAGAAAAGGCCTTGACTGCTTAGCAACAACCAAAACCACCAGTGCACTATCAACACTATTTCTGATCCCAAATCCAAACCATAGCACTATCCCAGCTGCTAGTAAGATATTCACAGAATCACAGAATCACAGAATGGTTAGGGTTGGAAGGGACCTCTGGAGATCATCTAGTCCAACCCCCCTGCCAGAGCAGGGTCACCTACAACAGGTTGCACAGGACATTCAACTCTATCCCAGCTGACACCATGACACCAGAGATCTAAACTATCCCACACCAGAGTATATGAATACCCACGTCATATCAAGACTTCCCTGGGGCAGATGAGATAGTTTCCTTATCTGCTGTAGACTACAGTTTAAGCAATTAGTTCCTAAAATCAAAAGTAATCAATTTTTGAAGTGTTCACAATAATACATTAACATATAACTGTTACATATAATTGCTTACAATCAGAAAGTTCATTTCTATGTATATTCCTTTCTTCAAAAGCTACTGTATATTTCTGCATATGTATAGATCCATCACTTTCTCTCTCATTGCTTCAGATTGATTACAATTGAATTATACAGCCTGGAAATTCTGTGGTGCTTTGGATATTTGCTGTTGTGTGATTTTTCAGAAAACATAAGCCAACATAAACCTTATTCTTCTCTAGCTTGTATTTCATTTTGCCCTTTTATTGGTAGATGTCAAGTTCCAAACTGAAGAAGATTTGAGGTTTTATAACCACAGCTAAAAAGCAAATGTTGCAAAGGCAATAAGAAATAAAATAAATCTTATTAAGTATTTGCCATGTGTTCCGGAATGGATCATTTTTTCAATACAAGAAAAGAACAAGGGAATAGTTAGACTCAAGAATGACAAATAAAATTCACCTTAACAGATGCAGATTTGTTCTGATGTTGTGTGAGAGGATAATAAAGATGGCTTGTAAAATATTAAACAGGAGCAGTATATCTCAGGTGTATGATAACATCCTCCAAACTTGTATTTGTCACATCAGGCAACTTTCTTAATTTGACAACATTTATTAAATTCAAAATAATAGAATTGGTGATTAAAATGACAGAGTGTTTATGCTTTCTTTTCTAGTTTATGACCAGAACTAATTATTTCCCCACTATTAATCCAGGCTTCCAAATAACCGAGCCATTCACACAATTCTATTTTTTACACAGTTGTGTAGAATCTTTGATAAGCCATTCCGTAACTCCATAAATTTACATTTCACAACAACAGTAAGACAAAGGCATGATGAAGGTTTTTACAGTTTTCTGGTTCTTAATATATGTGAATGTCTCAAGTTATCTTTGTGGAGCTATTTGGGTTTTTTTAGTTATCGTTATTATTGTTTATTTTCTCCATTATAATTATCAAATAATGGATTCTTCTGTGAAGCCAAGTCAGAAGAGGCTGGCCAATTGAACACCAGCTGTGCCACCAGTGTACCAAACCGTCAGTCTGGTCCCTTTATAAGCAGCTCTACTTAAGCTCTTCAAAGAACCCAAGTATGATCTTAGGTAGGGCTGTAACAGGAGCTATAACTCTGTCCCTGCCATCAAAGGTACAATTACCAGAGAGAGAGAGGCACCTTAACACCAACTATCCCCTGCCTTTGCTGAGCAGAGCAAAGAAGACTGTGGCAGCACAAGTTACAGGTTTGTGTGGCAGAACTGTTTTTCCCATCGTCTGATCTAAGCAAGTTTCCTAACAAAGAGATCTTATAATGACAGGGTATTCCTGATGTTTCAAACACAAACCATAAGAAAGCGGAGAAAAAAAGATACAAAAAATCATCAACAACAACAAAAAATGAAAATCAAAAGATATCCCGTACACCTGACAATATAGAAAGCTACCTTACATTACAGAAGCAATAGAGAAAGTCACTATTTGTGGGTTAGAGCCTGAGCGCTTCGCTGTGCACTGTTTCCCATTATGTTAGTGCAGTAAAAAAGCAAAGATTTTTTTTTTTTTTTTTCCTGTCAGAGAATCCTCAGATGACATCAAATTACTGGTTAAATGCTAACATACTCCCACTGAAAGCAAATCATAGCAGCTGTCAAGAAAACAGGAGACTGACAAGAGAAAATTTAACACTATAGGGCTCTTATGGATATGGATTTAGGATCAGGGGGACTGACCGGAAAGCCTGAACTTCTGGTTCATCTTTGATATTGAAAATTCACCATCACCTATAGAAACATTCCAGAAATTTCTCTCTTAAGGCATATTTTGGCTTTAATAAAAAAAAATCTTAAGTGTAAGAATTAAGATAGAGGGGATTCACAGCATCATTCTTACTGTGAACTCCAAGACAGTTGTATACTGATCTGATTAGATCAGATCTGGGTGATGAAAATGGCAGCTGCTGGCTTTTTTGGTAAACATCCATGGGGGAACAGCAGGTGCCATTTACTTTGGTCTTATTTCATGTCTGTTTCAGATTTCTCCAGGGCCTCTTTCCTGTCTACAGTTATTTTTGGATCTACTTACAACATGGTTTTAGAGACTGCTCTGTTACCTGCATGTCGTGGTTTAACCCCATCAGGCAACTTAGCACCATACCACTGCTCGCTCACTCCCCCGCCGGTGGGATGGGGGAGAGAACTGGAAAAGTAAAAGTGAGAAAACACGTGGGTTGAGATAAAGACAGTTTAATAGATACAGCAAAAGCCATGCATACACGCAAAGCAAACCAAGGAGTACATTCACTCCATCCCATCAGCAGGCAGGTGTTCAGCCATCTCCAGGAAAGCAGGGCTCCATCACGTGTAATGGTTACTTAGGAAGACAAACACCATAACTCCAGATGTCCCTCCTTCCTTCTTCTTCCCGCAGCTCCATATTGCAGAGCATGACATCATGTGATATGGAATATCCCTTTGGTCAGTTGGCGTCAGCTGTCCCGGCTGTGTCCCCTCCCAGCTTCTTGTGCACCCTCAGCCTACTCGCTGGCGGGGGGGGGTGAGGAACAGAAAAGGCTTTGACTCTGTGTAAGCACTGCTCAGCAATATCGAAAACATCCCTGTATTAACAAGACTGTTTTCAGCACAAATCCAAAATATGGCCCCAGACTAGCTACGATGGAAAAAATTAACTCTATCCCAATCAAAACCAGCATGCTGCAGCAAAACTGTATATGAGACAAAACTATAAGACTGTGCAAGTCATCATAAAAATAAGATGTGATAATATAAGAAGGCATCTTTTAACAGCAACACACAGACCTTTAGTCAACTTCTTATTGCCAATCTTGCATCTAACCATGCATCTGCTTTTAAAAGCAGTATATACATGAGAATACATTATAGATAAGAATCAAATTCATCTTAAAGGTAGGTCTGCCAGTTTAGCTGTAGAAACACTAGGCATTAATTTAAGCCCTGTGGTTCTCAGATTTAGTTAAAGGGAGATAATAACCAGACTCAAAGAGATAATTTCCACATATACTGCACTCATCTGGGAATATACATCTTCGGGGGGGGGGGGGGGGGAAGCTGTCTGTTATTATACAAGGAGAAAACTATAGACTAAAAATAGGCTGACCATGTGATGGAGGGAAAAAAGTCTTCGCTTGTTTGGGGTTTTTTTATTTTTTTTTTTTTTTTCATAGCCAGGGGTCATGTAAGCCTAGCAAATAATGTTACACCTTCAAATGGATCAATTCAACCACTGCAAAACTATGTTTGGGAACAACCAGTCAAATTCTGAACATATGATTGATTTGGCTTTTATGATGCTCCCTCATTTATTGTGTACAAATATTCACAAGGAAAGGCTTTAGCGCTCTGATACGTTTGGAGAACAGCCATTTTTTCATGCAAGTAAATGCATTTGCAAACATTAAAAAATTATTTCTGCCAAAAGGACAACACCTGCTACTGTCATCACTGCAATGGCTGACTCAGCAGAAATCCCTTTGCCCTTGGAATTCCTTTATCTTAAGTTATTTAGTGCTGCTCAATCAATTTTCAGGAGAAAATGGATCTTTTAAAAAATGACCTGGCTGCTTGCCATAGGGGAAGTTTCCCCTTTTGCTAGAGGGCTCAAGCCTCTTGATTTCCCCCCCCCCTCTGTCTTTTTTTGGCTCATTTGACCCATATATAACATTAAGCAGCTCCCTGGCTAACAGACAAGGCCACCTCATCATATGGTAAATGGTAATACACTCCATTACACACTATGCTTAAAATCACAGCCCCACTGAGAAGGTTGTGTTCAGAAATTTAATGCCTCTTCTGAAGGATATCAGCCACCAGCTAAATAAGTGAGTGTGGGATAGCCCACCTACCCCAGCAGAGGTTTCAGTTCAGGGGAACTTCTTGCACATGCTCCATGGAGTATTCTCCTTTGCATGATTGCACTTTGTGTTCATTCTCTTCCTTTCTATTAATACTATATTTTAACCCTCCCTCCCCAGTATCCAGACATGCACTTGCAGCTTGTATGTAGAAAGGTACCAATTTTTACCCATAAGAATGTCTTAGTTTGGTGAAAACACGCATTTCATCTTTTTCACCCATATATGTTCCTCTCTCTTTTTCCTCTCCCTGATATTTTTTCACTCCTGTGATCAGCATCTAGAGCTAGGATTACACAATCATCTGCCACATTATTTGTAGTTGGCCACAAAGGATGCCTGTCTTAAAGTTTGGAGCATGCCATAGAGACTCTCAGATTATATAAAAGAAACGTAGCCTCTCTACAGGTACAGCATATGATAGTTCCTCTCAGGAAACAGTATAGACAAATCAGGGAAGCATTGCATGCAACCCACTCAGATGAGATATATATATATATTGTACCTCACATAGCCTACACTCCTTGAAATGCATCAGGAATGAAAAGTATGTCTGGCACCCTATGATAATTACACCTACTTAAGAAGCAAAACCAGAGTGGACTCAAATGTAGGAATTATTTAAGGAAGATAAAACATCACGGGCATTAAGGGGAGAGGTTATTGGCAGGAGAGGTGTGAGAAAAAAGGAAATTTTGCAGTAGTTTTCACTTTATAATTATATATTTAATCTCTAGGGTATTATCTAGGTAATATTTATATTTTTAATTTGTTATATGTGTGAAAGTCTGAACCTTTGTTGCAAGACAGAAGTGTTAAGTTTGGATGCACTGACATACTGTTATATATACCACAGTTATATTATTCTGGGGATCTGAGTTAGTCCTTTCCCCCACTCCACACTGTGCCTCATGGACACACCAACACGGTCAGAGCTAGCTCAGCTACCTGTTTGGAGCTGCAAGGCAACATATGAGAATGCTTTTGTGTATAACACTTACCTGTGAATCCAATTGAGTATGTCAGTGAGAACAAAGAAAGAGAACAAAAAGTAAATACGTAAATCCATGCTAATATACTTATCACAGGAACTTGTATAATCTTTTACTGGGTATGTAATTTTTCCATTTTTTTTCCACTAACTGCAGCAAAATGAAAGAAAGAAGAATGCTTTCATGAATACCTGAAAGATACTCCTTTCTTTTCAATTCCCAAATAAAGATAAATATAATCCTATGTGCAACAGAGAAATAAAAAATGTTAAACAAGTAATTTGGGCAGCAGACTCTCTACTACTTAATCAACTCAGATGAAAGGCCCAAAGTTGTTGGATGCTTCACCTTGAACTGAGCTATTATGGTAAATTTACTGCCTTAAACATCATTCAATGTACACACAAAAAAATGACAAATTTGGATAAGTTTTCAATAAAGATATGAATCATATGAATCCATGATGGGTAATGAGACTGTTAATGAAGTGCAATTTCATACTTTAAATAAAACTCAAAGCTTTGCAACAAAAATTCATAATAGTGACCATAATATCGAATTATTAATGATTTACTGTACTTCATTTAAGAGAAAATATGAAACAAAAGAGGATCAGGATACCATATAGAAAGAATCAGATGATCTAAAATATTGAGGCAACAGACATGTGACAAAATAATATGGTCTGAAATATAATGTCATGATCTTTAGTTTTTCTGTTATAACAAGAATATCTCTGTAAGCTAATGTGCTAGGAGGAGATGTATCATCTGTAAATATGGAAAGTCTAATCATACTATTGTGTAGGAATTAATGAAATATGATTTATAATCATGTGCATTGGCTTGGTCATCTTCATTAAAGAACAAGATTTTCAGACATTTAAACAATTACCATTTCAAACAGTAAAGATTACAATTCCAGTTATTTTTATTTGCTTGGGGTCTATGACTTTTTAAAAATTGATTTTAACTTCATCTTTTCT
Organism: Charadrius vociferus; assembly: GCF_000708025.1. Classification (NCBI taxonomy): domain Eukaryota; kingdom Metazoa; phylum Chordata; class Aves; order Charadriiformes; family Charadriidae; genus Charadrius; species Charadrius vociferus. The sequence goes on along the minus strand of NW_009646426.1, from coordinate 722,760 downwards.
TCCTGTCGTAATACATAATAGATTAGATTCAAGGACAGCTGTTCAGTATGCTTTTTGCTATAACATTTAGAAATATTATCTCATTTTTAAAGGAGAAAATTACTTTGTTCCAAGTGCAAATCAGGACTATACTTTGCAAGTCTTCTTGGAAGAGTTAACAGGAATATGTAAAATTATGAATTTCCAAGCACATTGTCAAAGTTATATTTCAAACTTTATTGGCAATAAATAGGCAAGCTCAGCATTTGACATTTTATTTAGTGATAGGTTTGATTGACAAAATTATAAAACCCAGACAGATTCAGAATATTCCTGACACTTTGAGTAGCTATGATTTGAGAAAAGTTATTTCAGCCTCACAATTACAGCCAGATCTTGAGAAGAACTCAAGGCCAGATTTTTAAGTACTCGTCCTCTACAACTGGTAACAATTCTTTAAATATATATATATATATATATAGTCTTCTATAGAGAAAAATCAAGGGCAATACTCAGCAGCTCAAATCATAACATTCGCTACCCACTCTTCTAAGGCAATCTCTTGACAATCTGGCCAATTAATTGGAGTCCTAAATTGGAACTGATTCCTTAGAAAACCTTTTTACCACTTTCAGAAAACCTTTTACCACTTTGATGCTAATGAGATTCAGACAAAGCCGCTATTTTTGACACCTAAAGAAGAAAAAAGTTTGTATGACCAGCTATATTTTTAAATACTACATGATATATATATATGCATAAATATATATATTTTTATATATATATATATATATGTTGCCTGAGCAGTCATATCTGAAAACTCTGATGGCTTTTTTAAACTTAAGGATATAAAGATTATAATTAATTAGATTCAGTAAGGCATTTGACACCAGGGAATCCAAACTGTGGTGTAAATTTGCTTCAAGAGCTAAATCATCGAGATCACTTGGATTTTTTTAAACTCTGATTTTTCAGTAATTCATGTGTTCATTAAAAAAAAAAACAACAAAAAACCCAGCCTTGCTCTCATTTCACTATATTATATTACATCAGAATTCAAGCAAGTTGTATAGTATTTTCAGTATCTCTTCACACATTTGCACAAATACATGTAACTAACTAACTCTCAGACTAGTGGCAATGGATAATTGACTTTTTGTGAGGACAGTTCTCATGCCAGGATATACTTACAAGGAAAAGGCTTTCCAGTTGCAATATCTGGGCTGTGGATAAGAACTGATTTGAGGTGTATCCGCAAGCAGTAATTTTCTTCAAATTAAGGAGTCTGACAGATTTTCTTGTCCGTTCAAGACAGTGCAGGATAAATTGTACTGAAACAGATTCAACACCATTTGTGAATTCCAAGCATACATTAAGAGACCACTTGCCAGTCAGAAAACTGTTCACAAATGCTAGATCAAGCTACAGGAGGATGAGTTGACTTAGGAATGGGCTTAGTCTGCTTTACTGCAGGACTCATGCACTCAATGCCCATCGTTCCTAGCTATTAGCTTAGTGAGAGACTGGCCTCAAAATATACCCTGTAAATTTAAGAACAGAGATGCTTAGAGAGAAAGTTGGTGCCTATTCTTTCTGGACAGCATGGCCAAGTATCTATTTATGTCTTAAAATGTTAAGCATGCTAAAGTACTCTATTGCAAGTTCGGCCAGACCTATAGTAATCCATAGAGCAAATATTCGGGACAGCAGGGGTTAGATGGACAAGTCTGAAATATGATCGGGGTTTGTATTAAAAGGCAAAGAATGTGTAATAACAGGTGCAGCCCCCGACAATCATCAAAAACTACAGAAACTAAGGGAACTAAGGGAAGTAAGGGAAATACTTAGGGATCTACTTAGGGAGCTAAGGAAATAATTTATTTTTCTATTCTTTTCTCATAGGGTCTGATTTTGTAACTTTGAGCAAGGTGGGTGAAAAATATTAACAGATCAGAATATTTTACATGCACTTTCAACATATGTATGGGACGTTTTTCAGATAGTTACACCTACAATTATGTGAAAAACAGAGTTCATAATGAAACTTTGACAACAGTCATTACTTATAACATTCATTGCCATGTTGTACACTATACTACTGAACTACACAGATGCAAATACATATCTACTGTTTCTAGATTAGAGGTATTTCTACCATAATATGCATATTATATTGACTACAGTGATAAGAACATCTCTAATGCAACCACTGTGGACTGACCACCTATCATCTGTTTCATCTTTTAAGTAACTTCTGCAGTTTGCCTACAGCTGAGAGCTGCACCTTTCATCACAAAAGAAAGATTCTTAAGTACTTTTTAGACATTTTTTAATTAAAAAAGTAGAGACAGTAAGTGGCTTCAAAACTTCAGGACTCGGCAACTAATTTTTTTGTGTAATACTAGATAATTTTTATTTTGCTCAGGTAATAGGATTTATGATTGTTTATGATTGATGTGTGTTTGAATGTCATACACAGTAATAGCCATACATTGCTGTAGCCATAATTCAGTCCAAACAATCCCAAAGCATTTCAGAGCCCGAAAAGTTTATACAGATGGTCAGGACAGTCTGACAAACCAGTTCAAACACTATTTTGGTGTTTTTGTTGTTGTCGTTGTTGTTTTGGTTTTTGGTGTTTTTTTCTAATTCATAAAGCTTGTGACTAAATATAGGAAACATTGAAGAATGTTCATATCTAGTACAGAACAAATTCTTTCATAAGGCAGAGATTGTTTTCTTCATATAAACACCAGAATTAGCATATTTGTCAGTGAAGAATGGGGCAACCCCAATCCATAGAAAAGCAATGGAAGAACCTGTAGTAGCTCTTCTTCTTTAAGGTCTTTTAAAACTTGTTTTTATGGTGACACCAAGTAAGAAACCCTAAGAGAAACTGAGATGACTGCTCTATCAAGATCATCACAAGAGTCAATGTTCTGGATGAGACTGAAAGAATATTTTAGAGTTGAACATGTGATAGGGAATGAAAACCTGGTAGCACTATAGGACAGCCATTGCTCAGCTAATGTGCAAAATTAACAACCTCAGAATAGAAAAGATATTTGCTATATTCATGTGATGTTGTTCTCTGTATAAATATTTATTTCAAGAAGTCCACACTTTATATATACATAGAAAATATGCAATGGCAAATGTGCACATACTAAATAATAAAATAGAGTTATGCAGACAAGTTGCTAATTATTCACCTTCCTTTGTTCAAATTCAAAACTTGCTCTAAATGTTGTGGATAATTTACAGATTCTGAAAAAAATCATCATAGTCACTTTAGTTAAACCTCAGCCACAATGTTACATACAAGTTTAAACAAAAATAACTAGTAAAGAAAAAAAAAAAACAAACCACATTTACATCTTTCCTTAAAAGCACTGAAATTCACTGGAGCAGAAATTATGTGTAAAAGCTTGTCAGCAGCTAGAAGCCAGATGTGAAAATGTCCTGTACCCAGAAATTACACAGGGTACAGATGGTATAGCAAGCAAAATGCCCTGTCCAGAATTACATGCCCAAGAACTATAAACATAAATCAAATTATTAAAAAAAAAAAAGTTTCAGTGCAAATAATATAAGTTTAAATTTTATCCCAAGGCTAAGAGTTTAATTGACTGCATAAGAGCATAATATGGGAGTTGTGAGGTGAGGAAAATATCAACCATGCTGGTATATCTTGAACAGAATATAAATGGGAAATAGATTAGGAAGGTTGGCCAGGAGATGTTTATAATAACCCAGATGCAAGATGACAAACGTTTGGACAGAGATTTTCCCAGCTGGCATAATAAAATATCTTCATATTTTGGGAACGACTAGTCAGTCAATAATGATATGTTACCTAAAATGTCGTTCAAGTACAAATATGGGCAGAAAAGGATAAACTAGAATCCAGAATTCTCACAAAATTTAAATCTGCCATATTGTTCAGAAAGCACTGCCTTCCTGAAAAAGAGCATCAGGAATCTAGTACAATACCTCTGTAGGTCACTAGTGAAAGGTAGTAAAGATTCATTTCATATAGAGTTTATATTAATGAGGAAAATTTCATGGGCACCAATGGAAGTTATAAGTAGCCTTATAAAAGGAATACAAATCTAACATAAATATAAATCTAAATCCTATAAATCTTAGACATAAAATTGAGTGAATACATAAACGAGCTTTCTCTTTTGTTTAAAAAAATATTGAAGTAGCAAATTCTGAGGAAGTTGAACCTGAAATCTGTGCAACAATATGGAAAAGGATATACATTGTACTGTTTTCTTAAATTGTTTTAAACATTTAATTTTTGATAGAGATTTATTGCAAGTAGCAGAGTTAAAGAGAAAAGATTTTTTTCACTTCCTCCAGTGGGGAAGGAAAAAAAGCTCTGACAATAATTTATGTTCTGATTTGAGGCCTCTTTTTAGTTACACTGCTTCATATTTGTTTTATATACATTATTGGAAAGAAGCATGAGTAGAAAATGGCATTTGTGTCTCAAAATAGGGGAAGAAGGTCACTTATCTTATGAATTCATATTGTTATGGAACAGGAAGCATTTGTATTACAGTAAATTCTGCTGCAGTCAAAAGCACAGGGAGACATGGCAGAGTTCCTTAGTTTGTTTTGTTTGTTTGTTTTCCCACCTCCAAGCATCAAAGTCTGCTTAGAACTCACTTTGAGAGGTTGGATTGAAAAGCAAAGGAAGTGGTGAAGCTTCGCTTTGGAAAGTAGGAATATCGCACAGAACATTCTAGCAATGAACAGAGACTTTGAGACTAATCTGTGGATAGGCAGCTGGGGGCTGGAGAAAGACCCATTTGTAGTGAATTTGCTTGATTGGTTTGGAAAGGCTTTCTGATTCTCACTGGTCCACCAGAAAGACTGAATACTTAAGCATTGTAAGTCAATAAGAAACATTCAAAGGAGAAGGGAAGGGAAGGGAAGGGAAGGGAGCTTTCTAAAACAAATCATTATGTTGGGTTTTTTTTTTTTTAATTTATTTTTTTTAAAGGAAACCCAAGCTTGATTGAAACTTGTCATTAATACAATTAATGACTGAAGGGGAAAAAGATAAATATGTAAACTGAAAGCTCATATACGACTAGATTCTGTTGCCTTTCTACAAAGTTAATTTATTTGCATACTCTTAATTGAGAATGACTATGATATAAGGCAACTGGTCATATCACAACCTTGGGCTTAAAAAGCCTTTGACAAACAGCTATATAAAATGTGCATAATGATGGGTTAAAATTCAAAGAGGCTACAAAAATTCAAGCAAACAAGTCTTCCTACTCCCACAGCACTGCAATAACAAGTCTGTGTACAATTCAGATCCAAGTTCTGTTTCAGATATATTGTTTTTAAATTCTGAACCTGAATAAGTAAAGAAGGGACATGTTAAAAAGCAACTAATTTTCTCCATAGCCTTGATTCTTAAATTAAATTTTATAAATTGGATGTTATATAATGTGTCAGTATTCAATTCTTTTAGAGGAACATGATCACACTTTGTGACATTCAGAGGACTCAACTCTACACCACTAAGGGCAATCAAAATCCATTTAATAGAAGACATTATTCACACACGTTTAGGTAAAATATAGCAAAAATAGGTGAGTCATGTGGTGACTTATGATACCACACTATTTCTAACATTTTAAATAAAAGGACATTGCAAGATAATGTGTTAAATTAGCACCTTCATCTCCACATTGCCAGCAAGTATTACTATCCAGCAAACACTTTTGAACAAGCATGCATAAGATCAGTTAAATATTGCATAATTTTAAATTACAGTTTCATTTCGATTATACAGAAAAATCTTGTTGTGCTATCTCCAATATATTTGGAGACTATAAGAAAATAAGGGTTTTAGGAAGGAAATGTGAACTCTAATGTTTGGGGTCAGATATCTCTGAAGGGCACAGTACTATAGAGGCTTACATGGATCTTATAATTGGCAAATATTAGTAGAACAGAAAGTGTTCTCATTTCGTATCAGGAAAACAGAGAAGAAGAAGCTAAGAAATAGGATGAGAAAAATGTGTCACCACAGAGTTTTGAGGAAAATTCTCTGTTGAGAATTGACTAAAAAAAAAGTTCATGGAACATGTTTCCTATAACCAAATCAATTTAATGAAAATAAAATATTTGGTAAAATCTATTAAATATATTTTCTATTAAATACATATACCATTACATAGTATATATTTTGCAAAATATACATTCTGTCAACATGATATATAAGTATAGAACTGTATTACATAAAAGTCATAATTTTGTATTATACAAAAAATAAATCAGGGAGTAAATTATGTTTATGTATTATTTTTACTAGACATTTTGAAATGTTTTGTTTGAAAGCTAGGAAGTAGAGGAATTTTCTGAGAATCAAAAAACATCCTGACATCTTAACTGAAACATTTGAGATTGCTTAGAGACCCTTTGTGTCAACTGAGTGCTACAAAGATGCTGTAAATGAACGGAAAATCTAACCCAAAAATAGAGTTAATAATTGAACCTACTTGCAGCTCGCATGTGGGAAGGAAATTATTATCTCTCCATAATAAGTGTGTGCTCAATACTGGCCCATAAGGAACTCAGTCTAGAAGGCAAAGGAATAATTGGCTAGGACCTTATATAACACAAAAAATTTGTCAGTAATATAAGACAAAAACTCACAACTCTCAAAAACTGGTAACACAGTAGCTAAAACATCATTTTTAATTAGCATGTAAAAGCAAGTATCCATTACTATAGATAAAGAAAAAGAAAACGACTAAAGTAGTTCAGGTGTCCATGGTGGATTCATCAAAGTCATTAAACTCTGTTACAAAATCTTTTTGATAGAGCTGTCAGTTCTAAACCAGAAATGAAAGAGGTTGTCTATTATGTCATGCGAATGAAGAAAGACAAAACCTGAACATAAAGCAATGTCATCAACAAGTTTTTGGAGGAGGACACAAATAAACACATAAACAATAACATACTGAGATCTGAGGAAGCTGCTTTATCTTTGTTTTTAAGAGTATACACTAATACATGTTTAAGGTAGTTGGAACACTGATAGAAATCCAGCTCTTCCATTTACATGAAGGACTGGTGTAGCAATTCTTGTCCTTAAGCCTAGAACTTTCTTTTTTTTGTGTGTTTGTTTTTTTTGGTGTTTTTGTTGTTGGTTTTGTGGTTTTTTTTTAATACAGTTACAGGATATTGGCAGATCATATATTGTAGAGGGTGTAACGTGATTTTGATAAAGAAGGGCTCTAAGGAATTTTGATATGTGACAAAGGCTATTAGTTGTTTTTTGCTGCAAATAAGTACCTGTCAGAAATTTCATGTAATCACTCAATAATAGAAAGTCCTCATAAGCTCTCTACAATACATCAAGGTTCCCATGGGTTTGCATACGTTTTAGTACCTAGTTCTTTCCACACTGCCCTCTGAAATGCTACAACAAAATCCCTTGGAAACACCTCCCCAAAATTGCAGGTAACATCAGGTTGCTGAGAAATCAGGCAGACCAAGTTACAAGAGATGGAGAAGGGAGAATAAGCGAAGGAGAAGGTGAACACAGCTGAAAACACAAAAGATAAAGGATGAAATGAAAAGAAATGAAAGCAACTTTAAGTTGCTCCTTTTGGTCCTCATTCAGACTGGTCAATAGTGGTGAAACTGTTCATGGTTAAGAACATACACACTAGCTGAATGTGGATTTAAATTTTAGTTTAATAAAGTGAACCATGATGGCTGGAAAGATCTCAGTAGACTTATAATTTGTTCTAAGACATCTGAATGCAAAAATATTTCAGAAGAAATTAACAGTAAGTTACATACCTAGTATGGTTTGTAGATTTAAAACCTCATGCTATCATTCTCCCAGGTTGCTTTTCTCTACACATTTGCTATCTGGACTACATTTGCTCTGATGAATAATGATTTTCGTATGTGGATAAGAAGGAAACTGCATTTATTATGGGAGTCCTTGGCTATGTTTCATCTTCTTAATCCAGATGAAAATTTAATCTAACCATAGAATGAAAACCACAGAACATGGACAGGAGGCAATCAAATTGCTATTGTTTGAGCCATCCTGTCATCATAATAAAATTTAAATATTTTCAGTCTAAATATTTCAGGGGTTTGAATGTTCAGTTCCTTATTAATGTGAAATACATGGAAAACAGCCATGACAAAGAAATCACCAATGCCTTAGCCTTCTGCCTAACATTATTTATGTGTTTACCCACAAACTTGCATGCTCTCTAGATTTATCTGTGTACAGCTGTAATCCCTTGGCCCACAATATATGTACACACAGCTGTTTTACTGGCATCATGGAAATAGTGAAAAACAGCTCTATTTCCCAGACTGCACTTTGTATTTATTACTTGGAATGTGACTTCCCTCACCAGACACCAGTGAAATAAAAGTTAATATCCCTAAGCCAGTCATCTATGTTTTCATGGCAGTCAGTTGAGAAAGATAGGCTGTTGTAGTGGGAAGCTGTCCTCTGCAGGTACTGACCCTCTCTACCAACTAGAGAAAGAGTTTAGACAACTACTTTCAACTTCTTCCTTTTTTTCTTTTTTCTTTTTTTTTTTTTTAATACAAAAAATAATTACTGGTTTTATTCAAATGTTTTTATCAGCATCCGGAATGACAATTCTAGTTCATTAGCCATGATCAGAAATACTCTGAATACAAATATAAATCTGCGTTCTGCCAAAGCCAGCTGTAAAAATATGATTTATTTTAAGTGAGAGGACCTTGTCTGGAGTGCAAACGTTCCTATCCCTCAAAGCCATGACAACATCTCTCCTGGTATCCAACTGGATAAGTGAGAATTTGTCTGAGTAAGAAATTCGAGTAATTAAGTAAAATCAGCATAGGTTTTGATGACATTAGAGAATTTAAGAGATGTAGGTGGTGTTACCATAGCAAAATCCACTTTCTGCAATCTAGTTCCCTAGCTCCCTTGAGTACCTTTCATACCTTTTAAAGGAGTTGCTGATTCTTCTTTCTGCTTTCCTAGCTGTGCATTATTATGTGCATTTGTAAGAAAAAAGGTTTTGTGATTGAAAGTCCATTAGTTCCTCCTTTTAAACCACATCTGAAGACAGAATCTGTGGGTGTTTTCACTTTGTTTTTAATGCAATTCATCTGGTTTCTCTAAATGTTAGGATGATGTCATAAACACTGGATTATGACTTCAGGCTGAGAATAAGCAGTGGTAGCAGATGGACTCCTGAAAAACAAAGATCCTGTTTACATGCAAATGTTCCTAGTAGTAAAGAACAATGGAAGATAAATATTGAAAAATGTATAATATAGAAACAGAATGACTTGTAAACAGAATGCTTTCAGAGTCAGCTGCTGTTTAAGCAAACTAGAATAGAGTGGCTCTAGAGACACATTACATGATTCAGTGTAATTACTGGCTTGTTCAAGTAAGTGCATTTTATCTGATTCTAATCTGAACCCATCAATTCAGCTATATGGTACAATGCTATACTTTGTATTTTGGAAAAAGCACCGTACAGAAACACAGACAATACATTTTCACAATTTTATACAGTATTAGATGATATAACAGAAAAATAAAATACAGAAGGGATTTTCAGCACAAATAATGTCAGAGTGATGAAGAGAGATTGAAGACACTGTAAAATATATTACCTTTTTTTTAATTAAAAAACAAAACCAAAACCAACAAAAACAAACACAGAAATTGACTTTGTTACTCCTTGCAATTACTTTTATTATTTTCCTTGGAGTACTTCCAAAGGTGATCTTTGTTTCTTCACAATGCTCCCAGAAAACAAAAATCTTTTGAATATTTAGACATAATTGTGCACGTACTCTATTTGCAAACTGTTTCTTTCCTAGAAAATGTCCTAGCCACTGAGCTATACAATATAATGATATCAGAGATATCAATCAAACCATCTTCATTCAACCCTTTTTAAGTGGGACATGACAAAGAAAGAGAATATCAAAATTAATTAGGCCAGAGGAAGGAAGAAACAAGAACAATTGACTAATGCATAGCTCAAACAGTTGGAGAGAGAAGTCCAGCATCTTATTTTCCTTGTTTTGCGAGTGCTTTATTTATGTAGCCCATATAAAGGGACTTGGAGACTAGAACAGGATTTAACTTAATAGGTTACATCGTATCACCTATTGCTTCTCTTTCCACCCCAAAATAATTTGAATTATTGTCCCTCAGAAAGGTAACGCTTTCAAAAGGAAGGATAAAAAAATAGATGCCTCAGTACAGTATGGTCTCTAGCTGGAGGGTCATGAGAAATTTGGAGCTAACAAATTGTGCCCTCTCAGGCTGAATAAAGAACTTTGTATAGAGTAGACTGGATCAGGGAAAGTGTGGATTTCCTGCCCCATGGCTATGTATAGAAGGTTACATGTGTGTGTAGTTGTTTTTTTTTAAATTATGTAGTCGCTGCCAATATGAGGAACTGAAAGCCACTGTGCAGCTGGAAAGCTTTGATCTGATCATTGTCATTGAAACTTGGTAGGATAAATCACATGATGGGGCATCCACAACTGCTCTAGGCAATGTGTTCCAGTGCTCACCACGCTCATTGTAAAAAAATTCTTCCTTGTGTCCAATCTAAATGTACCCTCTTGCAGTTTAATACCGTTGCCTTTCTCCTGTCACTACAGGCCTTGTTAAAAAGTTTGTCCCCATCTTTCTTTTAAGCTCCTTTATACTGAAAGGCTGCAATAAGGCATCCCAGAGCCTTCTCTTCTCCAGGCTGAAAAAAGTCAGCTGTCTTGGCTTTTCTTAATGGGAGAGGTGTTCCAGCCCTCTGACCATTTTCATGGCCAGGGCATAATCACTGCCACCCAGGTTGCCACTAATTTTAACCTCTATAATTAGTTCTTCTGAGTTGGTAAGCAACAGGTCTAGCAACACCTCTCTTCCAGCTAGGCTGTCTACCACATGGATTAAGAAATTACCCTCAACGCACTCCAAGAGTCTCTTGGACTGCTTACAGCTTGCTGTGCTGCTTCTGTAGTTGAAGTAAGAACACTTAGCCAACAGGCTCCCCTTGATCAGTTGTCCTGCAGTAAACATCAACCACCAGGTATTCTTTGTTGGCTTTCCCTCCATTTTTTACCCATAAGCTCTCAACCTGTTCATCATTGTTTTTCAAAGGCAGCTCTGTGCAGTCAGTCCATTTTTTTTTACATAGAGGGCAACCCCCTCCCTCCCCACCTCTCCTTCCTTGCCTGTCCCTCCTGAACAGTTTGTAGTCATCGACTGCAGCATTCCTATTATGGAATCCATGCCACCAAGTTTCACTGACAAGTGATCAGATCATAGCCTTCCAGCTGTACCATGGCTTCCAGCTCCTCCTGTTTGTTACCCATGCTGTATGCATTGGTATAGAGACACTTCAGCTGCACTGTTGACAGTCCCTCCTTTTTGGTGGAACCTTTTTAGAGGGTTGGGGGACATTCCTCACTACTTTGGTAGGTGCACTCATCCGCGCTGTTACTTGTGAGTATGCAAGTGTTACAGCTTTGGACCCCACCCCTCAAGTTTACTAGTTTAAAGTGAGACAAGTGACTACGTCAGACAATCTGCCAGTGAAGATTCTGCTTCCTCTTCTAGATAGGTGGATCAATGTAGGATTCCCGATTCAAGTAGGCCTGTTTGGTTTTTGTTGTTTGTGGTGTTTTTTTCCCTCCAGTGAGACTCAAGGCAAAAAGCATTAGTAGACCATTGCAGCTTTCTCCTTCAGTTTCTTTATATTAATTGAGGAGGATCAGATTCCCTTCTCATGCCTTTGCCTCCCTTCTCCATGCTTTTTTCTGTTCTGTCTATGACTTCAGGGCAAAATTGGAATTAAATTTGTGTACAACTCTAAGAAACTCTATTCTCAGTGGAATCTTTGATAGTACTTCCAGGAAAAATACTTCAAATGGGTAAAATAGTGGGTTTTACTCTCCTATGGCATAAGATGGAAATTTTTTAACAAAGATCTCTCACTCTAATCTTGTATTTGTGAAAGATTTGTGTAGAGCACTGAGTGAATACAAAAAGTACAGAAAAAGACCAAGTTTAAAATGGATATATCTGTTCATTGCACTGTACAATAAGAGGTTAATTTTGCTGTGTCCATTTGCTAACTGTATTATAGGAATTCCTTTCTCTTGATAAGCTGTGCATAGAAAGAGGCTTAAGCTATTGCTCAGTGATAGTTTTTATATAATAGCAATTCTGTACAATTTGGTTACTTCCTTGCAAACTCTTTCAATCCCACAGGCCTTTATTGATCTTCTTTCCATCAATTGACCATGGTCTTACAGAAAAACACAAATAGTTGACATACTAATGAGAATTCCTGACCCCTTTCAATTGAATACTTGACCAGTCAGCGTGAACACTCAACAAACCTGTAACTTCATCACTAGCAGTAATTACAATCAATAAAGAGGTTAACTTCTAATGCTGTTTGAAAGATGGAGACAAGGGGGATTGCTTAGGAGATACAAAGAGATGGATACACCCATTCCACATGCAGACAGGAAGGCTGCTGGTTACACAGACTACTTGAATCACATAACTTTTTCTGCAAAGGTACTCTTTCTGATGTATAAATCAGAGCAAGTGTTTTCAGAGTAGTGACACAAAAATAAAAATTAAAAAAAAATACTTGCTACAAAATATTTCTTTCACGCTGGAAGCTGAATTCCTTATAATTGGTGGCACAAGGTATGAGCATCAATATTGGTTTTGAACTGGTGAACATCAGATCTCATCCATCTTCATAACATATTCAAATATTTTAACAGACATTTCTTTCCTCCCCTTTCACATTCTTTCAGTTTCTATGTTTCCAAGCTTATTACAAAGGCTAAAAAATAAGAATACTGTGGACTTACTGTCAGTAGATGTAGATAGTAGGAACTAAATCCATAAATGCAGAACCACATTAAAGAAGGAGAGAAAAAAAAAATTATTGAAGGCATAACAGAAAAATAGCATCATCATAGTCTTCTTAGGCTTACTTTTCTCTCTTTTTTTTTTCCTCTGGAATACAAAGAAATGTTGAAATGTGTATATGGATTACTATAAATTTCCTTAAAACAGAGATGATGAATCTTTTCTTTTTAAGTAAATTTGCAGCAATTTGCCTGGTGCCATTAAGTATAAAAACATTTTCTTATGCAATGATGGATGTCTAATGCTTTCTTTGATGTTGTAGTGTTTCACTTTTGTAGAAAGACATTGGTGACAACAAATAAAGTATTTTCTATATGTATTGATATTAGGATATTAATTTAATTTAACCTAAAAGCTATTTTTTCAGATATGTATTAGTGGGAAAAAAGTATAAAATATTAACATTGAATGTCTCCAGCTATTTTGCTATTGTTGAAAAACAGTTGACACTATCTGAAATTAACCTCAGCGATAGTCCATATGTTACAAATAATGTTTGCCACAACTATGAGACTTGAAATGAAGAAAGGAAGGAGAATTTAACACTCAGAGGTAACCAGTTTAAGTGTTTTTAGCTTGCTGTTGCTAACTATTTAGAAATTAGCCTAACAAAATGTTGTGGTTTGGGCCAGACTGGCCACTTAGATGAACGACAGATTGTCTCTGACCTCTCTCCCTTCAGAGACATTGTACATAATGTGGATGTTCTCTGGAACTAATAATTTCTCCTAGGTGAATTTAGCCCATCCTAAACTGAATGTCTCCCATTCTTTTGCTTCACACTTACTCATTTTTCTGCTCTCTTATACTCAATATTTATACATATGCCCTGCTCATCTTTAGGTCATTCTTTTCACAACACTTTTGACCATTTCTTCTCGAAATCCTTTTTGCTATGTATTTTCTTTATTGAACTCACCCACATTGTCTTCTACTATGTGAATTATTTTGTTGGAATGCCTGCTGAGAAGAACTTTGCTTTCCCTGTCCCTCTCCTCTTTTTTCCAACTTTTTCGGAAAGCCCTTCAGTACACTATCTTTGACGTCCTTCTCTTCTCAATGCCTAAAAAACATATATTCAGATAACATCTTCATGTACCTAGGTCATTCACAAAGTACTCAGCTTTAAAGAGATGTAGAGATGTGCAATGTTTTTTGCAGAGTAACATTTTGGTTTCTTTCTGTGACATCTTCATATCTTGGAATCAGTCAAGCAAAAACTTTTCTGGGTTGTTTTTTTTTTTTTTTTTAAATATTTCTAACTCTTTCTAGCCAGTTTTCACCTCTGGTTCCCTTTTTCAATACCTGGTGAAACATCAATTTGTACATGACTTGCTTATGGATTGCATCCCAAAAACTTCAGTAGGTATTGATGGAGACAATCACAAGGAAGAAGAGAAAGATCACCACCACCCCCAACTACCCTCCCAGAAAAAACCAAGACCTGTATTTTCCATAATTATTTTTCATAGAATCATAGAAAGGTTGGAGATGGAAGGGACCTTAAAGACCACCTAGTTCCAAACCCCTGCCATGGGCAGGAACACCTCCCACTAGACAAGGTTGCTCAAATCATATCCAGCCTGGCCTTGAACATTTCCAGGGATGGGGCACCACAACTTCACTGGCAAACTATTCCAGTGTATCACCACCCGGACAGTAAAGAATTTCTTCCTAATATTTAATCTAAATCTACCCTTTTCCAGTTTAAAAAACATTATCCCTTGTCCTATCACTACACTCCCTGATAAAGAGTGTCCCTCCTCATCTTGCCTGTAGGTTCCCTCTAGGTGCTGGAAGGCCGCTATAAGAGCCTCCTCTTCTCCAGGCTGAACAGCCCCAACTCTCTCAGCCTGTCTGCATAGGAAAGGTGCTCCAGCCCTCTAATCATCTTCAGACCCTCCTCTGGACTTGCTCCAACAGGTTCATGTCCTTCTTATGTTGCGGGCCTCAGAGCTGGACGCAGTACTCCAGGTGGGGTCTCACCAAAGCAGAGTAAAGGGGCAGAATCCCCTCCCTTGACCTGCTGGCCACACTTCTTTTGATGCAGCCCAGGATACAGTTGGCCTTCTGGGCTGCGATTGCACATTACTGGCTCATGCTGAGCATCTCATCAATCAGCGCACCCAGGTCCTTCTCCTCAGGACTGGTCTCCAGCCATACCCTGCCGAGCCTGTATTTGTGCTTGGGATTGCCCCGACCCAGATGTAGGACCTTGCACTTGGCCTTGTTGAACTCCATGAGGTTTGCACAGATCCACCTCTCCAGCCTGTCCAGGTCCCTCTAGATGGTATCCCTTCCTTCCAGCTTGTTGACCGCAGCACATAGCACGGTGTTGTTGGCAAAGTTGCTGAGGGTGCACTCAATCCCAACATCCAAGTTGCTGACAAAGATGTTAAGTAGTACCAGTCCCAGTACTGACTCCTGAGGAACACCACTTATCACTCCTTGCCGCTTGGACATTGAGCCATTGACGGCAACTCTCTGAGTGCGACCATCCAGCCACTTCTTTATCCACAGAGTGGTCCATCCATCAAATCCCTGTCTCTCCAATTTAGAGACAAGAATGTCATGTGGGACAGTGTCAAACGCTTTGCACAACTCCAGGTAGACGATGTCAGTTGCTCTTCTCTTATCCACCAATGCTGTAACGGTGTTGTAGAAGGCCATCAAATCTGTCAGGCACAGCTTGCCCTTAGTGAAGCCATGTTGGCTACCACCAATCACCTCCTTATTTTCCATGTGCCTTAGCATGGTTTCCAGGAGGACCTGCTCCATGTTCTTGCTGTGCACAGAAGTGAGACTGACACTGGCCTGTAGTTCCCTGGGTCTTCCTTTTTTCCCTTTTTAAAAATGGGGGTTACGTTTCCCCTTTTCCAGTCAGAGGAAACTCCACCAGACTGCCACAACTTCTGAAATATGATGGCTTTTCTCAAATATGTTGGCTTTTCTTTTTCCACATTAAGTAGCAGTAAGCACATTCATGTATGAAAATACTTTTAAAAATTATTTTCATAGTTTTTTCTCCTTGGTAGTATGCATTGCTCGCTTGTTCTTTGATCAACGCGTAGAAGGTGGCATAATACACATAATTTACAAGATGCTGATTTTTCTAGTAAATCTTTTCATCATATGCGAAAAGCTTTACATGTACTACTTTGACTGATTATCAGTCAGTACTTTTAAAATTCATATAGGTTTAATTATACATTCTTATATACAGGAAAAAATGGCATTCTCTCGTGTTGCAGTTATATAAGTGACTATCCAAATTGTAAGAGAATTGACCATTCAGTCTATTTTAATGTGTGACTTCTATGACATTTTACTTTTTATTTTGGTAGCCCTGAACTAAGTCAGTCATACTCTGACAGCTTCAGGAAAGGAATAAATTCATTTGTGTTGTTACTAATTACAATATTTATTCAGCATATTTCTTTGTTGACTCTACAGTAGTTAGGATGTGTTTGTATGTATATACATAGAGAAAAAGAGAGTGTGAGCAAGCTTACTGCTTATCTCTCATGCTCTGCTTTTCTCACAAATCGACTTGCATTTTCCCATGTTTGCAAACATTAGGCTGTTACTTCTGTTTGCGTTTGAATATCATCCTACATCCTCAAATGCTTTACATTTTTTTACACATTTTTTAGTTCGGTGATAACTGCTCTTCTGGGTAACATTCAGTGTTTGCCTAGCTCAGTATCTTGTCTCTTGTAGTTGCTTGTGGTAGGTACTCAGGTAAGTGCAATATGCAGGGAAGTCATACAGAGATATTTCTCATGGAGTCCCTTAGCATTTTTAAGCAATAGAAGACTAAGAACTTAACTATGTCAGAGGTTTTGCCAGTTTTTAGTCATCTGTATTGGAGGTTTATTCCTTTAGATACCTCTTGAAGTCTCTAAGCTTTCAGCTTCATAAGCATCCTGAAGGAATGAGTTCCAAAGTGTCAGTATCTTATTAAAAAAAAAAAAAAAAAAAAAAGAAAAAAAAAAGAAAAAAAAAGGACAAAGAACAACCCAACAAACAGCTACGGCATAGTTTCCTTTTTTTTCTGCATGAAGCTACTTACTTACATACTTGCAGAAGACTTTGTTTGACTCCTCAACTTCTGATGTTCTGGACAATATAGAAAAATTGCAATTTATTAGCTGCATTCATGACTGAACTTGTTATTTGATTGCCATCTCTCATATTCTTCCTCAGCTACATCATTCCTGAGCTGAAGAATTCTTGGCTATTTAATTTGTCCTCATAAGAGATATGCTTAATAACCCTAATCAGTTTTGTTGACATTCTTTGTACCTTTATAGGTCCTGTTTTGTCCTTTTTTGAAGAAGCTGAATGTAGCATTCAAGATACAAGGACTCCAGATATTTATTTATTAACTGCTTCTAAGCAATAATACTTTCATATAATCATTTATGTCATGGGCAGTAATAAGTAACTTAGAACTCATCACACTGTAGCTGTAGTTGGCTTGTTTCTTTTTTTCCTCTCATGTACAGTCCTTTTTGTATATCAGTTTTTTTATTTTTTCCTCTTCCTAAGGACCACGTAGTAATTTATTCCCAATAAATTGTGAAAAAAGTGGAGCTGCAATAAAGAAAAGTATAAGTAGTTAATGGAGTGAAAAACAAAATGAGCCTCTCACTAAAATTAGTGAGCTTTTTTCTTATGTGAACCACCTGCACAGAGAAAAAAAAATAAAAGTATTATCATAAACATATGATAAGGTTTATCTTTCCTTCTCTAACATTTTAATCCTTAGCATGCCTCAATGATATACAAGGTATAGATGGAATTTTGAACAACTCAGTTTACATTTCACACAGTGGGATGTTTCAAGTAGTAAATGATTCTGGGCTTCTGTTCTGCTTTTCACTAACTCTTTAATTACGTGTATTTAAATCTCTACAGTTTTTTGCTCACACCTGCTTCACTTTTCAAACATTATCTAGTGAGACTAAATTTCTTCAATGATTCATACCTCTAAAGATTGCCCATGTGTTGTTTCTTCAAATACTGCAGCTTTTTGAAATTTTCTTCTAAAACAACCTAAATGTCCCAGTTTTAATACAAGATCAAGTAAAATATATTGATTTCACCTGAACTGTACTTCGGCATTTCATTTTCTGCTGCACATGAAATTAATATCACAGCTGATGTGAACACCCAAGAACAAAAAGCTTGACAGAAAGGACTCCATAATCTCTTGCAGACTAAACCCATCAAATTGCACACTGATTTATGCACACTAAGTGCTGAAAACCTGCAGCATACCCTGCGCTCAGTAAGGGGTAGCATCTTTTCTTTCTGCTGCGTCTGTTCCAGTGTTTCAAAACAGCCATTGTTTCTTGAGAGCAGGTGTCTTTTCCTGTCTCCTCCATCATCAATCACAAAGCAGGATAGAAAGCTGTCTCTTTCAAGTCCTCTTCTAAAGTAGCACAAATAAATAATTGAAACAGAAAATGATACACAGCATTGCCAAAGAGCTAAGCCTTCTATATTCTGAATTGCCACAAAGCTGCAGACTGAACAGGGCCGCACCTTGGAAAGTTGTCCCTGCTCAGAAGAGGTCATGACTACTGCCAGTGGGGAGAGGATTGCATGATTTTAGAGAAGCTTATGACCTATGCTGAGAAAGTAGGAACCTGAGACAAACTTTATAATGGAAAAGGAATATGTGATTCATTGAATTCCTGTACCTCAACATGAGCCACCATTTCAAGTTATAAATGATATCTACATTTAAAAATGTATTGGAAGTGGCTGCTACTTCTGTACAATTCATTGAGGGCCATTTTTCAGATTCTACTAGAAGAGATTTGTTTTCATAAAGGAATAAGCCTTCCTTTTTGCTTCTGTAGCATCTGTAGCATCTTTTCTCTGGTGAGGATGGCAAAGGAGAACACATATATAGGAGACTGTGTGTATAGTTTAAGGAACAGACTTTACCACAAGACTTAGCCTTCCATTCCTTCTAAATCCATTTGGATTACAAAGGCTTTTATTTCAGAACAGAAGGGGCCAAACAGTATGTTTTCGAGTCACTGATCTATCAATACAAACATGTTTCTACCCAGAATTAAAGAGAATTACAAGGTAAAGGCAACATAAAATAGATTCATCACACTGAAAGAAGACAATTATAATGAAAGTTGTATTATAATTGTGAATCAATTTGGAACAAGAACACTGTATGCAGTGCCTGGATGAAAAATGAGCTACAAATAAGGGAATTCTCAGAAAATGTATAAGACAGTACAGACAATCAAAGGGGACAGGAATAAAACCTGAAAATTAAGCAGAACAGAAATGTATTTTAATACAATGAAATTAATTTTATGGTTTTATTTTGGTTCAAAAAGTTCTTGTATTTTTAGTTGCTGAAGCAAGTATTTTTAATGATTTCAAACTGGTATTTTTATAATAGGTAAATTAATTTATTTGGATAGGGTGAGAACTGACCAAATCTTTGCGTGTCCTTGGACACCAAGAAAAAACCCTCTAAACTTTCTGAAGAAATACGGTAGTTTATTTTTATCTTTAATCTTTGTGTATGTTGTGATTTTTCTGACTTATTGCTACTACAAGAAAAAGACACAGGGAAACAAATAAGAAAGGCATATGCCATGGTTTTGTTTTAATGTTCTCATTAAAATTCTACATACTTAGTGTGTATATTCTCTTTTTTGCATACACCAAATTTATAGGTAGTGTAGAGCTCACCGTATTGTATATACAGGATACTCTGTAAAACAGAATAGGTCTTTAATTACAAATAGATATGACTTTAAGCACAAATGAGTTAATTCAGAATCTCTTTAAGTAAATCAACATTTTATTAAAAGTCTGTAATTTACAACCTAACACATGCTGTACATGTTTTAAAGTTCAATTCCTATCAGGTATCTGGTGATATTCAGCTGGTCACTAATCCAAAACCTTAATATTAATGAAAGTTCAGTTGAGTTGCAACTCAAGGCTTCTGTCATTAGTAAAGTTACTTTCTAGAGTCTTTCGAGTTTTATACTTATTAGGAGAAAATAATGTCGTAATGGCATAAACAGGAAACAATTGTGGATTTCAATTTCTGTCTAGTTAGTTTTAAATGAGGCTTTTAAAGAATGGTTCTACCCATTTCTGTAGAATGAAACTGTACTACTTCAGGAAGAGGAAATAGCTTCTTTCACTTTTCCTTTCCTTAAGTGCATCATCACTATGCATATCAATTTGCATTTATCAATACTGTTTATGTTGAGTAATAATTTAAAAAATGAGAATCTTCAAACTTTAGTCATTAGGAGGCATAATTATGCAATAAAATCTACTTAAATATTGTGAAAAATACATTTTTAGTCATTATTTGTTTTTCAAAATTCAAGGCAAATATATTGTTATATGAGCAAATATATTTTAGTAGTTAATTGAATCATATAAATTTGTTTGATAATGAAATTTATCAAAAAAGAGGTTACAACACTTACAAAATTTCTCAACTTCATTGCAAGTTTTAATATGAATACGTATTGTTGCCTTGAACTTGTGCCTCAAACAACATCAACAATATAGCTATACTAAGAAACATAGCTCTACCAGAATATACCAAGAATGCTCTCTGCAGGCAACACAATTAACAGACAATTACTCAATTACAACACAGGAAATCACAAAATGTAGTATGTTGGTCATATAGTGCATTTGTGCTTTTGTTTTGATATTAGGATTTTAGACTTTTTGTAGCAGTAATAGTTTTCAAAACTTGAAAGGAAGCAAGCACTTCTAACTAACTGAGTATAAAATGAAAAAGTTACCAGGGGCATATAACATGCATCTCCAGGTGGTTTTATGTGAAGTGAATGGGAATGAGACCTTTTTAAAGGTTAGCCTCTTTCTCTCAGGCAGGTTAGATTTTAAGTACCCATCTATTACTCATTTCTACTCCTCTGCCTACACTAGCCCAAGGCTAAGACTCCAGTTGGCTTCCAGTTTCTACAATGAGCCCCATCTTTTCTTCACCTTTAAAGTAGTTGTCATCACTTTTTACAGCTTAAAAGTCTTTCACTAACTGAATGTGAAGATGCTTATTGATGAATGAGATTACCAAATTTTGCAGGCCAAAAATCTCCAGAAGAACTGGTTTGAGGTTACAGCCGTCTTGATAGATTGAACTAACTTATAAACTGAGATTTTGTAAGCTTCCTGTTTGGGCTTTAAGTTATCTCCAGAAATGGAAATAAAGTTCAGAAATCTACTAAGGAGACTTCACTGATTTTTCTCTTGATTTTCTTTTCCAATTGCATTGCTACCCGTTTCCCTGATATGTGGCGGAATGTCTTGTTGGACGTCTTGTCTGCTCAGTGTCAACATTTTTAGTGCTACATCCTAGAGGCTTTTCTTTATTGTGACTTTCGGCATGTCCAGAATTAAGTAAATCATAATTAAATATATATTTAAGATCATTCTGAATAAGTTCGTTCACATATTCAAAATAGTACGTGCACATTAACCTGTATAGATTAAGGCTGATTATCTTCACTAGGGTACTCCAGAGCTGTTCTTCTGCTCCAGTGCTCCGTTGTTCAGAGACAGTTTTTCATTCTGTATGCTTATCATATTTTCTGTAAATGAGCCTCCAAAATCATAAGAATAAGTTGATTCCTTAACAACTCCAGCCAGGAGTGGTACGCAAACCACTTGACTATGTATCTTTGAGGCCCAATCTCTTTATCACTGTTTGAGTGGTCACAGTGCTAAATTTGGAAATACTGAAATGTATTATTTTCTATTTGACAATGCAATCCAACCTCCCAATGCTTAAAATATCTTTAAATAAATACGACAATGTTTTTTTTTCACAAAGGCTATTTTAGGTAGACATAAACCTTCCCTCAGAATTAATCTATGTCATCCCAGTAACATAAAAGGCAACCAAAATCCTAACCTCTACCCAAATTTCCTTTTTTTGTATTTGACCAATATCTCAACATTACATCTGAATTTGATCTTTTTTGTTTTCTTACTTGTCCATGTCTTACTCTTCTTTTAGAAATTTTTGGAACCTGATATTCTTTACCACCCTCCATGATACTTCATGATAGTCAAAGTGCTGACTTCTAGATCTGTAAATTGTTCTGCCTTAAAATGTGTTTATTGACTAGTAAAACTGAATACTTTATCACAAGAGTCCTTCTCTTATGCACCAAATATTTTCCACCGTATATTTCATAACCCTGATTCTAATACTGTCATCTTCATGATGTCATGATGGGGAAGTAGACTTCTAGGGGGGCTCTTCTGCTGAAAATTTGTTTAGTGCTTAAACGCATCATAAATTAAATATTCATGTAGTTAGGGAAACATATAATATAGAAAATTATCAAGAATATAAACGTGACATCTAAAAGAAGTGCAAATTATATTATATATATTATACATACACACATGTATACATATACATATACATATATATATATATATGCACACACACAAAAGACCAGACATACATAAATCAAATGTCATTCTAAACTATGTGGTTCAGCACATTAATAAGATAAATTTGACCCAGAACACACCTCTGAAGTTAGTGGTACATAGCAAAGTAATTGGTCATTATATCTGGCTGCCTTTGACTGCTGTGTCTGACCATCCGGTAACCACTTATAACTAGACTGATTAAAGTTGTCTTTTTCAGTGAACAGACCAAGGCATAAATTCCTGGTTTGGGATATGTGAAAAATAGTTTAACTATTCAGCCACCAATCCCTCAAAATAACACTTGTTAAAAGAACATCCAGACATAATTGTTCCTCAACTTTAGATAAAATACATTGCAGAGCGTAGCACAGACAAAAGGAATTAAAATTGCTATCGAAGAGAAGCAATGCCTACATGGTTTCACATATTTATTATCATACTTAGCAATTTCTGTAAGTTGCAATTTCTCATGATGGAGTATTTCTTATATCAGTGTTTCCAGAACATTAGATACAATTAATGTTTAGTTTTGATTGGTAGTGCTCATGTAACGTTTAGACCCTTTACTTAAATGATAAATTATCTTAGCTGCTCACAGTAAATCCCATCCGTCTTTTCCTTTTTTATATTCAGCCAAATATCTAATCCAGAAACGTTCCTGCCACTTGTTACAGAGTTTCTTGGAGATGTCCAGGATGTAATTTATCCTGGTCTGGTACTATGTCAGTTTTAATAGGTCTAATTTCCTAACTCCCTGCTTCATTGTGACCATAAAACCTTTTAGCATTTCACTTGCTTCACCAGGAAAATTTATCCCAGGCTGTGGAATATGACCTTCAAGTTCTTTCATGCATACACTAGCAAAGGATTCATTCAGCCTCTTGGCAATATGAACCTCATTTGTCATTAACATCTCACTATTGTCCTTCAATAGTTCATCTGACTCCTTGTCTCCCTTCCAGCCGATATTGTAATTGTAATATTTTAGCCCATTAATTTTTTTAAGCCTTCATGATTGTAAGCATTAAGAGACCTAGTTTGCTTTCTCAGTCTTCTATTTTCTGCAGACTTGTCTTGTCTCAAAGGAATTTTTCCTCCAACATTTTGAGACCAGCTATTTATTTGCACTGCTTTTTTCATACCTGGTCAAGAAAACATATTTATGCAATACATCCACTTCTTATAGTACTAGTCTTTATGATCTCTGCCTCTTTCTTTTTTCCCTTCCTTTCTTCTTTCTTCCAATCCCTCCATTTTATCCAAGACCACATGGATTTTCCGAACAAACAGAATAAAGTGGCCAATAATATTGTGAACTCTATTTTGTCACCTTAGTATGGCTATTTCTCTCTTCCCTTCTATCCCCA
Organism: Charadrius vociferus; assembly: GCF_000708025.1. Classification (NCBI taxonomy): domain Eukaryota; kingdom Metazoa; phylum Chordata; class Aves; order Charadriiformes; family Charadriidae; genus Charadrius; species Charadrius vociferus. The sequence goes on along the minus strand of NW_009646426.1, from coordinate 698,955 downwards.
TATCTTCTCAGATTACTTCAGAGGACTTTAAATGGTCAGCCTTACATTTGTACCTTTTCTTCAAGAATGACATTCTACTAAATCGGAAGTCAAGGTAAGTTTTGGACTTCTGGACTTCATACTCACCAACAAGGCTGGACTGGTGGGGATGTGAATATCAAAGTGAGCCTTGTCTTCAGTGACTGTGAGATGGTGGAATTCAGGATTCCGTGAGCAGGGAGGAGGGTGAAAAGCAAGCTCACAGCCCTGGACTTCAGGAGGGCAGACTTTGGCCTCTTCAAAGATTTGCTTGGAAGAGTCTCAAGGGATAAGAGCCTAAGGGAACTGGGGGAGCAAGGTTAATATTCAAGGATGACCTCCTCTAAGATCAAGAGAATTCCATCCCAACAAATACAGAGTCAGGCCAAAATGCCAGGAGGCCTGTGTGGATGAACAAAGAGCTCCTAGCCAAGCTCAAATACAAAAAGGAGGTATACAGAGGGTGAAATCAAGGACAGGTAACCTGGGGGGAATACAGAAACACTGACCTATCATCCAGGGATGAAGTTAGGAAAGCTAAAGCCCAAATATAATTGAATATGGCCAGGGATGCCAAAGATAACAAGAAGGGCTTCCACAGGTAAATAGGTGGCAAAAGGAAGATGAGGAAAAATGTGTGCCCATTGATCAATGAGATGGGGGACACAGTTACACAGGACATGGGAAAGACTGAAGTACTGAATGCATTCTTTGCTTCAGTCTTTACTAGCAAGACTGTCCTTCAGGAATCCCAGGTCCCAGAGACTGTGGGGAAAGACTGGAGCAAAGAAGAAGTACCCTTGTTGGAAGAGGACAGTCCAGGGAATACTTTTGAACATATGTCAGTCAATGGGCCCTGATGGGATGCACCCATGAATGCTGAGGGAGCTGGCCAGTATTTGGAGGCGGGTAACTAGTGAAGTACCCTAGGAATATATACTGGGTCTAGTACCACTTAACATCTTCGTTAATTATCTGGTTGATGGGGCAGAGTGCATCCTCAGCCAGTTTGATGATGACACAAAACTGGGAGGAATGCCTGATACATCAGAAGGTCAGGCTGTCATCCAGTGGGACCTAGTCAGGCTGGAGAAATGGGCTGACAGGAATCTCATGAAGGTCAACAAGGGGAAGTGCAAAGTTCTGCACCTGGGGAAGAAAAACCTCAGGTGCCAATGTATGCTGGGGGCTACACAGCTGGGAAGCAGCTTGCCAGAAAAAGACCTGGAGGTCCTAGTGTATACCAAACCTGGGCTGCTTTAGATAAAGTATTGCCAGCAGGTTAAAGGAGGCAATCCTTCTCTCCTCAGCACTGGCGAGGCCACACCTGGAGTACTGTGTCCAGTTCTGGGCCCCCCTCATACAAGAGAGACATGGACGTACTGGAGACAGTCCGGCAAAGACCCACAAAGATGATTGAGACTGCAGCATGTCTTATACAAGAAAGGCTGAGACAGCTGGGACTGTTTAGAATAGAATCATAGAATCATAGAATCATAGAATGGTTTAGGTTGGAAAGGACCTTGAAGATCATTGAGTTCCAGCCCCCCTGCCATAGGCAGGGACACCTCCCACTAGACCAGGTTGCCCAAGGCCACGTCCAGCCTGGCCTTGAACACCTCCAGGGATGGGGCCTCAACAACCTCTCTGGGCAATCTGTTCCAGTGCCTTACCACCCTCAAAGTGAAAAACTTCTTCCTAGTATTTAATCTAAATCTCCCCTCTTCTAGTTGAAAGCCATTCCCCCTCGTCCTATCACTACATGCCCTAGTAAAAAGTCCTTCCCCAGCTCTCCTGTAGGCCCCCTTTAGGTACTGGAAGGCCGCAATAAGATCTCCCTGGATTGTCTCTTCTCCAGGCTGAACAGCCCCAACTCTCCAGCCTCTCCTCATAGGAGAGGTGTTCCAGCCCTTGAATCATCCTCATGGCTCTCCTCTGGACACACTCCAGCAGGTCCATGTCTTTCTTATGTTGAGGACTCCAGAGCTGGATGCAGTACTCCAGGTGGGGTCTCACGAGAGTGGAATAGAGGGGCAGAATCACCTCCCTTGGCCTGCTGGCCACACTTCTTTTGATGCAGCCCAGGATACGGTTGGCCTTCTGGGCTGCGATTGCACATTGCTGGCTCATGCTGAGCTTCTGGTCAATCAGCACACCCAGGTCCTTCTCCTCAGGACTGCTCTCCAGCCATTCCCTGCTGAGCCTGTATTTGTACTTGCGATTGCCCTGGTCCAGATGTAGGACTCTGCACTTGGCCTTGTTGAACTGCATGAGGCTGGCTTGGGCCCACCTCTCCAGCCTGTCCAGGTCCTTCTGGATGGCATCCCTCTCCTCCAGCATGTCTACCTCGCCAAACAGCTTGGTATCATTGGCAAACTTGCTGAGGGTGCACTCGACCCCACTGCCCATGTCTGCAACAAAGATGTTGAATAGTATAGGTCCCAGTACCGACCCCTAAGGAACGCCACTTGTCACTGCTCTCCACTTAGACATCAAGCCGTTGACTACAACTCTTTGAGTGCGATTGTCCAGCCAGTTCTTTATCCATTGAGTGGTCCATTTGTCGAATCCATGTCTCTTCAATTTAGAGACCAGGATATCGTGTGGGATGGTGTCAAACACTTTGCACAAGTCCAGGTAGATGACATCAGTTGATATTCCCTTGTCCACTGCCCCTGTAACCCCTTCATAGAAGGCCACCAAATTTGACAGGCATAGAAACGAGAAGACTCAGGGAGAATCTTGCCATTGTATATAAATGTCTGGAAGGAGAGTACATAGAGGGTACATAGAGCCTGGTTCCTTTCATTGGTGCCCAGTGACAGGACAAAGAGTAATAGGCATAAACTGCAGCCCATGTTGTCCTGTCTGAACATTAGGAACCAATCCCAGATGAGGCAAGAGCTAATGGTTTAAGGGCAGTCAGCTGATACACTGAGGTTGGACTGAAGTCACGAGTCTGAATTGAGCAGAGTGGGGAAAAGACTGATCTATCCCTCCGTGCTTGGTCTGCTGTGTAGAGGGCTTGCATTCCTTCTCCAATTTTGCCTAGAAATTCCACCCTTATTACAGAAAGATCTGCAAATGAGCTTTATTTTTTATTAATGTTTTGTAAATGGTATTCAAACAAAGGGTATCTGAAAATACAATTTCTGAACCAACTGTCTTACACTGTGTATTGAACATTAGAGTAAGAAGGCAAAAGGAACTATCCATTTGTTACTTAATAGGAAATGAGATCAAGTGACAGATATTGCCAAGACAATTGAAGTATTCTATTTCTTCTTTGCTTGAGTATTCACAGAAAATTTGACCAGTTATGTAGCACATTTTAAGTAGCAGGAGAAGAACACAGCTCGAGATAGGGAACAAGAGAATAAGGAATGTTCCAAGAGCTCTTATTAATTACGTTCATCGTCAGCTCAGTCTAAGGAAATCCAGCTTAGAGTATAAGTGCTTACTATAGTATAGACATATTTCAACAGGAATCAAAAGGTAGAACTGACGCTCTCTGTTGCTAGAATCAAAGCAGCTGTTTGCCAAAGAAACAATGCCCGTACCATATCTTTTATATATTACTCTATCTACTTTACAAATTCATTTCCTAGTGAATGCATTAGTGAATGTTTTATGGAGCAATTTGGATTAAGATTATTTAGGAAGCAAATTAATTATCACTTACTATTGCATTACAATGGTTGTATTATTATTGAAAGTTCATTGTCGTGATTGAAGTTATTGGCTGGATTCAATGTAAGGAACAGAATATCCTGTCTCCTGTCCTACGGAATACTCTGTAAAAGGCTTCCATTTCATTTCTCTGATTTTGACAAGAAATTCTATCCTTACTAAATCAGTCACATACAAAGCAGCAGCAAAAATATTTTTTATTATTCATTTAAACAAAATATTAAAAAGACATTTCCAAATATTAAACATAAATTCCATAAAATAAATAGATGGCAAAAGTTTTCTCCTTTGAGTATGTAGAAATGCAGTTAGGTCAATATGTACATGCCGAAAGATCACTGTTCAAAAGAGTGGACAGATATGGAAGTCTAACTGATAAAACCTCATTAGTAAATTGTTGTGGAAATTGTGGAGAATCATATGAATGTTGAAAAGACTGCAGTGAAAGCCACTTAGAACTAACTATTGTATTATATAGAGGTTTGCCTTAAACAATGCTAGTCTGCCAATACACAAATCCAGAATAAAGTAGACTATTTTTGAGTGACTTTTGAGCACAAGATAGATCAGGAGTAAAACACCGAACTAAAATTACATCATGTGGGTGGGAGACAAAGAGAAGATATCCAGCTCTTAACAAACTGCTTGAAAAAATGGAAAACTTGTAAACAACTTTTTACAAAATGTTAAAAAAATATAGAGCTGACACTAGTTTATTCCAAATTATTTGATGTTTTCAGTAGCTTTCAGAAAGACAAGAAAAGAAAACTAAAATATAGATGAAGAGAACTTCACTTATTCTGAAGTGGGATACATGAGCAGTATGTTTTTAAGTACATAGCAAAAGGAAAGATAAAAACAAAGAGTTTATGACTAAGCTAATTTTTGACTAACACAGGGTGACTAAGCCAATTCAAACTGGCAAAAGCCAGCTAATTTCTATTAAACACGAGACCACTCATTTGCTTCCACATCTTGTGAAATTCAGACTGTATTCTGACACTGCGAATATTACTTCAAACTCTAAACAGATACAGAAAACAATTTTGAAGCAGAAATGTATGCGGACATTCAAGTTACAATTCTTCAAACAACAAAAAACGTACATATAACTGTATGCTGGTGGAAATGGTGCAGCCCAGGACAATGTCTGCCAGGAAAGGTAGTGAGAACTGCAGTGACTTGCAGGATTTTTTCAAGCATTTGCAAGTGCCATGAGTGTGTGGCAAACAGGAAAAAGGGGATCTAAGTGACATAATTAGTTCAGTTATTCACAGCAACCAAACCCAACATTTTTGCATAAGATGAATAGACTACCAGCCTGAAATAAAATGTAGTATTTGTTTCAAAGTTGAGCACAGATGCATAAATTGATGTGTTGCTAGAAAGAATGCTAACAGAACAATACTAGCAATAAATGGAACAGAGATAAAATAGTTTTCACTAGAAGAGCATGTGAGATAATGGGTGTGTAAATACTTAATTAAGAAAAAGTGTTTTAGAGAATCAAGGGACCTAGCAGAATGAGGAAGATATGAAAGTTTTCAACATAGTGAAAGGCTAAAAGAAAACAACCACTTCACTCTTCTACATTTATTAAATTTCTTCTTACCTGAAGACAAACATTGAAAGATGGACTAAATCTGTTTCCTATTCTGGGTATCACAGAGCAAGAAGAGAATGTTAACTAAAAGATGGAAATACTGGGACATTCAATTTCATACAGACTCAAGAAAAGATCATCTAAGAAATAAGCCTGCACACAGGATAATTAACCAGAAACTACCTTTTGGATTATATAAATGGCACTAAGATTTGTACCATTTTTTGTTGTTACTGTTTGAAAAACAAAAGAGAAAATGAGGAATTTTTTGCAAAGTTATTTGAGAAAAAAAAAAAAAAAACAACCACCTGAATTAAAGGTAAACAAAAGTGTGGTATGCAATAGAAGGACTAAAATTAGGCGTGGGGAGGATTTAGAACACCAAAGTGAGGAATATAGTCAACGTAGGACTGAGCACATTACTTGCCTGCTTTCTGAAAGAGATAAAAAGGTAATGAGTTTCTTCTGTACGGAGAAATAAGTAGGTTTAGTTGCATTGAATCTAAGTGAAAATTCAAGCCAGGGAAACTATTCTACAGAGCTGTTAAACAGAGAAGGGCTTACATTTTTAATATGCATTTGCAAAAGCTAAAAGGAATTAATAAAATAAGTTACAATGGAAGCAAGCAAAAACTGAATGCAAATATGCTTAATGAGGAGGGAAATTTTTGTTTTAATTCTTACATATAATTCTTTTTTTGTCAGTGAAATGTATATTACCTGAAATGGACTCCAAAACACTAGCATTATAAAAAAAGGATTAGCAAACAAGAAGAGATTACTTTTTTTCAATACTATTCTTGATTTACCCACGAGACAGTTGTGGATTGAAAAAGCATAGTGGAGTGAAGTAACAATTTAAACGTTGTACATATCAGTGTAATAAGAGAGATCTCTTGGGTTTTAGGTTTGATGTGAACTGTGATTGCCAGTTCTACTCCACAATGTGAGACCTAGGAGAAAGTAATTAAGGTTTTACCACAGAGTTGTGAATGGGATAGCCTCATTAAAGAAGTAATTTTTAAAGAGTGTAAGATTACAGTTGCTGAGAAAAATGTATGGAACAGAATATACTGTGGTCATTGACAGATTGGTCACATGAAAAAAATCATTTTGGGGGGTCAATGGAAAACAATTGTTTCTTGAAGAAAAATAATCTTTTTTTATAGATAGTAACTGAAAAATTATGTAGTACCTGTTGTCTCCCATTTTTTATTCCTTGAAATAGCTGGAACACAAACAGGTACCTTTCTTGATTGTTAAATCCACCTTTCTTAAGGATGAAAAAATATGTACGTGTTTGACATACTAATCTAATACTAATGACATACTAATACTAATGACATGTTTGATGTACAATCATTAGACAAAGTCTATTGGACTTCAATTTCAATCATTAATAAACTTTCATATCTTTAATAAAAAAATGTGGTTAAACACAAAATCAGAATAATAAAAATAAAAAAGTATGGAAATAAATTGTAACATCAGAATCCCTTTATTCCATGTAATTAAACTACAGAATGGCTTTAACAAAACAAAATTATATTTTGATCATTAGGCCCAAGGCCAAATACTAACATCAGTTACTGCAATATTGATGTTTCAGGAAGAACCACAGGTAGAGCAGGGTGTTCATACTATGTCTGCACTAGCAAATCAAGCAGTGCCGAGTCTGGATTGCTCCTGTCTTCTGGAGCTTCATATGTTCTCTGATTAGTTGTTAGAGGGGTCCTGGCCCTGAGCTAGGTCACCTGGCACCCTCTAAGGCATAACCCTGTGCACGATTCAGGAGCACGCCCAGGACAAATGCAAACAGGAATTTTGGATATGGAGTACACTGGTTATGAGGGAGTGAGAGAATTTCCCATGGGATTTCCTTCAAGAAATTTCCCTTAAAACTTTTTTTTTATTTTATTCATTTCTAAGAACCTATGTATGGCAGAGTCTGTATAATGCTGTATTATAGTACTGTATTATAGATTACTGTATTAAGATCACATTAATAATAATGTATTAAAATACATTATGTATATCACTGCGTAAGAGTGAACCCATTGTCCTTTGTTAGTGTGAGGTCATTAAGGAAGAAATGGGAAAAGACCTTTATCACACTAAGGACAAAGACAGTTCAGTGATAGCTATATACATACCTATATTAGTTTAAAGTAAAAGGATTGTGTATTAGCTTTATTTCAGATTAAATGTATATTTGTATTTTTTGGTGCTTTTTTTCTGAATGGATTCAGTTATTCTTGTAATAAACATTATGCATTTGAAACCACCTTCAATATGATTTCATTAACATAAGGCCAAACGAATTATTGCAGTCATCACATTTGACATTCTGTTAAACACAGGACAGAGTTTTATGTAGATTTGGGCAAAACACTTCACACAAAGTTCCAAAGGAGAACAGTTTCTTTGGTGAACACACAGAAAACAGATATTGGATATTTCTGGTAGGTAATTTTATTTTGCTTGCAGTGCTCACCTAGGCTCATAATATTGTAATCTGTTTCTTCAAAATTCTTGCTTTGTCTAATTTTCTCTGTTCAGTTAATCTTTTGCTTAACTAACCCACTGAAATTAAGTGCTACCAAGAAAACAGGCAGCAACAATCGCAGTAAAGGTGCTGGCTGCTTTTTAAAATAATTCAAATGCCTTTCCCATAAAATTCAGCCTATTCAGTATCTGAATTTGTAAAACACCTGGAAAAGGAATATAAAATCATAGAATCATAGAATCATATATTTGCTTGGGTTGGAAGGGACTTTTAAAGGTCATCTGGTCTCACTCCCCTGCAATGAGCAGGGGCATCTTCAACTAGATCAGGTTGCTCAGAGCCCTGTCCAACCTGACCTTGAATGTTTCCAGGGATGGGACATCTACCACCTCTCCGGGCAACCTGTTCCATTATTTCATCATCCTCACAGTAAAGAATTTTTTCCTTACACCCAGTCTAAATCTTCCTTCTTTTAGTTTAAAGCCATTACCCCTTGTCCTATCGCAACAGCCCCTGCTAAAAAGTTTGTCCCTGTCTTTCCTGTAGGCCTCCTTAATGTACTGAAAGGCTGCAATAAGGTCTCCCCAGATCTTTTTTTTTCTCCAGGCTGAAGAATCCACAACTCATCCTGTTCTGATAGGAGAGTTGTTCTATCCTTCTGATAATTTTTGTGGCTCTTCTCTGGACCCTGTCCAACAAGTCCATATCTTTCCTGTACTGATGACTCAAAAACTGGATCTAGTACTCCAGGTGGGGTCTCACAAGAGCAGAGTAGAGGGGCAGAATCACCTCCCTCGACCTACTGGCCACACTTCTTATGATGCAGCCCAGAATGTGGTTTGCTTTCTGGGCTGTTACCGTACATTATAGTCTAATGTCCAGTGATTCATCCACCAGTACCCCCAAGTCCTTCTTGGCAGGGCTGCTCACAATCCCTTCATTCCCCAGCCTGTACTGATGCTGAGGGTTGCCCTGACCCAGGTGCAGGACCCTCCACTTTGCTTTGTTGAACCTCACGAAGTTCACATGGGCCCACTTCTTGAGCTCGTCCAGGTCCCTCTGGAGGGCACCCCATCCCTCAGGGGTGTCAACCTGTCAACTGCACCACTCAACGTGGTGTCATCTGCAAATTTTTTAAGCATACACTTGATCCCATGCTCTGTGTCATTGATGAAAATATTAAACAGTACTGGTCCCAGTGCAGACCCCTGAGGGACACCACTCATCACTGATCTCCATCTGGACATTGAACTGTTGTCCACTACCTTCTGGATGTGTCCATCCAACCAATTCCTCATCCACCAAACAGTCCACCTATCAAATCCATACCTCTACAATTTAGAGAGCATGATGTTGTGGGGAGCTGAGCAGGATTTGTCTTCCGTGGAGACACTCTGTCTGTTTCAAATCACCTCACTGTCCTCCATGTGTCTTAGCATAGCTTCTTGGAGAATCTGTTCCATGATCTTCCCAGGCACAGAGTGGAGGCTGACAGGTCGGTAGTTCCCAGGGTCTTCCTTTCTACCCTTTTTAAAAATGGGTGCAATGTTTCCTTTTTTCCAGTCACCAGGGACTTTGCCTGACTATTACCTGGCTCAAGAAATTATCCTCGATGCATTCCAGGAGTCTCCTGGATTGCCTATAGCTCGTTGTGCTACTTTTCCAGCAGATGTCAGGGTGGTTGAAGTCTCCCAGCAGCGTAGGCCATCCCATTATCAAAAAAACCCAAAATGGTGGTGATGACACATCACCAGCCATGGAGCCACATATTAATAGACTGGGCTTATCTGTTTCTTCTAAAGTCACTGCCTGCAAATGGGGGGAGAAAACAAAAAATAACCTGTGCTCGAGATTCCCTTACCAACCGCTGTAAAGCCCTGAAGTCTCTTTTGATCCCCCTTGGGCTACACGATGCGGCTTCATTGCCACCCACATGGAAGAGCAGCAATGGGTAGTAGTAGTCCAAGGGCCATACCAGGCTAGGAAGTTTCCTTGAGTGATGTCCTTAACCTGTGCCCCAGGGAGGGAGTAGACTTCCCTAAGAGGAGCATCTGACTGGCATATTAGACCCTCTGTTCCCCTCAGGTGGTTGTGATACAGGGGGTAGGCCTTTCTGACCTTGGCAGCGCCTCTGGTGAAAATGGGCCATCATCCACATCATCATCCATTGACTGGCTTTCCACATCCAGAGCCTCGTACTGGTTGTACAGAGGCACCTGGGAAGGTGGGATGGGGAAGGAGGGAGTTTGCCTGCCACCCTGAGCGTGGACTTTCCTCCATTTACTCCTTTCCTTTAAGCTACTGTCTTCAGCCTGTCGAGGCAAGGATACAGATTTCCCTCGATTTTGGGCTTTTACTGGTGTTTCCATTTCTGTCTCAGGGAGAGCAGAGCATGGTTACACCAGTCTACCTCCTTCTCAGGCTCCCTGATGCTCCTTAACCTTTCTACTTCCTCTTGTAGCTCTGCCACCAGGCTGAGCAGATCATTTACCTATTTACCCAATATGGCTTAATGACTCCAGTTTACAATTGTATCACCTTCTCTAACATAGGATTTTTACTTGTTTTTACAGCACTTACTCACACCCCGCGCTATTCCCTTCAACTGTTTTGGGGGTTTTTTAGCTTCACATGAACCAAATATATTTATCTGCCTTGCTGTTATACCAAGCCTATGTACTGTAGCTGTAGAATTATCTTTGTCTTTAATGTGTAATTTCTTTTGCAGTCAAGTGGAATAATTGGTTCCTTTTCTTCAACAGATGAAGCTTGTCTCATCTTCACTGCTTTAAAATGGAGCTCTCTCTAGCTGAAAATGCTTTCTTGACTGATGTAAGGGTCCTTGGTTGTTCCACAGCTCTGCAGGAACTCATAATATCAAGATTTCTCACCTCAATGAATACAAGGGATTATTTTTTTCCTGTCAGTGGTATTCTAGAGATCTTAAAAATTAATACATTCTTACTGCATTATCAGTAGAAACTTGGAATATGTATAGAATGGTTTCAGCTGGGATTGTCAAGAGTATAAGCTTTGGTTTAGCTCTGTTGCTACTGATTTCTATCCTTCCTTCCTTATTCTCAAAAGTTGCATTATGGTGCTTGCACTTTGAACAGTATGTCATTTGTACATATCATCCCATTTAAATGTTACAGCTATCACAGATAAAATATTGGAGAATTTCATTAGAAGTGAAGAATGTGGTTTTATGTTCAGCATGAGGGTTGTTGTTGAAAATCTTTGTTACAATGGAATTAATTTTCATGCCAGAACTGTTACTGATATAAAAATTCCCCCTCAAACAAGTACGGATTTGGTGAATCTTGTCTGAATCCTATCTGCATCTACTTTTTTTTTCAGGAAAGGAAGAGAATGTTTCAGCTTTACTATAAGTGAATTAAATTTAGACTCCGCAAATAGACAAAGGTGTAACAATTGTCTGAATTTTAAAGTTATCAAACTGCTGGCATATGCCATATGCAGATGAAAAACTTGATCATGACAAATTCTAACCAATGAAGAAAATGCCAGTACTACCTTAGCAATGTCTTTTGCACAACATTGGGAAATTGGAAAAAGGTATAAGAGCAAATGTGGGATCTCTTAAATTCTACATAAATTCACTGTATTGCAATCATGAAAGAAAAATTAAGTCTAAGCTGGAACAGACCTTTCCTTTCTTTCTTTTTTTTTTTTTTGTTTCTCCCTCATGCATCCAGTGTTAACATTATGCAATCAACAGAGGAAGCCAAAAATAAGGAAAAGAGTATAAAAGCCAAATTTGATACAGTGAGAAAATCCTTTTTTTTTTTAACATGCAAATTGAAAGCAAAGATTGCTATTTGCAAGTTCAGAGAAAGATTCTTTTCTCTCAGGAGAAAAAAAACAAAACAAAACAACAAACCACCAAACAAAAAACAAGCATCAAACCCTCACGAAGCAAACCTAAGGATGAACTAAACTCAGCTGAAGAAAAGTTAAGGATATGACCTTCAATTTATCTGTTATTAGTTCAACTATTAAGTTAAATATTGCAAGAAATCTCACTCAAATCAAAACTTCAAAGTATTCTTCTGAAGTAGAAGAATATTCAAATCAGTGTGAATTGTGAATGGTATTGACTGCATTTTCACACATTCCAAAATAAACTATATTCACAGTAAACATATTTAATATTTATTCAGACTACATTATCAATTCTGTAATTATAGTATCAATTTATCACCAAAGAGATGGAATGCAATGGGAGATATTAATTAAAAGCCATCTCTTAATTGTATGCTAAAAAGTGTAAGACAGACGCTACTTTCCCGAAGGCAGACGGAGGATTGTATTTACAATTCAGTTGTGGACAGGTGCCCAGATTTTAGCTTATCTATCATTTGCTACATGCTGAGTTTGTTGCATACAAGCTGCCATTACTAATAGTTTGGGACAGAGCCATGAAATTTCAAGCACTGTGTATTTCAGGTCATAGCACAACCTAGTTAATGTCATCTGAAATACGTCCACCATTCCTCTGCTTAATAAAGCCTGCTGGTGACCAATTGAACTGCAACATTGGTTTACTTCTATTTGCTCTTTTTTTTTTTGTGTATGCTAAAAGTATTTTTTTGCCTATGCTGTAGAAACACAGCTATGTTTCTTATCTAAAATCCTTTCATTTCTAGAGTATTTGTAATTTAATTTTCAGTATCATTCTTTACACATACTATCCAGGCTAAACGTCTGTAGTATGCAGTATGCAATTACACAGATGGCAGAAAAAATAGCTTTCATTTCAAATAACATATCATGTTCGGAAAAAAAAAAAAGTAATCTTCTCTACATTCAGCATCAAATCTGTTGAAATAAGTTAGAGCACATCTAGCTTTTGGCTTTTCATATATACTGCATAGGACTGAAGGAACATTGCAATGGGTCACTGCAAGGAGGATTGGATGCTACAAATGTGTTTTACCAAACACTTCAGTATTTCCATTTGAACTTTAAGGTCAGTGAATTGCTGGCTTGTTTAGCAAGTGTAGATATGGTATTATTGTAGTGACAATTCAGCATGGGGAAGATGGAATTTAGATATTTTTATCTGTTTGTTTGTTTGTTTGTGGAAGAGCATTCCCAAAGCCATAACACTATGCTGGAGAATTGAGATTATTACTTTTATACATTTTTCCCTATGTTGTAAACCATGTTTTTTCAATAGTTATTTGGTTCCATTTGAATCTATCAGATTTGAAAACCTAGGGCTGGGAGCCTAAAGATTGGGAATAGTTTCAAGTGTTTTCATAAACATTTGTTTTAAGCTTTTATTTGCCATTTTATGTAGCAGACTAGAAGAAGCAAATGCTCATTTAAACTAGCAAGTGGAATAATTCAATAAAAAAGTATTAACAACCTTGACTAAAAGAAATGGCAGCTTGCATGCCAAGGACCTTTAGTGTACCAAGAACTGGAGTTTTTCTGTGAAACTCCCAAATAATTTATTTTCTCACTGTCATCTACAAAAATATGTCCTTACGCAACTTTATTTTAAAAGTCATTTGAGAGCCCAGATTGTGCCCTGTTTTCTGAGATGCAATACTACCAAAAATCTGCGTCTTATCTTTACATTGACTGCAGTCCACATGTATAACTTGTAAATGCTAAACAGGATGTAGCTGTTAATTGTTTCCATATGATTATGGAAGGTTTTAGAACTCAGAACTTTCTTTTACTTTGAAGCTCTATTTTTTAACAAGTCAGAAAATAAAGCATGGTTAAGAAATGCATGCTTATTCTACTGGGGTTTATTATAGTATATTGAGAAATAAACTCTCTGTCATACTTTTCCCTAGATATCTTGGATATACACATATGGACTACAGGATATGCCACAGGACACATGAAAGACTTGACCCTTTAGGAAATACTCACCATGAGCCAATTTTGGTATCCTAGCGCATCTAAACTTGTAGATGCTTACTCTAAGGCAGCTGAATCTAACCTTTATCAGGAGACTAAAAGAGTTTGCACATGCATGAAAGACTGATTTTGTTGAGAAACAGGCTCTGTAAGAGCCTAAGCCACAATGACTAAGTGTGATATTGGCTTTACGGTAGTAATAACTAAATCCTATTGGCAGCCAAGAATTTGGTTAGAGCCATTGTGCCATGCAATGATACCATTATTAAGCTTAGGTCAGTCTTGTCACACACAAACACTGTCTTTTTGTAGTAGATCTCAAATTCAAAGAAGCAATGATAAGTGACTGCATGGTTTATTTCCATTTCTAGTGTTCATAGAATGATAGACTCATGGAATAGTTTCAGTTGGAAGGGACCTGCAAAGGTCATCTAGTCCAATCCCCCTGCAATGAGCAGGAACATCTTCAACTACATCAGGTTGCTCAGAGCTCCGTCCAATCTGACCTTGAACGTATCCAGGGATGGGACATCTACTACCTCTCTGGGCTACCAGTTCCAGTGTTTCACCACCCTCACAGTAAAGAATTTCTTACTTATATCTAACCTAAAATCTAGTGGTCACATTTTGCACACTAAAAAAAAAAAAAAAATAATATATTTTATTAGCATTGAAAGAATACTATTACAAACGTAAGCAGTATGTAGGTAGTGTGATAGAATGGTAACAGATATCCAGATACTGTGCTAACATATTTACATTGACAATGAAATTTATGTTCCTAAGCATGAATGACTTGGTCTGGATGAAGCTAAATTTTCATCCTCTCATGGCCTGGTCAGTGATTAAATACTACCAGGAGTGCCTGAAAAAGCATTAGAAATTAATAAAGCCTTTTGCCTTTTCTTGCACACACACACACACGAAATATTAACTTGTCTTACTACGAGTCATCATTTGAATATTTGAATACTGTCAAACTAATAATACTGTTTTTTATGTTGCAGGTTTAGGAATACATCCTTCTTCTAGGCCTGCTGTGGTGGGTTAGCCTTGACTAATAGCCAAATTCCCACCCAGCTGCTCGTTCTCTCCACTCCTTCAGTGGCACGGGATTGGGAGAAAATAGAACAGGAACAAAAGAGTTTGTGGGTTGAAATAAAGACAGGGAGATCACTAACCAATTGCTGTTGTGGGCAACAAAACTCGACCTAGGGAAAATCTACCACTAATTAAAATAAAAATGTAATTACTAGTTCAGGCAGTGGGAAACAACCTAAAAAATCCCATTAGAACAGCATCTTTCCTCCCCCTTTTCCTAGGCTTAAGTTCACTCCTTCACTCCAGACTCCTCTACTACCCCTTCAAACAGGGTCTGCAGTCACTCCATACCAGCTCCTCTCTGCTGCTCCCTCCTCCTCACACTCTTCCCTCCACCACCATGGTCTCCTCCAGGAGTTGCAGGAGAATCTCTGCTCTGGCCCTGGAGCACCTCCTCCTCCTCCTTCTGCTCTGACTCCGGTGTTTGCTGAGTTATCACTCTTTTTTTCCTCACCCCTCTCCGCCAAACAGCATTTCGCCTTTTCTTAAATACATTTTCCCCCGAGGTGCCCTCACTGTGGCTGCGGGGGGCAGCCGTGCCCTGCGGTTGGTCAGTCAGAGCCAGCTGGAACGGGCTGTGTCTGGCACAGGGCAGCCCCGGCCCCTCCTCACAGAGGCCGCCATGCGGACCTGCTGCAGCCAGCACCTGGGCACCCACACCCAGTACACCCCTTACCTGCTACACCTTCATAGCATGAAACTACGAATAGAAGTGAAGAAATATATATTTTTCAAGTTGTTCTAGACTTCTTTTTGTTCTCAGCTGAATGACCTTTCCTTGCTAGCTCGACTTCACACCTAGGCGTCACCCACTTTTGCGAGCTTTTTGAATTTTTTAAGTGGCGAGAAACATAAAATAAGTAAAAATAATATTGATGCATAACTTCTACATAATATATATCATAATAAAAAATAAAGCACCAGATAATAAAAGTGAATTCTATATCATCACTTTGTAGCTTGTTATAAAAACGGTATGCTGATAAAAAATAGCAGATGCTATAAGAAACCACTGGCAGAAAAAAAAGCAGAGCTGGTCTCCTTTACAATGCTCAGTCCTGCATTCTATGCAATAATCCAAAATTAGTATTTAAATTTATTCTTCATTGAGGCATCCTGTTTAAAACCTTCACTCCAAGCCTGTGTGAGTGAGTCACAGAAGCACAGTACAGCATTTTCAAACAATTCAAAAGTTTCCACATTTGAAAAGAAAGCAGTTCATTTTTCACTTGCTGTTCTGGAGCACTACACATTGTATTTCAACAGACTAAATTGAACTAAATTCCTTTCTCATCTTAAGTTCAAGTGCTGCACAGGTTGATCTCTTCACTCAAAAGCTGGCTGGAATTTACATGTTCCTCTAAAACATTTTATTAGACTCATTAAAATAATAAGCCCTGATAAATTCAGAGTAAGACTACAGTCTGGTCATTGATAACCTCCTTCTGGACTTCACAACTTAAAGCTATTAAGGTGTCATAGCTTACTGAACATGCTTAGGGAGCCTTGGATCCTCCCCTGGAAGATGCTAAAACTAAATCAGCAGCTGCTAATGTTTCATCTTCATGCTTGGCTGCTGTCAAAACAATCCCTACATAGAATGGGATTTTCAAACCAGGTGGCCACCAGGAACAGTCGGTCTCACAGGCCCTCTAAAGTCAGAACTCAGAGCATTCAATTAAGACAGTGTTTCACTGTCTTTTATAGCACTTTTGTGACCGGACTGTAACTATGTTATCAGTGAAGTTTCTTTATATTGCGTTAATTCCTTACCCTGAAGTTGAAATTGCTGTGAAGTAACTGGTTTATGGAAATGCTATCACCTATAGTATTTTCCATCATAGGGACTAGGCGGTAGGTAACATGTTTATCGTCATTGTTGTGATTGACAGAAACCCAAAATACCTAGCAACTTTTTTGTGAAGGCAACTCAAGGCTTCTTTGGAAAAGAGACATTTGAAAAGAAGATATTAGTTTTAAGAAATATTTCACATCAATGAAAAAAAAGATACATATTTATATTGTCATAGACACTATGAAAGATGTAATCTAAACATTTTCATTAACAAAAATGTACATATTTTATATAGTCTTATTGCTGTAAAATAACTACTTAGCCGTACTTACCTGTTTCTCACCAAACAAGGCAAGCACAAGAAGGTAAATTGCACTGACTATTTTTTTTTTTTGCGGTCAAGTTTAAGTACAGTGAAATGAAAAAAAATATGCTAAAATAAATGGTTTCCATTGGTTTACATAAGAGGTGTAGCAGAAATAGCAAAACTCTAATCCCTTAATAACAGAAATAGTACACATACAAAGAGACATTTCAAAATTTTTCAAATTGGGATGACAAACATGGTATTCTATCTTTTTTAAAAAAAACTGCTACAGTTGACTTGCTTGGAAAAAATAATTTAACAAAAACTTAATTTTTTTTTTCTTCATCTAGTCTGGAACCTTGAATACAAACATATTTTGCTCTTTAACTTTATAACCATATAATATCCAAAGACTTATGAAAATCTACACATAAAACTCTCAACAGTAACATGAAAGACTGATTTAAAAGGTTCATGAATTACCTTCCTCCTGCCACCAACAGAAATCTTAAATCTCTGAGCTGTGAGACAGAGTTTGCACCAAGAAATTATGTGGAATGCTGGCTTTTGGTTTGTTCTTTAAGGAAATAAAGAAATGTACAAAATCCACAAAATTAGTGAAGTCTCAGGTTTTGGTCCTACATTGACTGGTCCAATAGGAAGTTTAATGACCATTAAAAATGTTTGACAAAATCAATTCTTCAAGTACAGTACAATCAAGCAAAACAAAGTCAAACTTTGAGTGTCTCTTTCCTGAAAACTGTCTTGCAATTAAAAAAAGAAAAGAAAAGTGCACTTGATTATTAGCTTATTAGAATCATAGAATCATAGAATGGTTTCGGTTGGAAAGGACCTGAAGATCATCGAGTTCCAACCTCCCTGCCATAGAGAGGGACACGTCCCACTAGACCAGGTTGTCCAAGGCCACGTCCAGCCTGGCCTTGAACACGTCCAGGGATGGGGCCTCAACAACTTCCCTGGGCAACCTGTTCCAGTGCCTTACCACCCTCAAAGTAAAAAACTTCTTCCTAATGTTTAATCTAAACCTGCCCTCTTCCAGTTGAAATCCATTCCCCTTTACATCTTGGTTCTGAACCCTGTCAATCTATCCACTCCAGATAATTTTTCTGGTTTGCTTCCTCCAATGTGTAGATTTTCTATCCAACGTTAATATCAACCACATAGACAATTAAATTTGCCAGACAATCCAAAACAGCCACACAGGATATACGAATTATTTTTTTTAGTTTGAAAAAATCTCTGAATACACGGTTTTTTTGGTCTGTTCTATAACCACCTAGAAATATCTTCGTTTGAGCACAAGAGGTGACAAGCTTGACTTTCTCAATCTTGTTTAAACTATAGATTAAGGCAGCTGTAGAAATACAGCTACTGCATATACAGCTATAACTCATTTTCTGCTCACCTTTCTATTGGAAACTACCTATATAAGTTCATGAAACAATATTCATACTGTTTCTTGCTGTTTTACTCAAATCTTTTTTTCATGTGGAAGCAATATCCATCAGGAGGCTGAGGGGAGACCTTATCACCCTCTACAACTACCTCAAAGGAGGTTGTGGAGAGGTGGGGGCTGACCTCTTCTGCTTGGTGAAAAATGATAGAACAAGAGGAAATGGATTTAAGTTATGTCAGGGGAGGTTTAGATTGGATATTAGGAAAAAAAAAAAAATCACTAAAAGGGTTATTAGACATTGGAATAGGCTGCCCAAGGAGGTGGTGGATTTGCCATCGCTGGAGGTGTTTAAAAAAAGGGTACATGTGGTGCTTAGGGACACGTTTTAGAGGTGGTTTTGTCAGGGTAGGTTAATGGTTGGACTTGATGATCTTAAAGGTCCCTTCCAACCTTAGTGATTCTATGATTCTATGAATATCAAGAAAGAAGTCAAGGCACCAGAAAATGAGACCCTACAGCTAATAAGTCCAATTATCTCAATATTTTTGGTTTCAGCAGTTTGTGAATACAATGTGGAATGCTCTAATGCTTCATACAGTAATCTTGTTTGTAACTACCTATACCTTCTCTAGTATTTCAGACAAATATTTGATTCGCATGTGGAACTTCTAGTACCAGAACTGAACAAGAAAATTAGTGAGCTTGAGTGACCAACTAATAAATCAATGTACCATTGATGTGTGGTGTCATGAAACCATGTCATGGTTTCAGCTGGGATAGAGTTAATTTCCTTACTAGCAGGAAGTATAGTGCTATGCTTTGGATTTGGGATTAGATATGGCATTGATAGGCCACTGGTGGTTTTGGTTGGTGCTAAGCAATAAAAGCCTTTTCTGCTTCTCATACCACCCTGCCAGCACGTCGGATGGGAAGGCAAACGAAGTTGGGAGGGAATGCAGTCAGGACAGCTGACCCCAACTGACCAAAGGGAAATTTCATACCAAGTAACATCATGCTCAGTATGTAAAGCTGGGAGGGAGAGACATTTGGAATGATGGTGTTTGTCTTCCCAAACACCCTCAAGATGAAGCCCTGCTTTCCTGGACATGGCTGAACACCTGCCTGACGATGGGAAGCAGGGAATGAATTCCTTGTTTTGCTTTGCTTGTGTGTGCGGCTTTTGCTTTAGTTATTAAATTTTCTTTATCTCACGATTTTCTTTATCTCACGAGTTTTCTGTCTCCCATCCCAACCAGGGAAGTGAAGGAGTGTCTGTGTGGTCCTAGTTGCTGGTTGGGGTTAAACCACAACATATATTCATTCACTCAGTCTAGGATGAAGCAAGCTGCTGCACCAAAAGCAATCTAATTTGGACTAGCTGAAAACATCACTGGCAAAAGATTAATGACATTTTGCCTTTTTTTTTTTCCCCCAGTCAGTTAAATGATTTTATTCAGATTCATTAATATAAAATTATCCTTTACTACATTGTGTGTAACTTTCTATAATTTTAACTTCACAACTGATATCATTTATGATAATAAAGTCAGTGTGAAAAAGCCATATGAGCAGAGTCTAGTGGATTCCTCTCCATTTTTCTCTTAGTTCAACTTGCTAAGGAGTGATCCTGCACTCTTGTGAAGGCCTTCTGAAAAAAGGACAACTCCAGAGCCTTTTTGTGTGACCATATTCTCTTCTACCACTGCATTTTTTAAAAAACAAATAAAAAATGCATTGCTTTATCTTGTGGGATTTTGCACATATAAATGCACTTAGGACTACAAGGTTATCCAATAATAGAAAAAAGTAACAGAAAATGCATATGGTAAATAGGAACAGGTTTTTGAAAAGCCTATTGACTTTGTCATTGCTACAGCTCGTGTGTTTTGTGGTGTATATAGCTAAGGTGAATAGGGATGTGTAAAGTTTTCTGCAGTGTGATTGTCCAGACCAGATAGTGTTCTAGAACAAACTACAGCTCTGCCTGTGCATACAAATTTACTGCTGAGGGTGAATGTAGCTTATATATTTAGAGAGGCAACAGTTGATTACAAAGAGAGCTAACCTCACTGACTAGATCCATCTAAACAGACTATATAGACAAGAGAATCAGATACAAAAGACACAGTTTAAAATAGCATGGAGGTGATTATGATATATTTTAGGCAAAATGATAGGTGTTTCAACAGCATTAAAAAAAACAAAAAAACAAAAAAAACCAACAAACCCTATGCCTATTCACTTACATGCCTGAGATGTAAAGCTTTCCCATTGTAAACTCTTGAGGCAACATGCAAACCAAATGAAGAAGTTTATTGGAAAAAGCCAACACGAATTTAGCAAAGGCAAATCATGCCAAACTAACCTGATCACTTTCTACAACAAAATAACGTCCTCTGTCTAGCAGATGAACTGTTAGAAACAAAGATTCTGTTCTTATACAAGCCGGTTTAGCAATTAAAAAAAGAGAACAGGAAAAAATGCTTTGCCCTGTGTAGTTCAGAGGATGATTTTCAATATGTTTTGTAAACCTCTATAAGCCATGCAACAACCATATGAGTAATGCATAATTATGACCATTTGAAAAAAATAACAGCCTAATGTGAGATATTTGGTTTGGAAAAAACTTTGTGTTAACACATATGGAACAACTGTTTCTGTGTATGGAGCATATATTACAGAAATAAGAGTAATACAAAATCTCTTGTATCACTTAACAGTAAGATTTGACCCTGACCTGACAAAACCACCTATACAACTCAGTGCCTGAAGACCAGCTATTGCTGTTCAGAAAGATGTCCCACACAGAAGGAATCTCACTGCCCTAAATTTCATTACTTTAGGCTCTGTAACGGAATCTATGAAACTGAGACAGGCACCTACATTCCCTATAGTAACTGCAGGGATTGAAGCATCTCATTATGGGATTCATAGCACACAGCACTGCCTAAACAAGGAAGAGCTGAGGGAATAAATGCATCTTAAATCCCAGATTCAGTGTATTCATTTATTTTTAAGTGACATTTCTGAAATCTGTTCCCACTGGATGGCTAGCACAACACCAACTCTATAATCAGACAAGCAACTGTGTCTAATTGTCAGACACTGGGAAGATATAACTTCCTGAAGTTTGCATTTTTCCCTACCCACAAATACATATTCAAGAATCTCAGGATCATGAAAAGGAATTGCTACAGAGACATGTAAGAGGATTTCCATATATAGCCTTGAGCGCTAAGGTTGTAATTTCTTTTTCTTTCTCTAAGAATGACATTAGAAATGCAACCTACATTTCTAAAGTGATCTGGGAGTTACTCCAGGGAGAGAAAAATAAAACCAAGAGAGAAAAGAGACAAAAAGAGGCCAGAGGAATAACAGAGAGAGGGGGGAAATGAAAGCAGACCCTGACAAGCAGGACAGAGTAGAAGGATGAGAAGGCAAAAGCTTAGAATCCATACAACAGCAAGAGGTAGGATAAAAGGATTAATATCAATTGGTAGAGAATTTACAAAGATTCATAAGTCCTTATTTTAAGACAGGACTAGTATTTGGCTTATTTACCAGCTGTTTACAACAGATATCTGAAAGCTTCTGTATAATTCCTATGACTTCCAAGTTACAACATGCTGTGCATTAGGTTTGCACTCTCCTTATGCTGCATTTTTTAAAGTCCTGGTATAAATGACCTCATTAGTTCCCTGGTACCCTGTTCCCAAATGGATCCATAAAGCCACAATCATATATTCCTTTAAATCCTCCTAATGGCTCATTTTCACCATGTTGTTTCAAGAATATTCCCAAACAGTAGCAGCTGCTACTAAAAACAATATTAGTATTTTCATAAGAAATGTAATTATCAGGAACAGGACAAATACATTTGACACTTCAGTGACACTGGACTACAAGATATTTTTAATCTTTATATCATCAACGTAAATTGCAGTTACAGCTGGAGAGAAAGCTCATTCAAGGAGGACAAAGTTAAGAAATTAGCAGCAGCAGACTGACAGCTAAGCAAGAGCCTGAGCTGGAAACAGTGTCTGTAACTTGTTCCCCAGTAGAGGTGGCATATGTTATGATAGGACGTGCTTTCATAAGCACAGGTAAGATAGGACAGTTGTCTGAGATTTTAAACCAGTTACTGTAAATGCCAGGCTTTTTTTTTTTTTTTTTTTTTTTAATATTTCACTTTAAAATGCTGCTTGTGTGTTACATCCTGATATTAGTCCTTCCACTGGATAAAGTTTGCAAGTGTCCAGAATGCTGTTAGTAGTATCTATCATGATGAGGAAATTGAAAAGATTAAATTGGAGATCTGTTGGTATCCTGGAGTCCCATACCAAAGAGACAACAGTAAATGATTCCTGAAAGAGGTACTTTGAGTAGACCTTTCTGGCAAGGAGCTGATATGCTCCTCATTCATCTTTTGTGTGGAAATCTGTTTTCAACAATGAAAAGCTAACTAGTTCTGGCAGTCCTAGACTGGCAATAACTACTGCTGAACAACAACAAATGAATGCTTTCACTTAAAATAAAAAGTATCCCTGGGTAATTCTGTGTTAGATTTTAAAGCTCATTGAAAACAATAATCTAGAATAGGCCATGCTGAACCTGTTTCTTACATTATGCTGACCTCATAGCTTCGCAGACAATCTGTATGCATGATGTCACAAAAAAGAAATCACAATGTTATAAATAAATAAATAAATAATTCTACACATTTTAGTCACCTTCCAGTGATCTGATAACTAAATGCTTATTTGGCACACTACTTGAGTTTAAAGGCAAGAGAAGGAGCATTGACAAATAGCTTTTAGAATTGCTCAGGTTGGAAAGGACCTTTAAGATCATCAAGTCCAACCATTAACCTACCCTGACAAAATCACCTCTAAACCATGTCCTCAAGTACCACATATACCCTTTTTTTAAACACCTTCAGGGACGGCAAATCCCCCCCCTCCCTGGGCAGCCTGTATCAATGTTTAATAACCCTTTCAGTGAAAAAAATTTTCCTAATATCCAATCTAAACCTCCCCTGACAGAACTTGAACCCGTTTCCTCTCATCCTGTCCCTTGTCACCAGGGAGAAGAGATCAGCCCCCACCTCTGTACAACCTCCTTGCAGGTAGTTGTAGAGGGTGATAAGGTCTCCCCTCAGCCTCCTCTCCTCCAGGCTGAACAAGCCCAGTTCCCTCAATCGTTCCTCATAAGAATTGTGAGTATAAATTTGAGTACACTTTTTTGAGTATAATTTTGACTAAAGCAACAAGGGGAAAAAGGGAAAATACTATCTGATAGCAACAAGAGTGGGCAAAAAGAAAGGAGGACTGTAGAGGTAGAAAATTTTCAATTAGAATAACATTTAGCTGTTTAATGTAGGCTATTAGTGATATGGATGTTGATGGTGTACGATGGATTTGCAGCAGTCTCAATTATTTCTATCTGCTAATATATATGGTTGAATCATAATTATTATTTATTCTTTATAATTGTCTCCCTTAACCATTTGAGGAGCACTGACAAACTCCCACTGATTTGTGGGAGAAATACCTCACTGTAATAAAATATTCCTGTAGGTCTCCTTTCTTTAATGGGAAGCCGTTCAAATAGCTTCTGCTTTATTAGTATTTCCTTTGGTAAGTGCTGTATATAGCATTTCTGTTCTTTAGATGGAAGTGCATAGGAATGCACTTTAGTCAAGTAAACAAAAAAGAGGACTGTGTTCACCTTGACTTTTCTGCTATCGTGGTGCTTCAGTCATAAAACTAAATTTAATTTAAATTAAACTGCCCTCAATTAGAGTAAATGGGGAGGTAAATGATGCTATTGTAAAACAGAATATCCATTACACTAAAAAAAATTGTAGATGACCTACTTTATACCAGAGTGTGGAATAACTGCCAAAGCTGCATCAAGAATTAGATTATTATTTTTTTTTTTAGTTTGCTCAATTTTGCAATTCAGAATGTGCCAGTTTTATCTTAATGAAGTTGGCAGAGATGCCTCATCTAGAAAAAAATGTAGTTAACCCATATACCTTTCCCCAAAATTACACATCTAACTTCTTCCCAGGACAAACAAGAATAACCTGGGACAGAAATAATAGAAAATAAGATAATATTATTATTATAGGTTGCATATATAAGGTTGCAAATTTTGTAGATTCACAATTACAATTGTTAAACCCAATACAGAGTTGTAATCCCACGTTAGGTTCATGACACTAAGTTACTTGCTTTTTGTGAGTTCTTTAAAATCTTGTCATTACAAAATCTCCATTTCTGGTTTATTGTTATGGTCTGTGCTGACATTTGCAA
>NW_009646426.1:662161-674287 GCF_000708025.1 Charadrius vociferus | reverse complement strand
CTTTCCCTAAACAGCAGTTTAAAATGTTTAAATTATTTAGCATTTTCTTGTTAACACTTCTGTCTGGCAAGTCTAGAAAAGAATTGATGGAGTCACAATATGACAGTCCCCTTAGCTATAGGAGTAGAGACACTTTTTATCATACTTTTCCCAACAGAATCAATTACCAATGACACTTTTTCTTTTAGAAAAATATAAAAAGCCACCTCAAATGCCAGCAACATTTTGAGAGAAAAATCTAGATTATTGCTTGTCCCTGTCATCCTTCCTTTACATTTAATGAAAAAACATATAATCCGTCAGGAGAGGAAAGAACATGGTGTTTATCACTAATAGGTGCTGATACTTTTATATGTCAAACATCCCAACCATGTTAATCTTTTACAATACTGGTGACAACTGTTCAAAATTTAACATCAGAGCGAGAGCTTGAAAGCAGCAAAAAGGGTAAAAGATTTAAAATGTCGTTTACCTTGTTGGTGAAATACAAATTTTGTCTGTTAATCAATAGGTTTTTTGTATGAAATGATTTCTCATCCAAGTCCTTATCAAAACTGTCTTAACTATATTATGACAGAGTTATTCAGCGATGGAGCAAATATTTTGGGTGAAATCTTTGATTTACAAAAATATGTAGCAAAAAGTAGGGATAACTAAACATTGCATCTTTTTGCAAATGACCCTACTCTATGTTATTCAACACTTTAGATCACATTAGAATTTTTTCCAACAGTTATTAAATACCTATTGATGATATTAATGAACCATTAAAATATTAATGAATCTTAATCCTTAGCATATTCATGCTTATTTTTATACTTATTTCACAGTTTTATACTCCTGGTGCTGATGTTTGTTGGATGAAATATTGCACAGTAGTGTAAATTTTATAGCATACTAAGTGAACAAAGCCTTAGTGATGAAAGAAATCAGAAATTGTTATTGATCTGTAAGTTTTGATAAATTTTTAGAGCAACAAATACATTTGTGAAGTTAATTGTCCTGGTTTGAGGTAAAACAGAACCAATTTTCTTTTCAGTAATTTTACTTTTCACCTAAGCCTCTTCTAACTAACTGAACTCTCTGAAATTAAAGGCATATTTTTTTCAGACAGTGTTCTAGCAGATAAGGTCTGATGTTTATAGTGAATACCACAGAATGGTATGTAGTGAGGCTTCTGCATATGCTAATTGCTATACCAACCAAGGTCAGCTTACTGTTGTGTGCCATATTGGAGGGTTGGAAGCAAAAAAGCGTAAAAGGGTTGCACCTGTGAGGAGGAGTGGACAGGACAGGTGACCCAAAACTGACCAACAGGGTATTCCATCCCATCTGCCTCATGCTCAGTATAAAAGCTGAGCGATCAAAGGAGTCAGCCTCTTTATTCAACTGTGGACATCCAAGGAGGATTCTGTGTGTTTGTCTGCCTTTGATCCAAACCCGTGCGTTCCTGAATTCAGTTCTTGAGTTCAGCTCCTGTCCATCCCTGAGTTCAGCTCTGGGGTTTTCCCTGTGCCTGCTGGTGATGTGATCATCATCCTGGGACCTTGATATTGGTTTTGTATATATTGTATATATTTCATTATTTTCTTATTAATATTATTATCTTATCTTTTTATTAGTTTATTATTAATATTCATTAAAGTAGTTTAGTTTCCTTTTCAACTCAAGTCCCTTTCTCTCTGTCTCTTATTTTCTCTTCTCTTCTCTGAAGTAGTAAAAGGACAAAAAGCAAATCTGTCATTCATTCAGTGGCTGGTCCAGAACATACCACGACATTAATATATCAAAATCTATCCAAATTACATATTTCAGATTTTTTTTAATACTGAAAAATAAAGAGGGTTTTGTTTGTTTTTGGGGGGAGGTAGATATAGATACAAATAGATGCACATACACATTTACACATGCAAACAGCGGAATAAAAACAAAGTTAGGTGATAGCCAAGAACCTAACAAAAACCAGCAGAGAAACAACACATACTCAGTTTTTTAAGATGTTCAGAAAGTTTTCTTTCTATGAAGATTCAGAGAAACATGACAGCAAATCAAAGCTAACTACAAATTTGAGCCTAAATGATTTTTTCCATATTTTTATTGTGCAGCAAAACATATTATGAGCTTAATATAGGCACATAAGAACAGTTTAAAGGGATAAGACTAAAGATCACTTTAGCCTGGTATGCTACTTCTGACCATGGTCAGAAATAAATGTCTGTGAAGTATATAAGAATGGGACAGGCTGTCGTGGTTGGAAGTATTTAACACAGTTATGATTAAGCAGTGATTCAAAAATTATTAATGATTTGAGATAAGTCAAGAGGTTGAATCTTAGCAGCACTTAATCAATAACTGATTTAAAGGTTTACACAGTAACTTAAAAAAATAACTAAACAGTGACTTAATTACAGATTCAAAGATAGCAGGATTCACACTAACTTACTATGAAGTATCCCAAATCACTACATGTACACAAGCACAGATCTCAAATATGCATATAAGCACGCGCATAAACACACACACACAGGTCTATAACCACAGAGGTCAAAGTTCTTTCAATATTGCATGACTCTAGTGAGCCAGCGGGTAGCTTTCTTAACTCCTGCGTGTGCTTGGACAAATGGAAGAGCATCCACATCTATAAAGCTAATCATAAACTTTTAAGTGGAGAGGTGGATGAAAGAGGCTAGCCTATAGTTAATATTTCCCTTTTGAGTTAGAGTAAATACAATATACTGTCATTCCTCAATGGGCAGTAACTGAGGCTTGAGAAGGGTTGTCTTGCCCTAGCCTTCTGGTCCTCAAGGTGTTGCCTGAGCAGTGTTTCAACTCAGGGGAGATACTGGCCACAGCCCACTGCAATCCAGAAGAGCTCAAAGGGTCTTTACTGGAATCGCTACTTATAGGATCTGAGATAATTGACTTTCGTCAGGTACTTTTCCACTCCAACCCAGCTCGGACAATGGACTATTTCGGTACTTCCCATGGTTATGCAAGCCCAGGACTTGCTAGAACTTGTGGTCTCTGTGGCCATGATCCATGTCATCAGAAGTGATCAATTATAGTTATTATCTTCAAATGGTTGGAGTCATTGGGACCAGGCATACTATTGTGTTCTTGGTCTGTTTCTCTTCACCTTTTCTTACTTGCATGTTAGACCATTGTGTTATGTTCTGGTCCAGTGTATTCTGACGTGGCCCAGGTGGGAAGGACATCATGCCGAGTACCGAGAGGCCTAAGGTGGGGGGGAAACTGCACCACCACAATATCACGCCTGGTGTTCCTCTTTCCCCTTTGGAAACCTTTAAAAATAGCACTTTCCTTTAGACTTTGTTCTTTCTAAGGCTGTTCTAAAACAACAGCATAGTGACAAGAATGCTGTTAATCTGCTAATTGCTTAGAAATTGCAATTTAGTTTTCTTTTACTCTACTGTAGTTTTCTTGTGGGTATCAATGGTACTGATGGAGCCTTTTTTTCCTAATGCATTGCCCATGCCAGTGTGTTTGCAACTTTTGTAGCTGGGCAATATCATTTAAACCAATTGCAATCAGAACAAATGATCCTTTAATAAGTGTCACTCCAGTGACTTAGAAGATTCATATTACATGTAGAGCATATTAAAAAACTGTTTCCATGCTTTTTTTTTTTTTTTTCCCTGAGAAGAAAATGAGTCAACAACTTGGTCTAGTATTAAAATAAGATCATATAGTGATTAATTTGTCTAGTCCACACTGCATACAAATAGATTTTGAAAAGGCTTTTGTGGTATTGCTCAGACAAGAAGTATCTTCATGGTTTTTCCATATGGTATAGATTGTTTTTATTCAAGAAATTACAGATAGCAATATTTTACATGGTCAGGACCAATTAATTTTTCCTCAGAGAGTTGGACAATAGTAAGAGTCAAATAATGGAATGGAATATGCACAATGATTCCTTAGGGGATATAAAGAACTGCTCAGTTGATACTGGTTAAATCCTACCTTTTACATCATCATGACTACATCCATAAAATGATGGATAGTTTTTGGTAGCATGCACTCCCATTGTTTTACCTTTCCTTGAAAACTGGTCTAAATATTATCTGTAACAGTAATAAGTAAGTAATGAGGTACTGTAATGGATCTGTGCTACAACTTTTCCTCTACTTTCTTTCTCAATAGTAAATTGTAACAATATCTTGTAAAATGAGAAGTTTCAACTATCTTTAATGCAGCCAAAGATTTTACTTCATATATTCATTAAAAATCTAAGAACAAGAACAAAACAGAAGAGGGCTTGACAGGGAAATAGCGGTCACTGTACTACTAAGGGAAACTAGCAAATGTAATTTGCCAAAGGGGAATTTTGCTTCTTCCTTTAAGTAGGAAGAAAATTTACTGGCAGAAAGGGAACATTTGCATTCAAACATTCACTAAAAGCATTCAGATGTCCAATGCAGACGATCAGTTAAATAATTCTGTTTGCCAATAAAACCATGATCACAACAGATTGATCAAAATACACCAAAATTACTTTTACTTCTCAAAAGAAGTGAAAGTCCGCCTTCTCAAAACTGAATTAAAATTTGAAATATATTGACCATCTCATTATAACACATTCTTATAGCTAGAATTAAGTTTAAATATTTATGTCACTTTTCTTCTCTCTTTCTTTCTTTCTTTCTTTCTTTCTTTCTTTCTTTTTTTCTTTCTTTTTGTCTGCAAGTGAGACATTTCAGAAGCTGAAATATTTGTTGGGTAATTCTTCAGCTTTTAAATCAGACCTAGACAGGGTCTCAAGACTGTGCATATTTAGTAAAAAAAAAAAAAAAAAAAAAAAAAAAGAAAGAATGTAGGATTTATATTATGAGGACTCAGTATTATGTTAAGGTGTTTGCTAATTCTACCACATAGTGGGAGCTCATAAGTCTTCATAGCACAGAATGATAAGCAAAGTCCCTTTCAAGCTTTGAGCCTTAGTATATATTATTTAAGTCACCAGTAAAAGAATAGATGAATCCCTAGGAGCAATTGAGACTGGAGCCTGCGAGGGTAACATGATGAGACATAGGGGGAAGATAAGTCAGCCATTAGAATTAGTCTCCAGTTCCAGTGATATTTTATTTTTTATTTTAATATGAAGCTCAACTATATTCTGAAACACAGATACTTCTGAGAGAACAAAACCTATTAACGTCCCCCAAACACATCATCTTCTTTCATGTTTGTCTTGGAATGATCTATTTTGCTTTTGTGTTTTGTTTTAATTGTGCAAACAAAATGAAGCAATAATTTAGCTAAGAGCAAAATATTTACAGTTCAAACAACTGCCTTGCCAACATGTACAATCCTCTAGAGAATTATATGGATATTGTATAAGAAAACTACCTCCCTAAGTAGAAAGATCTCACAGGAAAGCATAGACTAATCGTAACAAAAAAAAAAAAAATTCCCTATCAAATAGTAAATGATAAATTAGACTATGAGAAGCATTTTCTTCGCAAATCAACTTGACAAACAGTACAATAGGCATATGCAGTTAATCCATTAAAAGGTAACAACTTAAAATAGAAACAAGTCTCAGTATTGTCCTTGACATTCTTTTTGAAATAAAGTTGGGTGTTTTTTTTAATGTTATAATAACTGTTTTTAAAGATATAACTTTGCCAGTAACCATCAAGAACCACAAACTTTAAAAATAACTATAACATGTTAATTAGTTCTGCATTGTTTTTCATGATTTGGGCAGTCAGAAATAGATCCAGAGTGTCATTATGAACTTGCAGGGATAAAGTACGATTTTACCAGATTAGACCTAAATTAGCAACTTCGAGAGAGTCACGAATTTCAGAAGTCTTCACAAGGGTTGGC
The DNA here is from genome assembly GCF_000708025.1 of Charadrius vociferus. NCBI lineage: Eukaryota > Metazoa > Chordata > Aves > Charadriiformes > Charadriidae > Charadrius > Charadrius vociferus. Next base: position 668,434 of record NW_009646426.1, on the reverse strand, counting down.
AGAAAGCTGTTTATTCTAATTCCTTGCATATGCTAAGGCATGGATTATTTTAACACCTACCATTCTGCAGAACTAAGATGCTTTCCTCCTTTGACTCAAGAAAGGACCTTCTTCAACTCACAGGTTCATAATCATAGAATCATAGAATCATAGAATGGTTTAGGTTGGAAAGGACCTTGAAGATCATCGAGTTCCAACCCCCCTGCCATGGGCAGGGACACCTCCCACTAGACCAGGTTGCCCAAGGCCACGTCCAGCCCGGCCTTGAACACCTCCAGGGATGAGGCCTCATGGACTAATCCTCATGGAATTACAACTATCTTTTAAAATCATTTACTTATTGCAAAACTGGGGCATCAGACCTTTTTGAAAAAGGTCTAGACTTTTTTTCAAAACACCTTTCCTATTTGGCTAGTGTTTAAATAATTCACCTGATATGAAAGTCCTGGGCTCAGTTCTGTTTTCCTTTAGGGATATTTGAACCCATATCTCCAATGATAGTGTCCTTAATGACAAGCTGCTCTGAGGCTTTGTTTTCATGTAGTTTTTCTCCTTACCTTAAGTAAAAATTTCTGCCTGTTGGGAAAAGTTGCGATCTATCTTCTTTGCAGGCATATGACTATATAAGCAGTACATATAATGTCTTCTGGAGTTATAATTTATACAACATTAAGAACATTTACATGTATGATATAATCTAATCTATTGCGTACTGCTAGGCACAGCAGTGAGAATCCAGCTTCTTGAAGAGCACCAGAAGAGTCTAAGAGAGCGTTGTCACTCAGAGTTTCTGGGAAACTCTGTTCATGTAAAATGCATTCAAATTATTATCAGGGGATGTAACTAAACAGGAACAGAGGCCTGAACTCAGCCATCAAATAAGCTCTTCAAGGACAAGAAAATGGGAAGGTCAGACAAGCACAGTAATAAAAATGGCTTAACTAAGTCTCCAGAACTACCACAAAAATCAGGTTTCTGCCAGTGCTTCAAAGTTTAAAAAAGACATTACTAAGAAAAAATGAAGACAGTTAAAAGAAATTGCTAATTCTGAAATCTGTAAAAAGTCTTTATTTTGTAAAAGCATGAGAAAAAAAGAGCACAATGATGCCACTTTGAAAGAACCAGATAAAACTGAAAAGACGAAAACCCTTGGAGAGCAACTCTAACAGATGTTAATAATCCCTCACACGGTTTTATCAGCCAAAACTGGCTGCTCATGTGTGAATTAAGAGGTTTTTTATTGTTACCAAGGCATTCAAACTTGAATAATAAATAATTTGTTACAACCATTTTTATTTTTTTTTTCTTTTCATGCACAATAAAGATGAAGATGATCTGCTGTGATACAGTGGACCATAGAGTGAAAGCAAACACAAAAAACTTACCTGGGACACCCCTCTGGGATAGGGATTTTATTTCCTGCTCCATTGAACACAGAACATTAAACAAATACTTCACCAGAGCCTGACATATTCTTTGTGGAGCTTCCCGCTTTCTGTGATCTTTTTCCTGGCCCAGTTAACTTTGATTTTTTTTTTTTTTTTTTTTTTTAAATACGAAGGAAAACAGACTCACCAGAACTCACTAAGGTTGTCAACTATTCTGTTCTAGTTGAAATATGGATTTTAATCATCAGCAGGCTGAACACATATTAATTCTACTGGTTCACAGGATATCATTGCCCCTCCTTCGCTTGGGGAGAACCTGACCTGTGACAAAAATATTTACAAATATATACTACCTTGTCCCCAGTCTAGTGAGGAATATATAGAGAAAAACAGGCATTTGTGTGTCCTGGTGGAGCTCATGTAAGACTAGGGCCATTCCTTGAAAATGGTAATTTCTCTTTTAGCACCATTTCAAATATTTTCTAGGTAATCTTCATAAAACAGATTGTCTTACAGCTACTATGTGAATGCAAGACTCCTAAAAACAACTGAAAAAAACTATCATAAACCATGACAGTAATTAATTATAATGTTTTCTTAAACGGCCCTTAATTAGTCAATGAAATGTGGTTAGGAAGTTGTGAGAAATATCAGAAGACCTGTAAATCTAGTAGGTATAAACATGTTGGCTTTTAAAATACTCAGACACTTTTCACCTCAGTGTCATCCTCATCATGAATTTAAAAAGACAAATTCAAGTTATCTACAGTTCTGCAATTTCAACTGGTTATTGGATTCTTCTGTATTTCCTTTATAACTATCCCTGCAAAATCATTGTGATTGCCAGCAACTTCATTTGCTGTAATTTAAAAAATCAGTTGTAGACCTAAAAGAGAGTTTGTTTGGATTTCTTTATTTCCTTTAAGTTCACAATAAAAAACTGTTTCTCCAACTATCTAGGACTGTGTACCCATAAAGCTACAAAAAGCTTAAAACACCCCAAATAGAATAAATATTTAATTTCTCTGTTCAATGACTGGTTTAAAATGTGTTCTTGATTTTTATTCCTGTTTTTATATTTCTGTGCTTATTTTCATAGTTTCAAACAAGTCCCAGAACATGCAGTAGAGGTAGAACAAAAGTAAGATATGGCATTTTTAAATGAAGTTTCATAAGCCCCTGACCAGGGCTACAACCAGAGTGAAAGTGAGAACAGAAATGTCTAACAACCAGTTTGAATTAACCTCCTAGTCTGACATTGTTAAATTAAGAGCTTAACCTAAGAAAGAAGCCTTAGGACCCTCTGTATTCAGTGGAGGTAAAGAAACATTTCTAGGCAAAAATTCGAGAGCCTCTAAAATCTTATTGTCTTTTGGACATCCCTTTCCAGCTCTGAAAAAAGCACCATAGTTACACATTAGAGGTAGATGGGATGAATCTACATTATCTTCTGGCAGTGTCCACTTCTTTACATCACATTTCAAAAGCAGGGTACTTATATTTCAGTACAGTTTTTAAATCCTTATAAGATGCATCTAAGCCGAGCCTGGATCTGCGTTCATGGACTATATTTCTTGAATTATGTGCAAAATTCAACTTGACTGATCCTGTAAAGAAGAGGAATCTTTGGAAAGAAACTGAGTGTTTTACAGGGATGCTTACATGGCTTTAATAAGACCTAATAATTACATTTCACTAATATTATTAATAGCGATGTTGTAAGAGGAAGAACAGAAGATGGGAGAGAATGGTTTGATGAAAATTTCTGGTAAAATTAGAGGGAAACTTTCCAGGGTTTTGATTAAAGTTTGTTTCATTTCAGCTGAATAAAAAATGAAAATTATTATAATTAATGAAGTTACTTGACTTTAAGCTCACGTTGCCTAAAAATTGAGAAAAGTAGAGTCACAAACACAAAAGGAATTATCAACAGTCTGATTTTAAGGCTCAGAGCTCATGTCCAGCTAATATCTAATTATTTTTTTTTGTCAGTGGGACTGGGGTTTTTAAGACACTGTTGGTATGTTCACCTTTTCCTTGATGTGATACATTCTGAAAGTATCAGGAAGGTCAAAGAGAGATCATCCAGAGTAACACTATTATTTCATTGCCTCCAGCTCTATATCCCCTTACCAGCCAGATGTAAATGAATAATAATAAAAAAAATAATAGTTTTGCTCAAGAACCTGCTTTTCTACCTGGAACTTCCTGCCTAGAACACTGGAGAAATACTCTTTTGGTCATTTATGTTCAGTATGAACAAACTATGACTACAGAACAGTCCAGAAGAGTTATGAATTCAGCCCTGCATATTTGCTTTTGAAAATACTGATTACTGAGCTTTCAGATACTAAGAGTTCAGAAATATGCATCCACATGTCCACACACACATAATATATGCCTTGGTCAACATCTGTTTTATCTAGTGAGAAGTTTTATGCAACTTCAGTCAATTATTAATGAAACTCCATAGTACTAATGCCATTATAAAATATCAAGCTTGACATTAGAAAGCACATCAATCAATTTTCATGCCTGGATCTCAAAAAGGAAGTGACACTTCTGAATGGCACTTCAGCTATATTCTTTTGTATTTTGATAATCAAGAGAGATCTTATTAGTGGGAGATTCAAGATGGTATAAACAAGTTGTTGAGCTCAATATACCATATGCTATAGCTGCCGATTATGTTCTTGTTGACATTTTCTGCATGTGGGAATATTATCCTCTCAAATTTATTATGATTCTGTTCACATGTACTGTGTTAATTGGCATGTGACACTTTAAAAATCTGTTCCCAGGCAATATTCATAAATAGTTCTGTTTCATATGAGCAAATGCATTCAGTGGGCCTGACATTTAAAAGAATGTAAGAATATAATTATTTTCTTCCTTACTGCTCTATTTTAAAAATCAAGTTGGTTTGAATTTGTTTCATCATTTCTTAAATCATGATTATTTCCAGCTTTTTGTGATATGTCACGTGTAATGATTTATTGTCGAAAACTGTGTTTTGTTTACATAACACTTGATTTTACTGGGTTGTTTGCAATTAGTATGTGCAAAATAGCCAAATAATCCAAAACACCTTATTCCATTTAGCGTTATCAACTAAAATAATAAAATAGTAAAGGACAAAATAGGGTGTGTGTGCTGTGTTCCACAAAACCAGTGAGATTTCATATATTTCAAAGATGACATCTCAATTACAGCACTACAAGTGCAGACTGCAGAAAATGAGTAGGATATATCTGAAGATCCTAGGATGAAAACAATAATAGCTCTGTCATCAGCAAAGACAGTAAGAGCTTTGTCATCAGCTCCCCCTAGAGAAGGATTGAGTGAAAAGTTCAGCATGCATCTCATCTAAATATGGCACCAAAATGAGGCTTCCAAGCTGGAGCATAATCATGTTAGAATGCTTGTACACTTAATGCATGCTGATAGACCGCTCTAAAGGACGGCTCAGGCCTCAGGTGGGTTGAATCACCTCGTTAGACAGCACTATTTTGGAAGTCAAAGCCCACTCCTCTTTTTTAGTGCCTAACACAAGCATTTAATATGAGGTTTTTTCATTCTCATCATCACTAACTGTAACATTTTAGCAATTTCTTGTGTGTTTTCCTTGGTCTAAAAGGGAAATAATGACACACCTGCAATCTCCTACCCACATTTGTTGCCAGATCTATTCACATATCTGTTCTTTGGCTACTGTCTTTGTTGCTAATATGACATTTTCTGTTTCACATTGTGGTGCAAGCTGGTATTTGGTTTCTTTTCGTTGTTCTCTGCAAGTTCTTGCTGTGTCTTATGCTCAAAAGCATTATTTTTGCCTTCTGTAATATATGAATAGAAACAGCTGAAACAGAAAAATCATTACTATATGCCAAATACAGAATCTTGCTGTTACCAGGCAAGCATCTTGATTTCATCTAATAAGTGTACTTCTTCCATCTGTGTTAGAAATATGAATTAATCAGACATTTCCTTCAGGAAACTGTAAATTTTGTCAGCTCTAACTGCTATTTACATCTGTGGTAGACAGGATGGACTTACATTCTCACAAGGAAGAACAAATATTTCCAGAGAACCTGGTCACAGTCTCTTCATCTCTGTCTTCTTTACAGCTGATTAATAACATTTGGCTTGTAATGTCCACAGACTATATACAAATCATTTTGATACTTGGACATCTGGAAAACCTTGTACAGTTTTAATGGTGTGCTTCATGTTGCATAATTTCATTCTGCAATAGCACAAATTATCCTGCAGAAGGCCACTGCCAGATAGGAGGAAGGACAATGTGTAGCACTCAGTGATGCACAACCGTAGCAACAGACTGTAAAAGATCTTGGAAGAGAAATGGAAGTGAGAATGTATTACTATTTTATATGCATTTATTTAATATTTAAGTGGTGCACATAATTAATAACATTTATCAATTCTTTTTCTGTCATGCTTACTTCTGGGAGTTACTGAATGCAGTAACCCGATAAACACAAGGCTGAAGCAGCCATATGTCCCAAGGTGCTGTTAATAATGAGTAATGACGTTGAGAGCGCATCCCTAGCAAGAACACATGCATACATACACACAATACATATATGCATATACACACGGCTGGCAACACAAACCAACATAGATGAAATGCACAGCATTTAGACAAACACAAACAGCAGTAACAGCCTGATCTTGTTCCCTTTCTGGCTGCTCAGGATGAATGCCCATTAATGGAAAATTATATGTATATGTATATGTATATGTATATGTATATGTATATGTATATGTATATGTATATATAATAGGGATCTCTCCTGCAGCTGGCTTTAGATGCTTAGTCTATCTAGCAGCTGATCTTTGTATTCTCTGGTCTCCAACTGAGTAA
>NW_009646426.1:542612-662130 GCF_000708025.1 Charadrius vociferus | reverse complement strand
TAGAGTCTCCTCAGTAGCTAGCTTGGACCTGCTAGTCTCTCCAGTAGCCAACAACTTATGGTGACTTTGAATCCTGGCTCCCAAGTCTTGTATTTTACTTGTCAGCTAGGCCACCTTGATGTCCACTAACACAGTATGCATGCATGCATTGCAGTTTCTCTCCAGTTGCTGGCACCCATGTGACCCTGTGACCCATGGTCTCACCTAGTACTCTAGTTGCTAGACCTCCATGTATACATGGGTATGCAGAATAGACAGTACCTTACCAAGGAAAAGCAGTAGAACTTAAGTTTAATGAAAAGAAAGGACATATTGTATTGATCACACATAAATGTATTGACCAGCCCTTATTTACATTCAACCTGCCCCTTCTATCACATTATCCCTCTATTTCCCCACACTTTTTCCTTCCCAGACTGCATCAATCCATCCCGTTTGTTCAATCCTAAAATGCTCTTCCCATGATGAGCTCCGTACCCCTGGACGGCGTCTCCCCTTTGTTAGATGCCCCGGGGAGCCTCTCCTGTTGACTTACGGTGCATGGTGTCCCTTGAGCCCTGGGGCTGAGGGCCCTCTGGGACATCTCTGGGGGCTCAGGGGTGGGACTCATGTCTCTGACTGGGGTATTGGGGTTCCCCTGCCTGCCGTTGTACCAGTGGGCTCTTTCTAGTGTGTGGAGACAAGTCTTAAATTACGTAACCTAATGCTACACCTATCATTATGTGGATATGCATGTAGTTAGAATCACCATCATCTCCATATAGATGACAAACAGAAGAAAATGTATATCCAGAAGTCATACACGTCAGATCAATATTTCCACTAAATATCCTCAAAATTATATGTCAGGGGAGTGGCTAGATTCATTATTCCATTCGGGATCTTTTCCAAAAAAGGAGACACATTAGCTCTTCTTGTTTGCATAAAAGGCATCAGAAGTGTGAATTTCTTACAATTTCCACACGTCATCATCAGGTTTAGGTAAATAATTAGGAAATTAACAGCACTAAAATGATTCTATCCACGATCATGACTATTAAAGACATGTGGTTAGGATATCAAACATTTGATTTTGTGCATGAATATCAAATCTCAGAGTGGAAGTGTTTGTAGTTCTAAGACATCGCCTGTCACAAATATTAACAAAAATATGAAAAGCAGGAGAGACTTGTATTTACAAGGGAAACTTTTTTACTTCCCATTCCATGCAAATGCAGGGTCATTATTCTACAGACATGCAAAAATCTAGGCAGTGCAAATATTGTCTAGGTACAGTCATCTCTTCTACAGTCAACTCAACCTTTGTATTTCATATTCCTTGTACTATATATATTGAAAGTAATTTTCCTTTTCCATATTTCCCTTATGTTTCACGTCCAAGGGAGTTGTGATTCTCCAAATTGCCTTTTAGTGGAAGTTAATAATAAAAAGTCACCATGAGAAATTTGAACACTTTAAAAAAATTATATAAGTTTTCTTGCACTACCTATGTGCAGGGTGCTGTACTTTGCCAAAAAAAAAAAAAAAATAAAATTTCTCTGTTTCTTTCCCAGTCTCACCATTCTCTTCATCTTGACTAGTTCAATCCATCTGAGTTTGTACAAAAACCTTAGACTGCTTGTATCACGCCCATATGTTTTTCATGCCTTGTAGACCAGAAGAGTTCTTATCCTCTGGCTTGTGGGTCTATGTTCTTGTTAACATTGGCAAACTATTCATTCAGTAAGAAGACTTAAGAACTGAAAGAAAAATGGCAGAATTCTAACTTCAGCCATCTGAAAGCTATGCACTTTTCCAAGCTGAAGAGCAAGTATTCTCAATATAACTAATAAGAACTAGCCAATCAAGCAGGATATTCCCTTCATTTTAAGATAGATGTCTAGGAGAGGATAGATGGCCAATAAAAACAGCAACTTAGCAACTTATCGTCTTCCTTTGACTATAAGAACAGTCTATAGTTAGATATAAAGTAATAATTTTTGTAATATATCGAGACATACATACCTTAGCATACTTTTAAGTTAATGTATTTGATACCTTTATGGGATTATTTTTGGACCTTGTAATATAGATATTTTAGGCACTGAACTACACCTACAAAGTGTGAATAAGGTAGGTGCTGTGAAAAGGAGGATCTTATTGTGATAGGCAGTATGTTGGCAGACTAAATTCAGTATCAATAGCTGTGATTCATATTTGAAAAAGCAACCCTAAAACATCTGTACAAAATGATATCCTGGAAATTATCTATTACTTTTCCAGAAGGAGATCTTAGAATTACTGAGGAGTTTTAACTGAAAATACTAAGTCAGTGGTCAAAAAGTCAAACAAATTAACATGAAATGAGAAGACTACACAAAAAAAAACAACCAAACAAACAAACCAAACAAACAAACAAACAAAACAAGCAAACAAACAAAAAAAACCAACCCAGGGAATCATAATTCTCCATTATGCACCCACAACATGAATAATGGATTCTAATTTTCTTATTTTAAATGGATATTGTAAAACTTGATTTTATTTTTAAATGGACACACCAAAGGGCATTAAATGGTAATAGATGCAAATAAATCAGATGGAATACTGTTTAACTAACAATAGAAAACACTGTTGCAGGATGTTATGGTTGCCAAAAGTGGGCATGAGTTTAAAAAGTGATTAGGCAAATTTAAGAAATATAACTGGTGTTAAACTTTAAGATTACACTCTGTGAGTCTGAAAAATCTCTATACTCAAAAATTGGTATAGACTGAAAGAGCACATCAAAAAAACCCACTGCTATGCACTTGTGATGCGTGCACAGTCTTCCTCTAATGTTACTGGTTACTGTCAGATTCAAGTATATAAGGGTAAATTGGCGTTTGATTCTTTTATATGACATGATTTCTTCATCCTGTATTTTTATCACACTGTCTCTAGACTTCTATCAAACTGGAAAAGTCATCAAGACTAAATAAAATTAATATAAACATGAAGATATAAATGATTAAGATTTAATAATGTAGACTTACTGCTTTTTATCACCGCTGCAACAATTTACCAAAGTGCTTTTGAATTACACATAGTGTGGACAGATATAGCCCTACATTCTACTAAACTAAGACTTTCAAACAGTTAGTTTTTATGAGGTAAAAACTGTAGTAGTCTCAGGACAAAGGCTACTAAAGTGTATTCTTGTCATTTCTGCTGGCAGGTCATGTGGGTAGGGCGTTCATGCCAGTGAGGCTTTAAAATAACAATAATGTGTTTTGTTTCAGCTGCAGTTGATGGATACAGAGACTTTTGAAGGTACTGAAAACAACAATGATGTGTACAATGAAGAAACAACTGTGAAGAATTAGTACCTTAAGAATATTAATACTCAAAGTAGGGAAGAAAATGTGCATTCTTCACAGAAATTGATGAAAACTTGAAGTATTTATAAATAAGCATCAGGAACCTTTAGGGTTTTTGTGTGCAGAATGGAAATGTTACCACATTTTGGTAACAATTTGAAATGTTACCAAATGTTACTCTGGGAGAAAAAATATCAATATCTACGCAAACTGCAAAAACTGTATTGTGATCTCTAGAGTTTTAGTCAAGAACCATAAGGTAATGTAGGGATTTCCTGAGGGGATGACACATTTCAGCTTTAACCAGTTCAGAAGCTGGTGACGTGTCTTTGGGTGAGATTTGAGTTTTGATCAAGTACCTACAGCTACATTATTTGTTTCTGTCACAGTCGGATGCCCATGTCTTGGGAGAGTTTTGGTACTTATAATCAAGAACAGATAACCGTTAGGGGTAGGTTGCTTTGACCATTACCTGGTTTATAAACAAGTCTGGTTAACATATGTGATGAAATTGTTAATCAACTCAGAATCAGGTATTTTCTGTTGCTGTTCACTGCAATCCATTTTCCTCATTAAATGAAAACATACATGAAGGAGGAATTTCATAGATTATTTGTTAATTAGCATTATTGATTCACTTTAAAATGGATTTGTTTTATTCTATTACATGTATATTAGTATCTGTTGTTAATACGAGCCATATTAAGCAAATATTGCTGAACAATAAATATTAAATACGTGTTTGGTAATTGCTAAGAATTAATGCTTCACTTGACAAGTGTTCAGTAGTAAATGTGCATTGAATAAGATAAACTGTTAGATTAAATTCTAACTTGCTAATATTTGTGTGCTATCAAGAATTAACAAGAAGTAATGTGAGTCGAGGTGACCATAGCACAATATAGTTTTTCCATCTTCCAAGCAGTCTCCTATAATGGTCAGCATGGTGCATCCTCTTGTCTTCATCTCTTCGGATAAAATATGATGGTTATTTATATCAACTAGGAGGCAGCTTTATCCTTTTTTTTTTTTTTTTTAATGCTAGCCCAGAACAAGAACACAATAAAAGTGAAAATTCCTTGTAAAGCAAAATTTAAAATAATTTCTGATCTGAATCTTCAATTACCAAGATGTTGAACAAATAATTTGGATTTCAACTTCTACTTAATATAAAAGTAGGTGAGCTCCGTCACACCATGCAGTGTTTTGCTTCTAAAAATGTCTAACTGTGTTTCTGGTAAAGATTTCACTCTCAAATACTTGGCACTTTCTGATAAATCTACTGATATTCCTTGGAGTTTTTCTGATCAACTCTGTTGTTGAGGTATTCCTAGGCTGTGATTGTTCAGTCTTAGAGGGCAGTTTCAGGGAATTATTCTGTCTGAAGTAGTTAGAAAAGCAACTTGGAACTAATGTCATTTAATTGAGTGGGAAGCCCAAATGAAGCAGAGGTTGAAATGTATTTATATTCTCTCCCCCTCTCCCAAAATGCACAGACTTTTGAGGGCAAAAGACCAAGTTCCAATAAAGTTAGACATGTCTTTCACATAAGATAAGCTGCACACAGACGATTTTCAAGAGTCTCTGAATTTCATGACATTGTCTACATTTTAGGGTAGATTTGCTCAACAGTCACCTGTTAAGTTATCCATGGAACTTCCGTGGCGTATCCTGGAACCTTCTTCCAGAGGAAACAGGCACACAGAGGATATGTTGCATTCAGGTGTCAACATGCTCTTGTGTTTACGCAGTGGGATAGAATATGTACCTGGCATTCAGACAACCATATGAATCACACTGTGTAACTGCCCACAAGTATTGATTTTACTGGTATGTACTAATAGTACCATTAACCTTAATAAAAATTGGGTACTCTTTTAGAGAAATGTGTGCTGAGTTCAGATCACTGCTCTTTTGTAAAAATAGCACATTTCTGAGGATGTAAATTACTTTTCTCATCATTGGAGGAAGGTTATTTATAGGGAATAATGTGTGCATAATTTTTTGTGATCTACTACCTATATGCAATATTCCACACAAAACTTCCACAAAATTTTCGTTGTACCAGGAGCTTTACAAGCTTCATGGACAATTGATTCCTACTGCCAAAATAACAGTCATCAAAACTGGCTTTGTTTCATATTGAAAACAAGGGGCAATAGTTAAATGAAGACATCTGGAGAATGTTCTTATATTTTTTTAAACCTTAAATACACCTAATTACTACAGTCTTCTGAGGATGTAAATTACTTTTCTCATCATTGGAGGAAGGTTATTTATAGGGAATAATGTGTGCATAATTTTTTGTGATCTACTACCTATATGCAATATTCCACACAAAACTTCCACAAAATTTTCGTTGTACCAGGAGCTTTACAAGCTTCATGGACAATTGATTCCTACTGCCAAAATAACAGTCATCAAAACTGGCTTTGTTTCATATTGAAAACAAGGGGCAATAGTTAAATGAAGACATCTGGAGAATGTTCTTATATTTTTTTAAACCTTAAATACACCTAATTACTACAGTCGTGATGGACAGCTTGAATATTTTTTTTTTTTTTTTATTTTTTTTTATTTCCTTGAGGTGAAATTTTAGCTTTATTGAATTCAATGAAACAACTTAAGTTTAGTGACGTATAGGGAAAAGGGGTTCAGTGTTCATGTCAAATGTTAACCTAGGCACAAATTGGACAGAAAATAAAACTGTATGTTTTAAAATGGATTTTAGAGATCACCAGTTCTGCAAATGCTATTTCACATTTCTTAAACTCTCAGAAATATATATTTAATCTGTATGTCATATATTTCTGTACTTATTATTTACCTCATAACCTTACAGTCATTTCAAAAACCTATTGCTAGCCAATGATTTTGACTGTGTAGGGATTCTACGCTATAGCTAAATTTCAATCGAAGTGCAACAAATTTTCATTTCCAAACGCTCACACAACGAACTTCTGTTTCTACAGATGAAAAGCTTATCCACTGACCCATGTTCTTCTCCTTCTCAGAAAATGCAGTCTTTTAATAACATATTTAGTGTAATCAATACTGACAGAGACAATGTGCAAATAATTACTTAGTAGGAGAGTGTTATAATTTGAAGGCAGCATGTGTTTGTAAATTGTTCCATACCTCCTACCTCCATGTGCCATTCAAACATTCCTCATCTCAGCAAGGTTACAATATGAAATATGTAATTTGATAGGAGTTGAGTTTTTCAGGTGCTTCCTTCTAAAATTGCCTATTTGCAAGCATTTTCTCTGCCAGTTCAGATGTTCCCCTATGTATCTGTTGTGATTGAAATCAGCCTTTAAAATCTGTTTAAAATTCTTGGAGTTTAGACCCTCTTAATGTATAAATGTACTGAAATAGATGTTAACATGCTTCTGGTAACTCATTGTAAATATTTGGATGCTGGTTTGTGGCAACAATATTTTGCCTGTTATATGCTATATTTTCATGCACAGTCATTCGCTGAAACCCAGAGGATATTTGTAACGTGTCTTTATATTAACAGTTGTACTGATTGTCTTATTCTTCAAAATAGAAATCTGGAGTGCAATCATTCTGGAATCAATATTTTTTTACTCAAAGCTTAGTTATCATGTCCAAAACAAGTGACTTGTCTGCATTTATGAAATAGGTATAATAATCAGAAGAAGCTTTCAGGCATAGACAAACCAGGCTGGCTGTTGATATCAATTACAATTTGCATGTGCAATCACTCAGGCCCTAATTCAACATGTTTCTTCAGCAGGTGCCTAATTTTAAATACACCAGTGGTCTTCAGTGGGATAAATCAAGTATTTATATGTAGGCACCTGCTGAAGTGTCTTACTGAACTAGAACCCTTAGTACGTCTTCTCTAGAAGGGGAAGAATATATGAAGCTAGAGAAAAGAGGGGAAAAAAAGAAAATAGAGTAGTTTAGTTGTACATATATTGCCACTCTGTTGCTAAAACCCTATTCCCAAGGGTCTCAAAGGGGGATGTATCACTGCTTAGTTTGCAACATGTTATCCTGAACATCCTTTGTCTGCTGATTCCAGCCATCCCTGTGTGAGTTGGAAGGCTTTTCTGCTATCAGTATTCAATATTTATATATGCTCTATATCTTCCATAACAAGAATTTAAGGACTTTGTTGTGTGTCACTCCTGTAATTTAACAGTAGAATGCCTTTCCAAATACTGAAATTGCTATTCAGCTCCAGTGTAAGGAAAGAGATTATATAAAAACAAAGGGGAGAATGCATTCTGTTTTAGCACACACATTACCTACAGTTTACCTGATTAGTATTATGCTGCCTGATTGTACGCACATAAATAAAAGAATGTTATTAAAGAAAAAAGAAAGCAAACAAAGAGAGGACAGCAATAATACTACTTAAAGACAGAGTGCCTTATCAGAGAAGAGAATGCCTTTATTTCAAAGTTCCACTTCTGGGCAAGCCTACAAGAGAGTAATGCTAAAACCACTAAAAGTTTATTCAGAGGGAAAAGATATTGCTCAGGCTGATAACAAGAGATGGATATGAATCTCAAGCAGACAGAGAAAGCACATTACAGAATTATAATCCAGAAGTATAATCCAGAAGTATAATACAGAAGTTTGGATGTTTGCAATAATTTTTTTCACCAGGAAATATCAATAACTAGGACAACTGAACTTAGTAAAATTTAAACAGTTAAAACATAGATATGAAAAGAATACATCTAGGTTTTCTTCCTTTTATTCTTTGCCCTACATGATGCACTTTTGGGGGCTTTTATTTGTTTTGTTTTGTTTTTTATGGCTCAAACTGATCTTGAAGCTCTGTTTATTTGTAACCCACACAAGGTACTAAACAAATTCCTAAACTGTATAGAAAAAATAAAAAAAAAAAATAGTGATACCTAAGAAATAATTTTCCAGTGTTGTTGAATCACATGATTCCACTATTCAAGAGGCCAAGGAACCCATACACTTAATCTACAAGTCATTTTAAATGTAGCGAACAAGCAGCTAGGACATGATTTTCTCAATAGGCAGGTTAAAAGTAAGGTCTGACTCTGCTACAAGACAGAATAAGCAAATATTATCTTTGAAAAGTATGATTCCAAATACACTCAGGGTTGAATGATGGAATATAGTGGTCCCAAATCCTTTTCAAAACACCCAAATAAAGATTCCTTTCCTTTTGCTTGCATGGCAATGTTAAGCCCTAATACAAATACTGCAGATGCATACTTGCATCAGGATTATGGAAAGGATTTTAAAGTTATTTCCATTTGAGTGAATTATACGTCAAGTGGACATTCTGGTCTTTTCCTGCCAGCTTTCTACTTGGAGTATTTTGTGTGTATGTCTACACTAATAAGTAGTGGCTGTTGGTGGGTGCTAGCCTTCGGACTGAAACAATAAATACTAATGATCCAATGTCTATACTGTATGAGGTTTTACTTGTGCTACTTCTGGACTGGTCCCCTAGGTTAAAGCAGTTTTAGCTGTTAGACAATACTAGAAGTGTTTCTGTTCTGTATTTACTATGTTTGCAAGAACACAGGCTTTCAGTTTAACTTGATGAAATACATTCAGTAAAGGGAAAAAAAATTAATACAACAAAAAACTGCTAATGCCAATAAACATAAATGAAAATGCTATCCCTTAAATCACTAAATAAACTCACTGATGAGAACACTTACATTGAAATGGCTTATAGAATTTATTAGAATAATTTAAGTACTTTTTTTTTTTTTTCCCCTGAACGTATTTGGATGTTTGCAAGCAGTGAGAGAAAAAAATAAAAAAAACCCAACCAACCAGTGCTTATATTTAAGCAGGCATTTATCCAAATCTCTCATAACAAATGTGTTTTATAGAAATCTGAACTGATGAAATTTTATTTCTAAAGAAATCATTACCTTGATGAGAAATATCATCAATTGAAAAATTAAAAATACAAATTTTCACAAGAAAAAAAATCTGCTTTATTTACATTTTATATTTACTTTAAAAAAAACCCATACAACATGCAGTTGTATTTTCCTTC
Organism: Charadrius vociferus; assembly: GCF_000708025.1. Taxonomy (NCBI): domain Eukaryota; kingdom Metazoa; phylum Chordata; class Aves; order Charadriiformes; family Charadriidae; genus Charadrius; species Charadrius vociferus. The sequence continues at coordinate 652,758 of NW_009646426.1, read as the reverse complement.
TCTTTTTATTTTAATGGGTTTCCTTGGTGACCTTATTTAGACTTAGCATTTCTTTATATTTTAGATTTTAATTTTTCTATGGACTTGAAAAACAAAACTAAAACCCTTTAATGGATTTCCCTTTATTTTGGTTTGAAGAGATGCACTGCCATGACAATGTTTTTGGCTTACTGTTTATCTGAAATAACCTTTTTTTCAAGAGGCAAAAGGATTTGCGTTACTTTGTTTAAGTCTTTAAAACTTGAAGACACCAATGGGATTAACAAATAATTTCAAGATACTTCGCCTAACATGAACATTACAATTGTGAAATTATTAAAGTTTCTTTCTCAAAGATGCTAATTGGCAAGGATTACACTAATTATTTGTGTAACATTGCTTTTGGCAATCTATTTTGAAAGTAACAAAGTCACGACATTGCTCTCAAGGACCAGGAGGTTAGTTTCACCTATTAATAAAACACAATTACATTAAAAGGCTTATTTTGTTGGGTATTATCCTCAAATGAAAGGTACTGGTATCTAAGTCTCTAGCTATATATTAGAACTTTTTTTTTTTTTTTTTTTATCTTCTCATATTGGTCTGTCAATGCTATAGACAGTAATTTGCATGTTACTCTTCAAATTTTGACTGGTGCTGACAAAGTATCCTAGAGTTAGGGCTAGTTTCTCTCGGAAGTCTAAAAATTTTAAAAAGTAGCTTTGTTCATAAGAGGTCTTTCTCTGTGGTAACACCTTTGAATAAATACTCCTGTAAACTGACATAAGTGCAAAAGAAAACCATGTTTTTGTGAAACCTAAGTTGTATGCTGTGTGCTGGATTTCCTCCAAAAGAAATCAAATGGTGATAATGTTCACTGAAAGGAAATTAAACTATATGACCATCATAAACATTTTTTTTTTTTTAAGAAAAAGTATAAAGGGTGGAGATGCCTTGTTACCAATGGGAGAATATATTTCACAAAATATCTATTTAATAATTGACTTCTCAGTACTGATCTTGAATGGAGTTCAGCAGAACATCTTCAAAAGAGTCTGATAATTCAAATTCTTAGCTCTGTTGAATGTTAGGGGAGCAGAAAAAAATCAACTCATTAGAAATGTTTGTTTCATAAATTCAGACTTTCCACCTTACTTCCTCCTTCCTCAGGACAGATGACCTCTCTTTCTTGTCATAAAGAATAATAATAGTGTTATCATTTTTCCCAGGTCCCTGGTCTGCAGTTACTTCTTAACTTTTTACTCAGTGTCTAACTGATGAGCCCAATCAAGCTAAATGCAGAAAAATTGTTCTCAACATGTTGGTAGTTTGTGAGATTGCTGTTTCTATTTAAGACCTAAGCAAAAGCTGTGTTCCTGAAAGCTTGTTTCCAGTTCTATTAGTTTGTCAGCTACTACCTCTCCCTACAAACTTTCTCTAAGAGCATAATGATAATGAGGTATTTAACTTAGGAGGTGACTCCTATAGTAAACAAAAGACAGGAAAATGTCAGTGTCTTGAAACAGGTGCCCAGAGCAACCACCTTCTGCGCAGAATGAGCCAAGTAATCCTATTTCTTTCAATTAGATAGCAAAAGAAAGATAAACAAGGAATGGGTAAATATACTGTGCAGTCAGCATCACAGAATTAGGAGCAGGTCTACTGAGCCAAGTTCAAAATCCTTGGCAAGGAAGTGTCAGGACATTTCATCTATGCATTAAGAAAGATACAGTAATCATATCACTAATGGAGTCCAGTTGGCTTCACTACTAGAGAGAGTCATCCAGACTACCCAAAGTATTTTTTGGTCAGTACAGTTTGCAAACAGAATGCCCCTTGGCAAAGTAATTTTGCTTTCATATTTTCATTTTATCAACAATATAAGGACAGAATAGGAGACTTACTTCATCTTACCTTATTGATGAATAGTGACTGAGGCAGGGGTCGGTAAAGGTATGATTACCTTCTTTTTAACATAGCAAGGCCATGTTTCTGTCACAGGATCTGATAATGTCCTAGCAGTCCCTTCTCTGCTCCTTCTATTGGAAAACAGTAAGCATGGGGCTTTTTTTATCTTTTTTTTTTCCTTTTTTTCTTTTTCATCTTTTTTGAGATGCTTCCACACCTTGATAGTATGATTAGATTGGGTACTTCTGAAAGGCAAAAGATATTAGTGACTGAATTATTTAATTACAGAGGTATCTGACTGGTGACCATTAATTGTAATCATTAATCTCATGATTATGAATGTTAACATAACAATGAAAGGTTATAGACTTATTTGTACAAAGAATTTCAAATAGTCTTTCTGAGAGCTTACACCTGTGAATGAGAAGTGTAGATAAGAGAAAAAAATGCATAGCACTCACATAAAAAGTTGTTTTGTCTTTTTAAAATCTAGCAAACTGTTAGTGTAAGAGATTTGTATGTATTCTGATCCTTAACTTTCCATTTAAAATGCTAGCAATATATATTTTATACTCTTGAAATAAATAATTGGGAATAAATATGGAGGAGTTTTGACTTTATAATATTTTCCTATAGTAATGTGGTTCCTACAGTAAAAGTGAGAAAAGAACTTTGAGTTTGTACTTTTTGATTGTGCAGTGAAATTCACAAAACTGAATTTGCTATACTACCACAGCTTGTTCATGATTGAAACAGTTCAAACTTCAACCTGTTCAAACTGAAAAAACCCTGTGACATGGTCAACAACTGCAACAGAGATTTGCACTTACAAAGGAGAATCATAAACTAGATCTAGCAGAGCTTCACTAACTTTATCAAGACATGACACCTCAGCTGAAGAAATTACTCTCCATTTTTATTCAGATGTTTGCCAAGGTGCTGAGGGCACTACAGGGGCCTGACTATTTCTGCTGATCTTTCCCTGGGGCTGCTCCCCATGCTGCCCACAGGCTCAAAAGTCCCATTTCAGCCTGGCCCTGGATGTCAGTCCCTGCTCCAGCAATGCTGTAGGACACCAGTCTCCAGCTCTATCCATGGATTATTTTACAAGGAAATATTTCTCTTTAAATGTTCTTTTTAAAAACATAACTATATTAAGGTGTTGGGATGACTAAGTTAATTTCAAATACCTTAGTAGTCTCCGAACAGGAGACAGTATCACCTTTGCCTTCATCTGCTTTCCTTAGACTGCTTGGTCTTCATGCCATTAGCCAGATGCCATCTGTTTTCCCAGGACACTGATTCGTGCACCATTTCTATCCATGTGAGGAATTCTAAAAAAGATTATTTAACACACACATAACAGATACGTATGCTTAAGATGTATGACCTTTTGAGTTCATCAGCTTGTATGTAGCTGTGAAAAGGAAATGGATTCCTTTGTACCCAACCTCCAACCCAGTTATCTGATGTAGTTGAGAGACCACAATACAACATTTCTTGTTAGACTGAGTAGATTTTTTTTTTCTTTTTAAGACAGTCTAGTTCTTTAGTCCTAATACTTACTCTTTTTTATATTACCTTTTGTTGTGGATTGAAATATTGATGACCTATCTGGGGTAGTGTCAGCTATGGAAGAGATGATGCAGAATTCAATAGCAGTGAATGAAAAACGGATGCTTCATTCCAGCTGATGAGAACCACGGGCTTGCAGGTTTTTTCTACTCAGTAGTTGAACTCAGGCTGTGCAGGTGCTTTTCATTCCTGGAGAAGACTAGCGTAAATTCATTTTCCTCTTCCTCACACAGTCCATAGCAGTCAAAAAACCCTGCAGCTTTCATCAAACCAGGACAGACTATTGTAGATTTCCATACAGCAGTTAAACCATTTATAATCTGAATAATAATAAAAAAATATTCGTTTTTAATGAAATTATTTGTAGTGAGGAATGCTACATTTTGTAGTGTTATGAGCATCGTTTTAATGTGCTTTGTGAGATGTTCTATTTCTATTTTTCTATTTACAGGTAGATAGGACTGGAAAGAGATCTGAAGATATGTGGCATCCCTGACCCCAAAAAGGACAATCGTTATTGTGCCTGATGGGTTTTGAAAACCTGTTCTTAAAGACCTCTGTTATGGAGATCTCTATTATGGATATGACTTGGTTCATTCTGTGCAGAAGGTGATTTCTCTGGGCATACATTCAAGGCACTGGTATTTTACTGACCAGCCTTCGTTGAAAACCTGCAAAGTCAATTTGTCACAATGCTTAACTAAAGATTTCTTTCTATAAAGTATTCCATATTTATATTAAGAAGCAGGTATGATGAAATATGATATCTTATCTGAACTATGCAACTGATTGTATTGAGGATTCACAGAATTCTGTAACTGCTCAGTACTGTAATGTTAAACATACATAGATTTTTTCATTTTCTGCTTTTCCTTTAATATTTATTTCTGTGTCCAACTCTTCTCAACAGTTATTTAAAATTTTTCTTTGTTTACTTATTTCTTCATTAAAAATGATACAGTCATGGAACATTCCTCTATATACCCTAGAAACCAAGTCTGAGAGAACACCCTGATTTTTATATGATGCTGGAGTACCTGCCACAGGAACAATCATCTCCACTATTCTAGTACATCCTTTCTGAATCTCATGCTAGTAAATATTTTTGCCAACTAACTTCATATAGTTGACAAACTTCAGCCTGTATGCGTAGCCTGAATTTATAAGGATTAAATAAAAATTCCAAGGTACTAGTGTGGATATTGCTGCAATGGAAAGTTCTACCTTCACTGAATACTTAATAGCCCGCCATGCATTCACAGGGCAGTGCATCTCTTTCCACACAGTGAATCATTCACTGGTGCTATGGAAGCTCTACATCACCAGTGAGACTTGTGTGATATCTATGCACAGTGGATCTGCAGAATACCTTTTTTTTTAAATTTGCTTTAGCTTAATCAATATTTATAAAATTTAATCGCTACATTTATTTTAAATGTAATAGTTGCAGTAAATATATATTAAATCTATTACATTTTATGTACTTAAATATCACACAAGAAGTAGATGGCCTTACTTGCAATGACCCATGAAAAAACACCAATTAACCCAATGAGCTGTGAGTCAATATTGTCTTTAAATGCATTCCAGCATAACATTTTATAAAAGTTTAATATAAAACACTAAAGCATACTATTTCCTAAATGACACTAATGACCTATAGTACAAGACAAAATTCTTCCCAGGTGAAATTAAGGCCTCTCTTGCACAGTATTAAAACAAAACATTTATGTACATTACATTGCTGAAACTGAGCTACTTCTAATAACAGGCATAATTTCAGAAGTGCACTGTGTCCTAAATTATATTCTAATGTAATAAATAATCTCATTTCACATTGAAAATAAAAAAAAACAAATGCTGCTGTCATCTTAGGTGCTGACTTGGAGGTAGTGTGGACACCTGCTAAGGTAAGAAATAAAATCAAAAGTCATTCAATAAAAAAAAAACAAGATTAAGATTAATTTGGCTAAATTTTATTTCAATTTAATTAAGATAAATTACACATAAAACTTGGGAAATGCCAATGCAGAAAGATACTGGAAGTCAGAGCTGACAGTATGTCCCTGATGTCATGTGTCAAGTGAAAACTTCACTATGAGCTTGGTCTACACTGTTAATGAAGTATGACACCACAGAGCAGAATGATGTCAAGAATTTTTATCCCAGTGTGAGTCACAGTTTGCACTTGCTGAGACCTTGGGCTTAGATTCACCTTCTCTAGACAGTAACTGTCTAAAAACTCGGTGCTCAAACACTGTCCAATGTCTCCAGAAAGATCTTTAAACTGGAATTCAACCCACCTGCGTTACACATCTCAGATGGGATGAATTGCCCTTTGTATCTTCCCTTTTCTCTCCGTTATTTGTAAGGAAAATTATATAACCGTCCTAAACTAGGCGTCCAACTTGTAATTAAGAAAAGTAGGTGATGGTGAATCCCACTGTTGATTATCAAGAAAAGCTAAAATAGTTTGCTAGAGAGAATTTAGAAGTACTGGTTTCTTAATATAGTAAAGAACTATAAACAGATTTTTCAAATTTCAGATGTTGAAATCTGTCTTAAACAGAAGGAATAATAAATAATTTCACCTTTTTTTTTATAATTATAGGGTATAGAATAATCTGAAATTATTTTTGAAGTTCATAACTATAAATTCAAGTTCCCACCAGCAAACTTTTTAACCCATCTGTCTGTCTGTTAAATAGGTAAACCTTATACCACCACATAGAGTGGCAGCTTCCATTGAAAGGGTGTCCTTGTCATTACTTCTCACTTTGCCAGAGTAAAAGTAGCTGACACTGAAGTGCAAGCTACAGAAGATTTCCCTTCTGAGAATCTGCTAGACTACGAATTATTTTTTTTCATTCATCTGCTTATCTTTTTTCAGCTTTTTGAAAAAAAGTATTTGACTATAAGATTAGAGGAAAAAATTGGTAACAACAGGTTCCATGGCTTCTGTCTTCTGAAAGTGAGCTTCAATCAAGGGCTGCATAGGCTGAAGAGGGTTTGGTTTTTTTCTGGCATTGGAAATCCTAGTTGACATGGTAATGCTACCAGAACAGAGCTTTCCTGCTGTGTTTTCACTAATCTTTCTACTGGCCTTTGAAGCAAGGAAGTGGAAGAGATGGCAAGAACAGCTTAGGTACCTATATGAAGGGAATTTCTGGAAGAAATAGGAAAAATAGGAAAGCAGAACTGCTAAGAGTAATAGAGATAGAAAAGGAGCCAGTAAAGCTTATTTTGGCCAAGTTAAACATTCACAAGTCACTAAGTGGCAGAATAAATATTGATTGAAACTTTAGTTTACATTTATTTCCTTCTGGAACTATAAAGATACCATCTAATCAACAGATCTTGCTTTGGTTTTGTGCTCTCTGTATCCTCAAAATGGGTCTGAGTTCCACCTATTCATTGTTGAAGAGGAACTTGCTTCTTAAGCAGGACATGACATAGTTCAGAAGTAAGTTTAAATTAAGGATATCAGAAGACAGGAAACAAGTAAAGCCTAAGCTCCTTCTGTTTCAACAGAGTAGTTATAGCTGGGATTCATTACCTGAAAAGCATATACATTTACCACACAGACTCATAGGACCCTTCGGTTTGTGTCCCTTCATTAGGAAATATATGGCTATCAAAACATGATAAAATAAGTGAATGGAATTAAATTTTACCACCACTATAATTCTGCAATTTTCCTTTTTAAGTTTTTTATTGTATTGATATATTCTTTTAATAGGAGTTTTATACATAAATTGCTATTTTCAAATGAGAAAGATGCCTACAATTTTAGGAAAATATTACTTTCAAACCTGAGGAATAATTCTGTGCTCAAAACTTTTTCCCCAAAGTATCAGTTGCTCTAATAAAATATTTTATTTTTCCCTTCAAACAATACATTGCTTACATCTATAAAGTAGTATGGCTGTGGCATTACTATTGATATGGGTAAGATTTGTCCAACAGGCTGACATATCTGGTGTGAACCAAGAACTTTTATTGCCAAATACATGAAATATTGTAACACAAGCCAAATGTTGAACTGGTCACTATCTCAAAAAATTCAAACTTCTTCCTCTTAATCTCTGAGGCCTACACTTATTAAAAAAAAATTACACATGCAAGGCACAGTAAATGGCTACTATAGAGATAAGAACTGTCATGGTTTGAACAGTTAAAACATGTAAGAAGGAAAGGAATTCCTTCAGTTATTGCCAGTACAGTCATTAAGTTGACTTACAATCTGCATAATATATCAAATGGGTAGGACAACACTAAACATAAGAACAGCCTTATGATAGTGTGTTTTTGTGGTCTAAAGCCTTTTATGATGTACAGATTAAGTAATATTGTCCTGTACAAAACTATTTATATTTGTATATAACTTTGAGCTAGATAATATGACAAAGTGAAACCACTCAGATATCTTTGAACTTGTGGGAAAATTTACATCTTTTATTTCTAGTAAGTGGAAGGGTCTCTATTTCAGAGGCTTTGTGAAACTGAAATCTGAAGGAATGGCACAATGAAAAAAAATGTTATCTTCTTTCCCTTAGTTTTGAATAAAAATGATAAAATAGTATAAATATTGAATATCACCTGTGGATTTTGAAACAATAACTTGGAGAACATCTGATCAAAAGAGAGCACTGTTTGCATATTGTTGAAAGACAAAATTTTGTCAAATGAAATAGCGGAGTAATTGCATGAAAGTTTTTGTTTTGCATCTTGCTTTGTATTAACTCCCAACACTTCAAATACTACTGTCCTGGTAAAGGAAAATAAAGATACTCTACTGAGTTGAAAAATAACAAATAAGAGAAGTAAAATGAAAGCATTTGCCAATCTGTAAGACTGTTCTTGAGAGAAAGGATTTGTTCATTCTAAGAATTATTCATTGTACATCTGATATTCTGATATTCTGAATGCTCTAAAAATGTTATTTTTTCTGTCAATATAGTGATTAGGTCTTACAAAGCATTTTGCTTTTTCTCATCAAAATCTATCTTAATGAGATATTTAATTTAAATAAATTGCTTTATGTATACTTATCAAGGAATATAATATATGGGTTTCTTTTTTTTAAATGTGGCATAACTCTGAAAGTAAGCCTACAGAATGGAAATCAGGAATACTGTCTTAGTTTCCAACTTTCTTTTTAATATAAACTTAATTTTGTTATGCCTCCTAAGGTCTTTTTTGAAATGATTAATAAGTGAAGTTCTTGATGAATACAGCTGGAACCCTTCTTGCCTTTCAAATATGTACCACACCAAAGTCCTCACTTAGGTTTTTGTTTTGTTTTGTTTTATTTTGGTTTGTGTTTTTTTTTCAAGTAGCAATACTCAAATCACCATTAATACTAGAAGTCTGGAAGTTTTAGAAGGAAGACTACAGTCTTAACCATATTAGCTGACAGCAGGAACCAATCTGAAAGAAACATAAAGTGCTCTAGAAATTTCACAGTAGTTACTAGAGATTCAGAAAGCACATCAGATACATTGATAAAAAGTATATGAAAAAGGAGATTTCTGTCATGTTAAGCAGATCTACAAGCATAAACAACATATTGATGCTTTGATTTAGCTGTATTAAAACTGAAATGACATTGTTCCTGCTTGTTACTGTATTTAAATACATTTGAGGATTTTCACTAATAGTTTTTCTTCTTCTGGTATTCATATTTTCCTAGTGCAGTCTCCAGGAGTTTATCGTGCAGATAACAATGTCCTGTCATCTATAATTTAAAACCAGAACAGTAATGGGTACCATATAATGTTTCACTGGATGTTTAAGCTTTAGTCTGTTCTGTGTAATATGATCCATTTGCTAACAGTCTGAGATGCTCATTGTTTTATGAGGTTATATGATTACAATAGATCTTCCTTAAATCCCCACTCAGTGAGTGAATTTGTATACAAATATTTTTGCATATAAAGTAGTTTAATAAAGATTAATTTATAAAGAATGTAAAATATCCAGTAAAGATAATGTACTGGAGTAAGCTCCTTGACCTGAACTAAATGTAAATGGGCATGCAAGATGCTTCTAAAACAGTGTATAACTCATTTAGGACCATATCAGCAGATTATAATTTCAGTTTGACATCAACAGATTTTGACCAAAGGACAAGCTGATACAAAAGACATCAACATATATTCTACTGAAATTTACATGTTACAAAACATAATAATATGGTTTATTATTATACAACATAATATTATATCTAACAATACATTTGAGGAGAAAAAGTATGTATAATTGTCTTAAATGAAATTAATCTATACAATATCATATACAATGAAGGACAGTTAATTTCATTAATGTCTTTAAAGAAACTCCCCAGGCAGATTCTGCACCTTTCTCTCTCCCTCTTTGTACAACATTAATTTCATGACTATGATCATTTTGTTACAGACTTTCTTCTGCAAATGAAAAGCCACCGAGAAATATAAGGAAGCAATACCAGAGACTGTCTGCCATTTTTCTCCTAAAATTATGATTTTAAAAGTGTTCAGCTATTTTCTATAGGAAGAATATATATTCTGGGAACTGTCCTATTTAATATCTTTGTCCATGACCTGGAGAAGGTAATGGAGTGCTTGCTCATAAAATTTGCAAATGGCATCAAAGTGGGGCAGGTACCAGTCAATATATGCAAGGGCAGGGCTGCCACTCAGAAGGACACAGACAGGATGGAAGGATGGGCCAACAGGAATATGATGATATTCTGCAAGGACAAACGCAAAGTCCAGGTAGAGGGAGTCATGTGAAGACACTTGATTTGAATGAAGGGTAGCATTTTTGAACTCTTTCTGTGGTCCCTATACAAGCAGACATCTGCTTGAATGAGTACTGTTAAACTTAAGAACAAGCCTCAAGTTATGAACATTTAAAATCATGCACATCATATGCTCCGCTTTTTAAACTATGAACTTGATTCCACTACAGATAATTGCATCCACTTGAATAATCACAATATCAGTTGGTATGACTAGCCAATAATTGCTACTTCCCCACTTGCTTGGAAAGAGTTACCATGAATTTATGGAGCTAGGAGGCTGGGTTTTTTACTCAATGCAATGTCCATAGCCATGAAGGATGCACTTGAATCTTCAGAATCTCAAATCTTACACTAGATTTAGATAACCGTCATAAAACTGGGCTCTATTCTCCACCCCCACCCCCCCACGCCAACTATAACTCTATTTTCCTCAAATAAAAATCTTTCTTTGGCTATAAACTTCTGGATACACTAAGTTAAAATAATGATATATTGATAACAGGCAAACACACAATCTGGGTTGAACACAGGCATCTTGAGGAGATAAGTTATTTTTTTCAGATTAAACTTTATTTTGGTTAAAAAACAAATTTAGTGATTTCTATGTTTTTTTGTTTTTGTTTTTTTTTCCATAATTTGTGAGGCATATGTTGGGCGGGGTGTGTGTGAAATTGAAAACTATATTTCATTCAAATCTTCCTTCAGTGACTTTACATGAAAATAGCTTAATGTAATTTTTAGTATGGAAAAGCAGTATTTTTATTTAGCCTTAAGACTGCACATTTTTAAATCTGTGCTATGCCAAATACAATTACTAAATCTTTAATCAGAGAGATAACCGACCATACGACTCTACTATACAACTCCTGAAGAGAGAAATGCCAATTATTTTATCTTAGTTAAAATTATAAATTTGGGGAAAACTAAAAATGCTTGTTAGTACAACATAGGCAGGGTTATTCTTATAGAATTTTACCAGGTGATTTTTCAGATTATTGCAAGTAAATCTTAACAAAAACTATTCTGTAAAAAAAAAAACCCTCAAGACACCAAACAATTTCCAATTCCTTATGCAAAAATCTGTGTTTTAATTTTATTGGTAATCTGATTTCCCATAAATATTTTTCATATTTCCAAGCATTTGCAGGGTCAAGGCCTAATAAGAGGTAGCTAATAAATGTCTTACATATAGGGAAGTTGAAAGGACAAAATAGTCAAGAATGGTAAAACAGCTGTTTAGAAATCTGAACTCAGATTCTGGAGCAGGGTTTTGTTTATGTGTTTTCTGCTCTTTCTAGTGGCTTTCTTGTGTTTTGTTTTATTATTAAATTTATATTGCATTGCTTTCTCTTTTTTTATTGTCTGGTTTTCTATTTAGAAGCAAAATGTGTAAACATTATTCATATGAACAGCCTTATTGAGAGCAAGACGGGGATTAGTGATGCATATAATTACTCGTGTACAATTGTAGTATCATAGTAGTCAATTAGAAAATCACAGGAGTGAGCTATACTCTTACAAGTTTTATAAAACATCTGGTAGCTTTTTGTACAGCAACATAGTAAATTAATTAAATCAATAATACATAATTTCTCAAATAATATGTAACACATTAAAGAGCAACAACTGAATTTTAAACTTATTTACAACAACGTTTAATGTCATTAATTTATTTGCCTTTCAGAATTCATTTTTTGTGCCTTTTTTCATCTACAATTTGAGATATTTTGGAATATGGAAGAAAAAAAAACAGTATCTGACTCAGAAAGCAGAGATCTTTTTTCTATAAAAAATGAGAAATAAATATGCTGTTTCATTGTCTTGATTTATAACTTAGGACAGACTAGTTTTTTAAAAGTTCTTAAATGGAACGTAAGAATGCTATTTATGAATAATTTCAAAGGTAAAATCAGGACCTGAATAGATCTTGTTGGGATTTCACTACAAGAAATCCTAGTTTAAAGTTTTGTATTTATCAGCCTCATTGCTCCCTTCCTGACTAACAACAAATTAAGGCTTATAGTCTGATCTCTTGCTACCTCTACTCCTCAGCAGCATGTCACAAGCCATGTGCCTCATTTCTTTCAGGCACTCTCAGCAAGGAATTATGTATGTGTAAGCAGTGAAGCCAATTATGTGAATTGTTCTGCCTCTTCTGGCACAGGAAAAAACAGGTTTTGCCTGAATCTCCAAAGCTCAGTGCTTGAGAAAATGGAATTTCTCCACATGCAGGAGGAAGAAACTGAGTGTTGGGTGTTTAGAACAGAAAACTTGGAGGCACTAACAAAATTAAAGGGGAGATCGGGTGGAAAGAAAAACAGAGTGTGAGTTTTTGTAGCGAAAGTGGGCTGTAAAGATGGAGACCAGACAAGGAGCAGCCCCAGACCCACGGGTAGCAACCAGGGCCCTGAGTTTGGGTGCACACCATGAGGTCATGGCTGCTTGTTGTATCGTTGGCAAAGAAAGGAGAGTGCAGGGGCTCAGTGGGATGAGATGCACAGTGCGTGAGTGATCACAGCAAAATGCTTTATGGGAATGTTGACATTTACTTCAAATGAGATAGTTAGTGTTTACTTTAAAAACCATTAAGCTGCTTTTAGACAGTTGGGTCTTAAGGATGTTGCTACTGTACCTCAGAAGCAAAATATCAGTTCAAATATACATACACTCAAATATACACTGATTTTCACAAATAAAATTGAAAGTCTTGTACTTGATTACATTTGTTGCTTGTATTATGAGGTAAATGCTATGACTTTTGGCTGCTAGGGAAAACAAAATAATACCTGAAGGTATACAAACACCTGAAGGTATAAAAACAAAAACAAAATAATACCTGAATATTAGTAGTTGTATAAACAATATGTATCAAAGTATCAGAGGCCAGTAAAGCTGAGACTGATACTTTCAGCCTGGTAGTTAAGGTCAGCTTCTTGTATTGCAAGGCATTTTTAAAAAGTGACCCAGACAATAAGTCTTAAAAGCAAGATCAACCATTCTCTTAAATACTGTTCTTTTATAGCACTAATTCATCCGTCCTGGATCATTTCTAAAAGAATTACATGGAATATAATTCAATCTTTTTTATGGTGACTTTGCAAGATATCTTTGTAGGTTCGTGCAGAAGTTTCATGTATCACTGGTGTTCTTACAGAAATGATATAATAAATGCTAGTCTATCATATATGGAGACAATCTAACTTGCCAAAGAGAACACAGTATGTTTGTCTTATTGTAGAGTATGGCTGCAACAGAATAAGAACATAAGTATTTGTTTAATGACTCCAATACATAAACTTTGAAAGTCAATCTGCATTAGAGAAGACTTTCTAGACAAAGTAATGTCATCTAACATTTTTACTGTTTTAGCCAAATTTCTTTCCAACAAATTTAAATGAAATGCCTTAGTAACACTTTAATATTCTTTGTGTATAAATTGTTTTGTTGTTTCAAATGTCTTCAATTCTGAACACCAGGATTAAGAGGACTATGGTGGGTTGACCTTGGCTGACTGCCAGACCCTGACCCAGATGGTCTCTCACTCTCCCTTCTCAACAGAACAGAGGAAGAAAGTAGGATGAAGAAGCCCAGGGGTCAAGACAAAGACAGAGATATCACTTACCAATTACCATCATGGGCAAAACAGACTCAACTTGGGAAACATTAATTTAACTTATTGCAAATTAAAAATAGACTAAGATTTAATTAAGGAAGTTTTCTTCATCGCAAAATTCTATATGCTACCTTGGAAGTGAGTAAGCAAAAAGAAAATAAAGAAGTATTTTTTGTTTATAATACACAATAATAACATAAGATAGAGAAGCAGTATTGTTCACTATTAAATGTATTTGGAAATATTCACTGAAGTTGTACATTCTGGATGATCTCATATATTACACTCATAAATCTGCACTGAACTATTTTTACTGTATCACTCCCAAATATATTCAAGTTTGTCAGTGTATTTTCAGAAAATAAAACTCAGGAAATTAATAAATATTGATAATCTAAAGAGCAATGCATATAACATTTCGGAATATATGAGGTTAAATTTTACCCTTACTCTAGCTGAATAAAGTAGAGGGGGGTTGTTATCTTACCAGAGAGTTGGTATATTGTCATGATGAAAAGGGAATTCCACTGTTGCCATTTTTAGTCTTCTAAGGAGATACTTGCCAGGGCCAAAGGAAGACATGATATGAGGATCTAGGAATTTCTTTATAACTGGGCAATACGTGAACAATAACGAGCAGGCTACCACTACCCTTTATCCAGTGACCTGCTCACCCTCCCACTACCCGCAAAGTCTGAAGGTAAATCAATGGCCAGTCTAAAATCTTCACTAGGAGGTGTGTATTTCTTGATAGTGTCATGTTCTTCCTTGCCTTTGAGATCTCCTGGGAACACTTTTTATGAACATTGATAGGATCTGAGTATTCATGAGCGTGGCAGACTCTAACTGGCTGTCTAGCTGTTTAAAATATTTATGGAGCTTGCAAAAGAGGGACTAAACTTATCTAATAACGCTGCAGGAACCATGTTAACTGCTTTCAGCCACCCTGCTGTCTGAGTCATGTGCCATAGCGTCTTGGTCCAGAAGACTATAGTGCTATGTTAGCCATCATCATGCTTCACTCAGATCAACAAACCTATTTATCAGCTTCATGAACTAGCTTAAGCTTAATAGAGCTATACTACTTCCAGTCCCCAAGCTAGTTCAACAGTAGTCAATGCAAGCTGATATCTCTGCACAATGTGTCGATCCTTCAATACTTACAGGGGACTTATGAGAAAGATGGGGACAGACGTTTTAGTAGGGCCTGTTGCGATAGGCCAAGGGGTAATAGCTTTAAACTAAGAGAGGGTGGATTCAGACTAGCTATAAGGAAGAAATTTATTTATGATGAAGATGGAATATGTTACCCAGAGAGGTGGTAGTTGTACCATCCCTGGAAACATTCAAGGTCAGGTTAGACTGGGCTCTGAGCAACCTGATCTAGTTGAAGATGACCCTGCTCATTCCAGGGAGGTTGGACTAGATGACCTTTAAAGGTGCTTTCGAACACAAACTATTCTATAATTCTATGATCCTCTAAAAAATTAAGCCCAAAAATCCATTGAAAATCACTGGGACATTCTTCAAAAAATCATGTAGACCTTTTAAAAATAGAACTTTACTTTCTGTTTTCCTGTTGTTCAAGATGACTGTAAGGAGTTTCTGACCTATCTGTATTTAACTACAATGTGTAGACAAGAATATTATGGACATCGTTTGTGTGGAAAGATTTCAGCAACGTCAGTAAAATTCAACAGAGAGCAAAGAAAAGGATTCCTTTATGAGCATTCTAGGCCACAAGACAAATGAGATTGATCACTGATGTGTGTCAAACCACTAAAATGGAAAATATTTACAGTCCATTTCATTGCTGAGACGAGTTGTTGCTCTGATGCAATCAGTAATACTGCACCCTCGTTCTATAGGCAATGAACCTGAGCTAGGGATTAATTTGGTTTTAATTTTTTTATTCGGTGTCATTTATTTTTTCTCTGTTTTTTTTTTTTTTCCAGAAAATAAATTTAGAATAATTGTCAGATATATCAGAGATGGGAATTTTGTAATTTAATGCAAATATCGATACAGTATTTAACACTAAATTCTAATTCTGCTTTCAGGTCAGAAACTTGATAATTCATTTATCTGATAGGCTTTTCTGGGTCAAAATGTCCCTCTAGAACAGTTCTTTGTGTTACAAAATATCTGTGTGTTTTACTTAAATGCTACAGTCACAAACTGTAGTTTAAAACTAATTTTAATACATTATTATTGGAGATCCACAACATTTTTTTTTTTAAATTAAATAAAAGAAAAATGCAATCATCATTTATCTAACATTTGTAATGAAATAAAATTTTACCCACACTGAAAGGAGCTTAGATGAGTAAGTAACAACAAATAAAATGAAAATGCAAGTCTTCTTCTAGTTTGCCCATATAGTTTGTCACTGAAGAAAGACTCAGTATTCTGTGTATGCATCAAGCCTCATTGAAAAATGATATTCACACTACTTTGGATAAACCAGAAATATGTTTAAAACATAGTTGATAATTTTTAAATTTATGCAGGCTACTAGTTTGTACTGGTCATGAAACTCATGGTTGGAAGTGCTGCATTTGAGCACAGACTCAGGCTGTGGAATACAGTATTAAAGAGTAACACAATCTGCTTTTATTTAAGAGCATTATCTCTCCTCTTCTTTTTCCTTTATATTCTGTCTGCAGCAAATTTTAGGAAAGAGCTAGACAATACATGCCAAAATCTAAAGTTCATATTGAATTAGGTTCTGCTTAAGATGCCTTTTGGCCAAAACCACTCATTATTGAGAGACTGGAAAAACTACTCTCTTGAACTTTACAGTTAAGGCTCAGGATGTATTGTTAGTATTTTGTTTTCCAGTAGCATCTTTGAGCTCTGAAATCAGATCCTGCCTTTCCTCAAGGTACAATGGCCAATAAGATATGATTATTTGATTTTGTTTGGTAGTGACTTAAGAATGACAGAATGGTCATTTGAAGAGTACTGTATCTGCAAGTGATTTAAAGTTAAAATTAGTTTAGACTTGAGATACACTTTTGTTTATCTGGAAAATAGGTAACACTATTATGAGACACTTGCTATAGTCCTTTTTTTAGAGAATAAAACAATGAAATACATCTAGAGCTAGGCATGACTACATGATCTGAAGGACTTTAAAAAAATGTAAACTGCATGAGATCTTCATTTTGGATAGCAGATCTATGAAAGACTACAACACAAATATTAAAAAAAGCATACTTCATATAAAGCTGGTATTTCTGGTATTTTACTTAACAATTGGTCAGATAACCAAGGAATTTGGTGCAATCAGAGTTTTAACCACAAAAGAATGCCTCAAATTTGATATCTAAATTAGAATTAGTTACCACCTGTTCCTGAAAGCTCCTGATATAAACAGATGTCTTTTCCTTTTTCCAGTATTAAACATCCCCCATGGCAAAACTTTGTATCTTGATATGCTGCAAGAACTTCAGTCTTAGCATTAGACAGTCCATAATCTAGTTTATATATAAACTTTGCTGAAATACACAGGGTAGATATGATGTTCCCTTTAAATAATATCTCACTAGCTGTAATTAAGTCAGGATATGATTAATTTACCTAAATTAAACATAGTTCAAACCAAAGTTTAATTTTGTCTAGTGTCTGAAGAAATTCAAGCCCTTAACTGTTCTCTGAGTGTGACAACATCCTATCTCTCAAACACACTGTACACTGTAGTTGAACACAATTTCTAGAAACTCCATGTCTTCTGAAATACTGTAGTGAAAAGCACTTTTAAGAAAGTGCTTTGGAGTGTCAGCCAGGTGTATTCTGGGAACCAGCTCTGTGTTCTGGGTTTCTCAACATTTATGAGTAAAATGTATTTAGGTAATTACTTAGAAACATTAATTCTAATTAATTAATTAAAATTAGTTAAAACACTCCTCCAGGTGTCATATTTACTAGTGGACAGTTTGTTTTGGTCCCTCAGTGGTTGCTTTTTTCAATCCCAAACTCCTTTCAGGCAGGGATCCCCTAGCAGGCATTGTACCAGACATGTATTTAACACAGGGAAGTAAATTTTCTCTCTGAGGCCAAATGCTGAAATGTTGTGATAGTCAGAGTATTGATATCAATCATCTCTTGCGTTTTTATTATTTGAAAGGACACCAAGTCTGAAAATACATGACATTCTGCTGCACTGAATACCATATAAAAATGTCAATTGACTATGAAAAGGATAAAAATTAGATTTCTATGAGAAGTAGCAGAATCTTGCATATGCAATTTTTTTAAAGTTTGCAGTCCTTACTTTTTAAATTGAGAAATTTTATTTTCCTTAACTTTTAGTTGATACCACCACCAACCATGGTCCAATCCATGGATATTTAAAGTGGCAGTGGGATCTCTAGTTTGATCTTTGAGTTATGCTTCCTGTAATAAAACAAAGGGTTTAATTTAATGGGAAGTAATGGAGATTTTGAATATCATGTAAACAGTCTTTTCAGGGAGTTTTGAATAGTATCCAGAGTAAACACAAATGAAGCTCTCTACATTTAAATAATTGAGTGTGGAGTTGAAAGTGGAGCTAACAGCGGAAAACTTCTGTTACTTACTGACATTTAAAGAACACTGACTTCTCTCCCTAGAATGAGTCATTGACAGTGGTTTCAGTGAAATACAGAAAAAAAAGCACAAGGTGCTTTATTTGTTTTGGTTTTGGTTTTGTTTTTTGTTTTTGTTTTTAGATCTGTTATATATATTAATTATAAATTAGAGACACAGACCTGAACTGAAGGGTATGAATGTTTAAAAAGTTACAAATAATTGAAAAAGCAGGAAGTCCTTTAGGACTTCATCTTTCTTTAAAAGGCCTGATTTGATTTTTGGAAAGCTGAATTCTTGGACTCACGAGAATGTTCTTTAAAATGCAGGCTTGTGACTCTTCTGTTCAGAGCTGACTGACAAGATCTAATCTAATCTACATGGGTTGTTATTATCAGAAATATTTTATTATGGTTTTATACATGATTTAGGGAATTTATCTGTAATAATGTTGAAAAATAAAATCTCAACTGTCAAGCATTTGTTGGTTTTATTGCTAATAAATTAATTTCCTAGCCATTCAAGTACAGTTCAAAAAAAAATGGTTGCATCTAATGCTGTTATGTTAAAATTCCTCCCCAAAGCAACTTGTATATTCTCTTTTTCTCCTTACTTGTTCGTTTGTGTGAGGAATCAAGCTACCCAATAAAGAAATGTAGAAATGACTTAAATGGAAAAGGTATCTGCTTGCCAGTTCAATGTACTTCAAAGATCCTGATCCTACCACAACCTTTATGCATATATCAGTAATTTCTGCACAACGCTGAACTGAAGTTAATCAGGTTGTACATAAACAAAGTTGCCTATCTCAGCATAATCATACGAAGTTAATTTAAAATAACATAGAGAATAAAATACTACATGGGACTATAATTAACAGGATTATTTATCTATCTTAAACAAAAATATTAATTACACTTAAATTAGCTGTATAAAATTAAATCATGTTTCTTGACAACAAATTTCAAGACAACAAATCATTCTGAAAAAAATTAATGAAACAGACAAAAAAATCATAACTAGAAATACGTTTGAAATAGACTTAATAAATTTTAATTTATTTGTTTATTTATTTGCTATTTTTCACCAGCCTAAGTAGCACCTTCAAAGTCAGAGAGGGAGAAATTATTTGAAGGATGAGAGATCTGTCTTTGCAGTATCTTCTAAAAAGACTTGTGCTTTGAAGCATTTTGTCTGTAATATTAATCACTGCTGTGCTTGTAGTATGATGAAAGTAAGCCTCTGTCATCTTATTGTTTTTTATCTTACAGAAGTGTAAGGGAAAGCTTTGGCACAGAGGGAGTGTAAGTAAAAGGTACACTAGAAATCATTTTTTGTTCAAAATAATTTTGAAGAAAACTAGCACTGAATCCACCAGTTTTAGAGGAAAAACTGCAATGGGTTAAGGAAATGCTTGCCCAAAATAGAAAAACTAGGAGGAAAGCGTTGTTTCAGTTTGGAGGTGCGGAGGAAGGGTGGGGGAAGTTGCTCTATATGGGAAAACAGACATGATTATTCAGTGATTTTTAAGAACTGCTTTTTTAAACTTCCCCACTCTTATTTCATGAAATGGTCTATTCTCTTCCCTCAGGGCTGAAAGCATTTTGGATTTGTTGATGTTCTGCCTTTAACTTTGCAGCCAAAATTGTTTTAATGGTAATGTATTTCTATTTAAAAGAAATTTGCAGTAAAAAGTTGATTTTGGACTGCTTATGTGCAATCCAGCCTTTTTGTTATTGTTTCTATAGCCAATATAGTCGTAGGCAAGTTGTCAGTATCTGTGTTAAAGACACCAGTCCTGGTTTTAAGGAATTTTTCTGTCAGGATAAACTATAGCCTGCAGAAAAAGGCAAGAGAAGGAAACCATATTTCTAAAAAATCAAATGAAAATGGAAAGGTAAAATCCAGTACAAAGAGCTGTAAGGCATCAACAGTTGGCACTTACTATGGAATTAACGAATACTGCACACACAGACACACTTAAACACACTTGCATATATATTCAAGTTTGTCTTACCTTACAATAGGAGAGCTTTAAAAGCAGGAATATATGAAAATACTAATGGAACAGAACTTGATAAGCTGTTTAAAACCCAGTTCTTGAAATCTATTAAACTAACTTCTTCAATAGCATCCCTGAGATTTGCTTTAAACCTATCTGTTTGGTAGAATATTGAAAAGACACATGTATTGTATTTTTCTGGATTTATTACAGTTCAGTCACATACTTATTTATTTCCAGTTGTTAAACCAGGATAGCCCTACGTCAAATCAAGATATTAAGCAATGTTTCTAGTTAAAGAGGAAGCAACGCCTAATCTATTGACCCATTATGTCAATGAAAATATTTGCAGTCTCTTCAGTGAGCAGTGGAATTAAGTGTATTTGCTGACACTTTGGAGAAATAAAATTTAATTGTGACTGCTTGATGTAGAAATAGATTTTCAGCTTACATACTATCATCACAGGTTTTGCTGAGTGCAAAATTTGGATAATAGTCACAGTAATACAGAGTGACTTAGTAATTATCATTTTTACATATCATAGGTCAATATTTGGTCATTAACATAGAAATCCCACAGATGAGCAATGATTTTGAGATTCTTGCATTATAGTTGTACTTCATAGTCTCCTTTTTTCCATCTTTGCTTCTAATTGAGAACTGGCTGTGATAAAGGGGAACTAGTTAAATGTTTCAAAACGAGTGTCTGTATAATAATAGTGTGTTTTTGTAATAGCTGGTAGAATGTGTAACAAGATGCTCGCTTATCTCGGAAGTTGCTGCTTATCTCGGTAAGGTGTTCAGAAACAGGAGCCAAGGCCACAGAAACCAGCCGAGACCAGACTAGCGGTGTGGCCAAGCTCCAAGAACGATCTGAGCATGCTCGACAGGCAAAGGTTACTAGCGGTGACTAAGAGGAGCCTCCTTACTTCATTGCTGCGACCCCCCCGACGACCACCATAAGAAAGTACTGCGTAGACTCGCGTAGGCGGAGAACTAATTTACATGTGAAGTGGGAACAGATAATGCATATGCATGAGTATTTTGCAACATATACTGAATATGTATAGGGCAGTAACATAAATGGAAACCCTCGCTTTGTACCGGCGCGCACGATTGTGGTGCGGCGACCCTCTGAATGGCAGAGCTCAGAGGCTTATGGTCAGTGGCGCAGAGTCTACTTGGAGGCCTGTAACTAGTGATGTTCCCCAGGGGCAGTACAGGGTCCAGTCTTGTTCAACATATTCATCAACAACCTGGATGAGGAGACAGAGTGGTAATAGCCTCAACAAGTTTGCTAATGATAAAAAACTGGGAGGGGTGGCTGACACACCAGAAGGCTGTGCCACCATACAGCGAGACCTGGACAAGAGAGGAACCTAATGAAATTCAACAAGACCAAATTTAGGGTACTGCACCAAGGGAGGAATAACCCCATACACCAGTGCAGGTTAAGGGCTGATGTGTTGGAAAGCAGGTCTGCAGAGAGGGATCTGGGAGTCCTGGTGAACAACAAGTTGACTATGAGGTAACAACGTGCCCTTGTGGCCAAGAAGGCCAATGGTGTCCTGGGGTGCACTAAAAAGAGTGTGGCCAGCAGGTCGAGGGAGGTTATCCTCCCCCTCTACTCTGCCCTGGTGAGGCCGCATCTGGAGTATTGTGTCCTGTTCTGGGTTCCCCAGTTCAAGAAAGACAGGGATCTGCTGGAGAGGGTCCAGCAAAGGGCTACTAAGATGATTAAGGGACTGGAGCATCTTTCTTATGAGGAAAGGCTGAGGCACTTGGGTCTTTTTAATCTAGAGAAAAGAAGATTGAGGGGGGATCTTATCAATACTTATAAATGCTTAAAGGGAGGGTGCCAGGGGGATGGCAACACTCTTTTTTCAGTGGTGCCCAGTGATAGGACGAGGGGTAATGGGCACAAATTTGAACATAGGAAGTTCCATCTAAATATGAGGAGGAAATTCTTTACTTTGAGGGTGGCAGAGCACTGGCACAGGCTTCCCAGAGAGGTTGTGGAGTCTTCTACTCTGGAGACATTCAAAACCCACCTGGACACCGTCCTGTGCAACCTGCTGTAGGTGACCCTGCTCTGGCGGGGGGGTTGGACTAGATGGTCTCTAGAGGTCCCTTCCAACCCTGACCGTTCTGTGATTCTGTGATTCTGTGAACTGTTATTGGCACATGTTTAAGTGTTAATATTTCCCTCAAATACAGTTGTTTTAAAAATATAATATATTTTTAATAGTTGACAGCTCTCAGCACCAGTAACTGTGGAGTATCAACAGCCTAAGAAATGAAAACCGATTTTTCTTGTTCAGGACATACTAGCAAGAAAATGACCAATCTGTTTTCAATGAATATTATCTCTGTGTTAAGATAAAACATGTAGTTAACAGCCACAATGGGATCAGAAATATAAAAACATTTACTTATATCCAGCCCTATTTTTCTCCCTTCGGGACTCTGACTTTTGATTGGCTGGGATACAAGCCAAATGTTAGCATACACTTCTATGAAGGGTTTTGTTTGGAATTGTCATTAAAAGCTCTTCATATGACACCATGGACCTCCGCCTCTGTAAATACATGTTGGCTACTTCCCAGAATAAAAAATGTTTAATATGTTTAATGGCACTAGGCTCAGCAAATAAACTGTCTTTGTAACTCTATGCAGAGTTTACGTGTGAGTTCATTGTATAATGAAGGGTAATTCCCGAACAAGACAAACTAAGGTTACAAATTAATAGGATTAAATGTCAAAAAGATTAGAGAATGGTCACTGAAATCTGTGTTCAGAACTCTGTATGAGAAATTTAGCTCAAGATGGAGTCATAGCTGAAATAAATTAATTATGTGAAAATAAAATAAACTAGATCTTAAGAACAAGACAAGATCCATGAGTTATACATCAGAGCTAATTGGGTAGTTCCAAATATCCAGACTCAATTATTAGTATTAGGTCAAAGAATATGATGAATAAAAAATATTGTAACAAAAAGGGGAATGGTAATACAGTCCCTAGTACTTCAGACTCCTGAAGTTCCTGAAATACCTTCTACTAAACAGTCTAAGGGTTGCCTGCAGTCATTTGTAAGCAACCTGACCTAATTCTTATTAACTTCACTGATATTATCCCCACATAACTTAATGGGAGGCAGATTTAGCCCTGAATTCTTAGTGAAAACTGTATATAAAGAGTTTACACACAGTGTGTTGCTTGAGAACTGTTGTGTTTCAATTTTAAGTGTAAAGTTTACTTACAGTTAAAAACTATTTTCTGCATCATAGTTGGAAACTTAGCTGCAAACTAATGTGACAGATTTTTCAAAATTTGAAAGAAAATCAGGGGAAAGGGAAGGGAAGGGAAGGGAAGGGAAGGGAAGGGAAGGGAAGGGAAGGGAAAAATACAGGAAAAAAATGGGGGTTTTGTAAGCTTCATATAGGGGTTGAGAACAGTGACAAAGCAACTGAAAATTTCATTAGATTTTGTAAGTAAGTTTAAATGAGCAATAAAAGCATTACTTATGAAAGATAGTTACTAAATTCTTCACCTTTATGTAGTTCGGTGTCTCCTTCTGCATGGCAGCTTGAGGTTAACATCATTACTACTGTCATCCTCTTTTCCCCAAACACTGTATTTTTTCAACATGGTCTCCTTAAGAGTTTTCAACAACATGTGAGAATGAATTCTGCAAATCATACATGCTCAGGGAAATAAATCTTCAGAGAAGCTTTCACCAGAAACTTTCTACATGACTTTCTACTCACATGAACTCCCATTGACACCTACTGCAACAGTGAGTAACTCATCTGGAAGAACTTTAGTTAGCATTTAGTTATCTCGTTAAGGGTGAATTTCTTATCAGAGGAAGTGAGAGAGACTTATTCTTTCATTGGTAATTGTAGTAAAAGAACATCTAGTTACTATTTCATATCAGTCAGATCTTTAACATTGCAGGTATTTTACCCTACTCAACAGACAATTCAGTATTTTGAACTGCCTATGAGTATTTCAGTAATATGTCTTAGACCATCATGAAGATAGATGAACTACAACAGAACTGCCTCACATAGAGTAAGACACAATATGGTTACATTAATGTGGTTCTGTGTTTGGCTAAGTATCCATGCCTAGAGTTAAAGAATAAGGCTAGTTAACCTTACATCATCCTGAATTGCCTTTCCTCTTTTCTTGTGCCAATGTACTATTTCTGCATGACTCTGTATGCATTGTGTAACAAAGAAGTTTCAGTGTTTGTAAAGAAGGCATGGAAATTCATCAGAATACACTGTTTTAGCATTCTTGATGATCTGGTTAGCAGTAATATGTTTATATAAAAAAGCTGATAACTGAATTAGAAACTGGGATAAATCCAAGTTTTCCCCAGTTAAGATAATAGCTCAACTTCTGGTAAGTCATGGCTTCCTCATAGTTGAGAGGATCTACCAAGGCCCTTTGAAATTTTTAATTTCTTCCCTGTGTTGAAATTTTTATTTTAAAAGGTTGTGGATGGCTCTTCTTTTTGCTGCAATGTATTCTTTTGCAATTATAACCAGGAGAACTGAGATATGTCAATGAACAATCAGAATAAAATGACTAAGAGCTTCAAATGACAGAATCATAGAATTGTCTAGGTTGGAAGGGACCTTTAAGATGATCTAGTCCAACCATTAACCTAACACTGCCAAAACTACCACTAAATCATGTCCCTAAGCACAACATCTACCTGTCTTTTAAATACCTCCAGGGATGGTGATTCAACCACTTCCCTGGACAGCCTGTTGCAATGTTTGACAACCCTTTTGGTGAAGAAATGTTTCCTAATATCCATCCTAAACCTTCCCTGGCACAACCTGAGGCCATTTCCTCTTGTTCTATTCCCTGTTACTTGGGAGAAGAGACCAACCCCCACCTTGCTACAACATTCTTTCAGGCAGTTGTAGAGAGTGATAAGGTCTCCCCTCAGTATCCTTCTCTCCAAGTTGAACAATCCCAGTTCCCTCAGCTGCTCCTCATAAGACTTGTGCTCTAACTACATCACAGATTATTTCTTAGTGGTGATTTCCACTCCAGATATGCCAAAGACCAAGATTTTATCCATCTGCTGCATTGGTCTTTCCAGTTACATTGTTTCATTACCCAGATGAGAATTAAACAATTACTGATTCACGTGAGTATTTCTTTTGAATTTGTGCTGCTTCAGCCCTTGGATATCTTTCAAGTCCCAAGGAAATTATATAGATATCTGGCTGAGAGCTTACAAAATTATTTTGAGAAACACAGAACAAAGCAGGAAAGGGAGATGAGGATTCAATTAACAGAGATTCATTAGAATGGCATCAGACATAATAACAGCACCTTCTAATATCTCCTCAAGGATTTTCAAATATTGGCATACAGTGATGTCAAACGTTGGTTTCAGAAGGATGTTTCACACCTTATCCTATTTATTAAAAGAATTAGAGTGTATTGCAAAGAAGAGATGGAAAAGATTTATAGACTGGCCCAGCAGATTGTTCCTTACTGCATATTTTCTAATCCTATGCAAAATCTATCTTTAAAGTTCTCCACTGACATCTATATCTACCTATTGTGTAGTTCCCTGATGTGCAAATATTCTTTTATTTTTTAAACAGCTATTGTATGTACCACACTAAATAATCACTCTCTATACATTTTAACAGCTTGCAAATTTTTGTAGAATAATATGACCTACTATGCCATTGCCTTCCTGTTAAACTTACGTAGCTCTTTTAATCTTTACTCAAAAGTCAATTTGTCTCTTCTTTTCATTCTAGTTATTTTTATAACATAGAACTTTCAACTAGAAGAAGCTTTCACTGGTAATATTAGTAATAACAAACATCCGAAATGATGCATTTGTGGTTATCATTGCTTTGTGTTTATTAAGTATTCTCCAATTTCAAGCCATAACAATGTACTTCCCAAACTTCTTTGAAAGTTATTTCACTTAATTTTGTCAAATACCTTATAAAAGCCTGATCACTGCCTGTCACTATGATATCAGCATCTCTTCCATATAAGATTGGTGGCAATCATTAAATTGTTGAACCGTGTTCATGCTGCTTTGTGAAAAATACATTTAGCTTAGGTTAGAGATTTTCTGTTGTCAATCTTTTAAATTTTGCAGCTTTTCCTGTTTCTTATCTTTTGTTTTTCATTGACTGATGAGTAAAAGAGTACATGCAAACAGAGCATATTATTATCCAACTTCTGGGCAGCAAATAACACAGAACGATGATGTTATCTGCTGTGTTTAACCATACAGATCCTCAATCCTTCTACGTATTATTTTAGTATGTGGAAAGTGGCTAAATGTCCAGTTCATTAAAACAAATGGCTCCTTTGACACTGAAATAGAGCAACATACTTTAAGACTGCTTGCTGAAAAAGCTAATGAGACCTAACATAGTTACTGGTCTGCAGTTGGGCAACCTCAGAGTAAGATATTTGGGAAAGGTAAGAGGACTGCAGAAGCATGCTAGTCTTTAGAGAAAGCTTGAAAATTTTTTTGTCACATAGGTTGGTCACCAGACTGCCTCAATAAGAACCATAATCTTTTTCTGTCCTCCTTCTTTGCAGTGGAGCCCCCCCATGATTCTGTGAAGTTGAAGAATTAGGTCATGGAATCACAGAATCATAGAATGGTTTTGGTTGGAAGGGACATTAAAGATGCAGCCCAGGATGTGGTTGTCTCTCTGGACTGCGAGCACACATTGCTGACTCACGTTGAGTTTCTCATCAACTAGCATTCCCAAGTCCTTCTTCTAAGGGCTGCTCTCAATACATCTGTATTTGGGCTTGGGATTGCCCCGGCCCACGTGTAGAACCTTGCACTTGGCTTTGTTGAACTTCACGAGGTCTGCAAAGGCCCACCTCTCAAGCCTGTCCAGGTCCCTCTCAATGGCATCCATTCTGCTCCAGCATGTCAGCTGCTCCACACAGCTTGGTGGTGTTGGCAGACTTGCTGAGCGTACACTCAATCTCAACATCCATGTCACCAACAAAGATATTAAACAGTGCCAGTCCTAACAGCAACCCCTGAGGAATACCACTTGTCAGTGGTTTCCACTTGGGCATGGAACCATTGACTGCAACCCTGTGAGTGTGGCCATCCAGCCAGGTCCTCAGAGTATTTTTTGGTGTGGTCTTCCTCATTGTATATTGTTTAACCACGTTACATCAAAAAAACCTTTTTTTTCTTTCATTTTGAGTATGTTATCGATGCTTGATGTGACATCTCAAAGGTGAATTGTGATGTTATATAATACTGAAAAAAAGGGCAATCTGGGAAAATTTTAAAGGGAAATTATGTATATGAAACCAAATTTTTCCAACAGTAGTAGGCTTACTTAGGTCATATATGTCACAAAGAGCTTTTTTAGAAAATAGCACTCTGAAATTTTATAACTAATTTGAGTTACCAGGCACAAAATGTACTGTGAATAAACTCATAGCCTTAAAAAAATTAGATGATGGTGTCATTGAAAATAAAAAGAAATTTAGAATCTCTGTTGTGATGAATGTGTTCAAAATACTTATACAATTCATAAATTCTGCAGTGATATACACTGGTGATCTATACAACAGTTTCACATGTCCAAATATTCTTCATGTTATGTTAGATTAAAACATGCCTCCAGTGCTTCAGAGCATTAACATACTTATTTGGATGCAATCACATAGTAATTGAATTAAGGAAGACAGAAGCCCTTTACCCACATCCTATAACGTTTGTAGATCCATAACTAACTTGTGAAGAAAAGTACTCATAGCATGCTTTTCTTTCAAGTATAAGGGAATCTAGACTTATATAAGTGGGAAATTAATCCCTTTTATGTTTCATGCCACTGTTTTATCTTCAGGTATTGGACCTAGATGAAGATTTATTACACAAATTCTTGGAGTCTACTAATACAATTATGTATTGTAGTACAAATCAGATAATAGTAGATCTGACTGAAATGGCTATGAAAGGAAGACCATTAAAGAATCTGAAATAGACAAAAAATAAAAGCAATAAAATTTTAAAGGAAAAAAATATGTTTGAGAAAAAATAACCCAAGCACCTTGTGTTATGAAAGTTAACAGAGAAATTATTTTAATATAAAACCTCATTTTAATGTTAACCTTGAAAAAGTACACCCATCCCCCAAAAACATCAACACAAAAAATTCTTCTACTGGTTATTTGAAATTACTGAACAATTTGTCCTGAAAACATTCAGAAAGACATAGCTATTCAGGGAGAAAAAAAAAAACAAACCAAAATAAACCAAAACAACCAAACAAAAAAATCACAAAAAAGCAACCCAGTCCAAACCAAATGTAATTTGCTACAGTGAAACATTAAGATAAAGGAAACAAAGCCAGAAAAACAGGAACAATTACAAGAACTGAAAATCTCTCTCCATATAGGAATACAAGGCAAAAAGTCCATCAACATGGTAGCATTCAATGTGAGATGGAAAGAGGCAACACAATGAGAAACAAAGAAAGCAATTTCTGCATTGGCTATGCTTCAATGAAATTCACACCCTGATATGTAAATAAATGATCGAAACGAAGAAAAAAATTACATGAATGAAACTATAATAAAAAAATCAACATTAAATTACTCGACAAATTCCAATTAACCTAAGTAATGTATTTCATAATGCCTTTGATTCTAACAGAAAAATGAAAACAAAATTGGGAAGTTGTGTGCATTGTCAAACCTCTATATTCCCATTTTACTAGCTCGTCTTCTGTCAATGTGTACATCCCTGGCCAACCTAGGGTATAAAAGAATCATTCTTTTCTGCCACTATCACATGTCCACTATTCATTCAGCTTAATTTTGCTTTCCATAAAATAAGAAAATTGCTAAAATGTTTTTGCACTCAGGCTTGAAAAATTCATTGTTAGCTGTTATAATTTGAGGCATTCTATAACATTGTGCTGAAACATGTCCAAAGAAGAGAAATGAAGCTGGTGAAAGGGTCTAGAGAACAAAACTTATGAGGAGCAGCTGAGGGAAATGGGATTGTTTAGCCTGGAGAGAAGGAGGCTGAGGGAAGACCTTATTGCTCTCTACAACTACCTGAAAGGAGGTTGTAGAGAGGTGGGTGTTGGTCTCTTTTCCCAAGTAACAAGTGATAGGATGAGAGGAAACAGTCTCAAGTTGTACCAAGGGATGTTTAGATTTGATATTATGAAAAATGTCTTCACCAAAAATGTTGTCCAGCTTTGGAACAGGCTGCCCAGGGAAGTGGCTGAGTCACCATCCCTGGAGGTATTTAAAGACTTGTAAATGTGGCACTTAAGGATGTGGTTTAATACTGGTTTTGACAATGTTAGGTTAATGGTTAATGATCTTAAAAGTCTTTTCCAACCTCAATGATTCCATGATTCTGACAGCCACAGAGTGTTTAGGGGAATTGAAGCCTTGCTTAACATATCACTCCAAAAAGAATAGACAGGATGGAAAGCAGGAGGAATCTTGGTGTCTTATGATGTTGGTATTCTTAGCTCCAAGGAAATTAGATCCTTGGAAAAACAGTCTCTATGACTTCCCCTGAAGCAGCTCTGCAGAGCCCCATAGACCACTAGGATAAGTGACCTTGTAACAAAACTTTCCTTAAAATCAAGGATTCAGATTTATTTATTTTTTTTTTAATGGAAAATCCTTAGTCTAGTAAATATAATATATATTGCACTGGTTCCTGGCTAGGCATTCTGACTCTATCATTGTTTATGGGTTTTTGTCAACATTATATGAATTTAAAGTCATCTCTGAAGCTGGTCTTTGTCAAGTACCCTAACAGATACTGTCCTAAAAATGAGATTTTTTTTGTACACAATGAATTACCTGTGAACAGTTTTTCACAGATGCAATGTTTTGTTCCTTTATCTTCAGTTCACTATTTCAGTTTATTAAGTTTCATACAAAAGAAATATTTAAATTCATTTTGGTTCCACTGAGAAAAAATCAAAACATATCATTAAAAAAGAGCCTGTACCAATAAGAAAACCTGGCCAGACACAGATCTTCAGGCCATGTAAAATGTATTTTCAGGACACAGTAGGCAGCCCACTCATAGATTCACTCTTTCTGATCAAAAGGAGCAATCCTTCTGGATTGTTACGGGATCCTACAGGATTTTTCTGTGTCAATGAAGGAACAGGGTCAGAGGTTTTCCTTACTGCTTTTATGGGTCCTTGCGTTTCTCCCCACCTTACTTCTGTATATCCTCCCATCATACAGTTATTGTTCTCAGTCTTTTTTTTTTTTTTTGAAAGGACTAATGGGACAGTTTGGATCAGTTGCAAAAACAGATGGATAGCAATATATACATTTTGTAGCTTTGCTCATGTATACAGAGAATTTCTTATAGCTCCAAGAAAATGTACTTATAAGTTTTCAGCCTGAGACTAGTAGTCTGATTTAATAAAAAGGCAATTGAATCAGCACCCCCTCCATTAGAGTTATTATTAAAAAGCTTTTGGCATTCCCCAAAAGAATCACTTCATTATGTTAAAAGGAACATATTTTCTTTATTTTGTTTGAAAAATATTGACTAGAAAGAAGGATTTTTCATTTAAAGAAAGCTCCATAGAAACAAATCAGAAAATTGGTTTATTCTTTCTTTTTTTTTTTTTTTTTTTTCAGCAAGTAACTGATGATGTAGGAGAGAATTTATATGTCCTTGTAATAGTTACAGTATCTTCCACTGAATTTTGAACATTTGCTTTCTGTTTACCTACCATAAGCCATATCCCATGTAATTTCACCCAAAAGCCACGTGGCCAAAAATATGACATAGACAAAAAAAATGTCATGGAATTAAAGCTATGCAGCAAATGCTTTGTTACCTGAAAATTCAATAGCTCAAATGTTTCCTAGATAGATTTGTCATAATTATCAATGATTCATGGCTAAAAAGGTGATATTTCTTACTAAAGAAGAAAGATATATTGAGATTTGCTTAGACTGACCATGCTGCAGTTTTAGACAATAGTATTTCAGATAACAGTAATGGAATTTCCAGATAATATCTCTAATGAGATTTTTCTTACCTAATCACTCAAAAACTACAAATTTCATATATATAGACTTGTACACTTTAGCAAAAGCCTTTGTCGATATATGAAGTCTCCATTTACTAGGGCATGTAGTGGTAGGACGAGGGGGAATGACTATAAACTGGAAGAGGACAGGTTTAGATTAAACATTAGGAAGAAGTTTTTCACTTTGAGGGTTGTAAGGCATTGGAACAGGTTGCCCAGAGAGGTTGTTGAGGCCCCATCCCTGGAGGTGTTCATGGCCAGGCTGGACGTGGCCTTGGGCAATCTTGTTTAGTGGGAGGTGTCCCTACCTATGGCAGGGGGTTGGAACTCTATGATCTTCAAGGTCCTTTCAAACATAAACCATTCTATGATTCTATGACTGATTTCACATTAATGGATACCATGTCATAGATACTCAAATTTCCTAAAGTAGTAAAGATATCTATAACCTTAAGTGTCCTTCACTGGAATCAGCAAACCAAAATATTCATCTATAATCTGCATAAACTAAAGATAAATCAATTTAATATACTACTGAACTAAATTCAAAGTTAATTAAAAAAAAAAAACCACAATGTAGAAAAACTTTTTAAACTAGACCAAATTCTCCACAAAAAGCCTTACACCAAAGCATATGAAAGAACTATTTTAAAACAGGTAGTGTACCAACTTAAGGCTTACAATTTAATGATGTTTTGCGCAAATTTTTATTGCAACTATGTATGTTGATAGGACACAGCTAAAATAAAGAAAAATATTAAAATAAGATAAAAATGAACAAATGCCTCAACATAGACTTTTCTGTATGGAGTGTCAGTTATTGTTCTTATAAAATAGTTTATTTGTGGAAAAGACAGTACAAATATAGAATATCTTTGATCACCACCTAAATACTGTAGTAAAGTGGAGAGGCTGAGATGGGCCTTGCCAGGGAGCAGCAAGAGTAGGGCTGATCCAGAGGGGACAGTCAGAGGGTATCCAGTCAGGATACAAAGGTAAAATGATGTGTTGTTCTACAGGGACGCTATCCTAAATTAAAGACAAATAGAGTTGTTCATGTTCATTAGGTGCTGATAAAATCTCTGTGCTATTCTTGTAAATTTCCTCACAGATTATTAATACTGCCTAATCTGGGTAACACTGTTGAATTAATCTCTTCAAGACATTCCCTTTTCTTACAAGAGTGTCTATCAAGCCATCTTAATCATGATTTCTATATTTTTAACTGATGTAACTCCTATTCTGAGCCCAGGAAAAAATATCTTTATTGACCATTTGAAAATTATACCCAAGTAGTCTTTTGACTAGTATTTTACCTTATTGTCTATTTCGTCTTTTACGCTTTTCATTACCAAGATCCCACATGGAGGAGGAAGAAAGGAGGACGATATAAAAAATGTGGAAATGGCAAATTATTAAGACTATAAGGAAGAATAAATATGATACTTGTGTCCATGAAATGGTATATATCATCTCACATTCATCTCTCTCACTTATCAGAAAAAAACAATAGGTGGAGGGGAACAAACAAGGTCATTAAGCAAGGTCATCCTCTCATGCAAAATCAAGTATGTGCTGCTTACGTGTCTCTTTAGATTTTGGAGTACAATCATGCTCAATTCTCCTTTGTTATCCATCAGTAGTTGCAACTTGCATTTTGAAGCTCTCTAGTTTTTAGATGACATCCACCTGTTAACTAACTGTTATTAAAAAAAAAAAAAAAAAAAAAAAAAAAAAAAGAGGACAAAATGCTAATATGTATTACTCAGGAAGCTCTTCTTCAGAACTTACATTTTTCTTTTGATGGGTAGATTTTGCTGAAAGAAAATTGTATTAATTTCCTAAGAGTAGCAACAACTCTTTCATAATGTTCATTGAGCTTTTGAGGCAGCAATAAAATAGCAATGTATTCCTACAAATGATCCTGAGGACAGTAAATGAAGTATTATATTTGCAGATTAAATTATGTTTCAGCTTTTAAGGAGAGGTCATTTGTGGCTATAGTGATGTACTAGGCTTGCACAGATATATAATTTAAAATGTAACATTGTTGTCAAACTGGGTGCACTAAAACTACTTTTCCACAGTATCAAAAATTCCATTTCCTATCAGTCTTGATAATCTAAAGCATTTATGAAGACACTTTTAAATTTGGATGTGGAAGAGGTTGTCCAAAATATGACCCAATAATAACTTTCAAATCATTACAATTCACAGAGTTGGAAATAGAAGCTTCAGACTGAGTGTCATTGTTCATATTCTACTCTCCTCGATCACTGCAATAAACTTCAGAGTCACATTGATTTATATATCTTAACTATATCAAGCCTCAAGATTGAGTGCTGTTTTTCTTAAGTAAGAAGTAGAACCATTGAGTAAATACTTTTTACAAGTTAGTAGAAAAAAATATTCTAAAGAATGTTTAATATTTAAAAGCATGCTGTTAAAATGTTAACAGATTGACTTATTGACCCTATTTTTTAACCAAAGAAATCTGTAAGAGAAAGAAAAGATGGAAAAAAATGTTGAGCAATCTGTGATATTTTTTTCTTTCCAGTTATGAGAACAATTCATAAAGAACTGATTGTACAAAGTTATAACAGTATATGTGGCCTTAATTTTCTTTTAGAAGTTCCTTTGTTAATAAACAATATGCAAGGTGAATCAATCTTTTGAAAATGTTTTAAAAAATCTAGGTTTTTTGGTTTGCATTTTGTATTTTATATATATATACACACACATTTATTTCAAATAAGTTAGTTATAATCTGGAGAGTTCGTAAACAGTAAAAGTTGTTATAATTTTAGAGTTCAGTGGGAAATTCACCAAAATATGCTTAGATCTTAAAGGAAATATACCACATTCCAATAGCTACTGATGCGATAGGTTATCAGAGATCTCTTAAAAATATTTCTTTTTACATATATATATATGTATACATATAAGCATACATATATGTTTGTACATGTATTTAAAATGAATTAAATTGTATTTTGCGTTAAATTTCTTGTTCAAAGAAGTTATACATATATTTCCCTTACTGTCAGAAGGATGGAAACTTAAATGTAGACATTCTAAGATCTTGTACACTCAAACTGAAAAAAAATACTTTTTGTAATAGGGGTCTATATTTTTTGTGGTTACTTCAGGTGTCATTTACCCTTCAAACCTGTCAGCTGTTCTCATGGAAATGTTACCTATGTTGTAAGTTCAGTAGGTTTCCCACTGTGGCATTTGCTGAAATTATATATAAAAAAAGGATGTATTTTATAAAGGCATTTAAAATTTTTGGACAAGAGAATGTAATTTGGACCAGCAAGTCTTTACCCTTTAAATTTAGCTGTATCTCCCATCCCCAGTTTAACATTAAAGGTACAAAATTCTCCTTAAATCTTTGCAAAATATTTGACTTGAAATTAAAGCATATATAATTGCCCTTTTGTGAAGTCTGACAACTTCCATTAAATTTATATTTTAGAATTATAAAGATGTGAAAAAAAGGTAATCAGAAGCAAAGATACTTTTTGCCTTCAGTGACCACATTTTTTTTTTCTCTCTTATTTATTTCTTTGTGGATTTCTTGGATATATTGATATTTGAAATGAGATGGACATACTTGTGAATACCCTTTTCTTGAAACTGTATAGCTATGCCTACAGCACATGTGTAGGTGACAACTGGAGAAATTTTAACTTCCTTATTTGTTTAACATGAGCTCCAGAATCTAACAAAAATATTTTACCTTTTTTAAGGTAAAAGCCATATCAAGAGGTGAATCAGTTTGCTTTTCAGTTAAAAATGTTGAAGCAAGTTACCATGCATGGTAGTAAGCAAGGTCAAACACTCAGGGTTGTATTCCACTTTTGGAGCATTCATTGGAGACATTGTTGTGGCATACCAATGCTTGAAGGGGGCTGATAAGGAAGATGGATAGGCTTTTTACCAAAGCCTGTAGTGACAGGATGAGGAACAGTTTTAAACTGAAAGAGGGTAGATTTATGTAAGTTATAAGGAAGAAATTTTTTTTTATGATGAGGATGGTGAGACACTGGAATGAGTTGCCCAGAGAAGTTGTGGATGCCCCATCACTGGAAGTGTTCAATGTCAGGTTCGACGGGGTTTTGATCAAACTGATCTAAGTGGAAGATGCTGCTGTCCATGGCAGGGGGGGTGAAATTAGATGATCTTCAAAGATCCTTTCCAACCCAAAATGTTTCCATGGTTTTATGATTCAGATGAGCTTCCTCATTCCAAGCAATTTGTTCATACCAAAACACAAAGATGGGAGAATGCATTTTCAGGGTTTAGTTACTGAGACTTTTCTCTACAGTGTTCACATACAGATTTATCCCAATATCCTGCGTAGTTTCAGAAATAACTGAAAGAAATTGCTTTTGTCTTTATGAAAGCAGAACAGACCCTTTCCCTCCTCCTATCCCCCATCAAAGACTCACCTCTAATCACTTAAAAATTGAGGACTTTCCTTCTGCAATGGAAATTCTTGGGGGGCAACTATTCATGGACTTCTTACAGCTAACAAATAGTAGGTAGCTGAAGCAGAATGAAACTTCGACTTCTATCATCAACCATGTACAGGAAACAAACCCCTGCTGAGCTCTGCCATAACCTTCAGTCTTTGAAACTCAGTAACCTTCTTTTTATGTGTGTTTTCACTGCTTCAGCTTTCCCGTGTGTTTTTGTGTAACATCATTGTGTGGTTAGTGAAGACTTACTGTATAGTTGCAGATACAGGCTTGCAGTGCAGAAATTGGTTTGCCAAGAGTTTCACACATATAGAAAACCTTCTTTAATTTATGTCTTTCTGTTTAACCTTGATATGTTATTGATGTATGTTATGCATTTATTTTTAATCATATTTTTTATACTTCTAGGAATACAATGAGAGATGAAAGCTCCTGAATTTTTATGTAGCTCTGCTTCTGGACTTTTTAGTTTTCTATAGTCAGTCCTGATGTCTATGACAACATTAAGTGGATGTAGGGCTCTTTTTAGATTTAGCCCTGTGTTTGGACCTCATATTTATGTGGCTGAAAATATATCCTTTTATGCTTTGACAGAAGTTAGATTCATGTAGTCATGCCTTTTATTTTTTCTTGGACTCTTGCTATCCTGAATCTGAGTATAATCCTCCTGTATGCTACATCTGGAAGCGCTTTTACACCAATAATCTCATTAAACATGACTTCAGACAAAACCATTATCTCTCCCGTATTCTTTACTGTTAATATTGTTGTCTTGGCTTCTAAACAGTGATGTCCTGCTGGGCCATCAGCAACACTTTCATCATATATTTTGTAGATATCCTTAAAAATCGTACTTCAAATGGAGGAGGAATTAACCATGCAATATCTCATTATATGCTGAGTGTAACTCAAGTGAAAAATATTATTCTTTAATTATGATAAAGACATCTGAAATTCACATTCCTAATAGTTTTTAACCTGATTGTAATCTTTCTTCATCATTTTTATAAACTGACTTTGCACCCACAGAAGTATACTGTATTGCACAAGGAGGTTATTGATATCCATATTACTTGGTAAGGCATGACTTTTACAATTACACTCTATTTCCCTTCTGAAACAGGATGGCTGCATACAAACTGGGCAGTAGGAATGATCCTTAGTTGATGCCTTTGATCCTTGGACTATATTCAGGCATTGTATCAGAGAATATTTGTTCTCCTCAGTTGAAAACCTTCCAGAGACAATGTTAATAGCAACAGAATGCACAACCATGCACCAGTGGTCATATTCATGCCCAGATGTTGCTTATAGGTGTACATTTTGAATCCAGACACTGACTTTTTGTGTAATATTTCATAAGCAGCAAAAGCAATGAAGAATAAGAGGACAAACAATATTCTGTTAGAATGAAGGAAACAAGAAGGCTTAAACGGGACAAATGAAAAAAAAAAAAAAACCACTAATGGAAATATTTAAGAAGATAGCACCATACTTAAAATATCTTAATAACTTCAGATACAAGCAAGCTACTGTTCTAGAAAATAAACTTCAGAGGAAAAAAAATACTATTTTCAATGTAGAATTAGTGAAGCAAAAAGTAATGGCTTGTGGTATATTGGTCAAACTATGTGATTTAATAATTTCTTATGGCCATAGGCTTTATGAATTGACAAATCTATGAGCAAATTAAAAACTTGATAACCTTGTGGTAAACTGTCTCATTTCAACATGCAGATATATTGACTGCAAGATGCAGTTTTCTCAAGGTTGTATGTTTAATGACAAGTATTGCTGTAGAAACTCTAAATTTCGTACACTGTCATACTTTTGCAATTTTTTTCTTTCCAGTTTATTCTCTTCTTTGTCTATTACTAGAACAATATGTTGAAAGGTGTATGAAGGTTTGTGTGTGTGTATATACCTATGCACATGGGCAAAATCATTGGGAAGTATAAATCATTCAAAATTGATTTGCCTAAAATGTTTGAGAAACTATTTATAGTGACCCAAAAGCATTACTTGCAATGAAGAGAAATGAAACTTTTGAAGTGTGAAATATTACAAAATCAGTTCAGTCACATAGCACCAATACTCATTTTCAGATCACGACATTAAAATAAGCAAACATGTTCAGTTTAATTGCTCTTTCCACTGTAGTATGCTTTACATGTTCCTTTTGTCATTTTTAAACAAAATCAGATAACTTAACTTCCAGTATTTCCTCAAAGGAATACAAGATAAAATCCCTCTTATTTTAAGTACTGTTACACAATGATGTGATAACCAATCTGCAAAAACTGTTGTTTTGCTCCAGAGTATTAGATATTTGTGAACATACTTGTTTTTATCTTTGTATAATCAATGAAACTAGAAATTGGAAAAAGCAATTCAACTATTTTCTGCTAGTGAGAGACACAGTGCTCTCATGTTTTGCTTCATCTCATTATAATTATCTCAAGGAGGGACTCCCACTCTGACCACTAAGCTATTACTGGGCTGTTGCTGCTACAAAGGCCAAAGGTGCGGATCAGTACTTTTATCCCAATGGAATATCAAGAAGAATTTCAGAGATAAATGTTCATTCAGCAATATCCTTCTCTAATCAGCACAGAGAGTGAGTGGCAGCTTTTCCTGTGAGGGCATCTGGAGAGAGAGGAAGAATTTTTATTTGCAAGAAACAACAATTTCAGGTTGAAAAAAATAGAAAGATTCCAGATTCTTTGCTGAAATCAAGATCAAATTTACTTTTAAGCCCAAACATGCACTTTGGTCTACACGGCAAAAGATTGGAGGAGGGGTAAGTGTTGACAGAAAGATTTGTCTTGCTTAGCTAAAACTGAAGTAAATTTTGAAGTGACTGACTTTCTTCAGGATAACCAAACTATAATTTGACATCATATTTAGAAGAAAAAAAAAATTACACATAAACATTTTTTATTATTCTTTTTGTCATTGAAAATATTTTGGCCAAGAAATTTCATTCATCCATCTCAGTAATATAATTTCTACCCTTTGAAGCCACAGTCTACTTTATTTTGTAACACATTTTACTGGCTAAAGGATTGTGTGGATTTTTTTTTTCTTTTACGTTTTTTTTTGCCTAAGCTTGTTTTTATGTTGCTCTTACTTGACATCTTATCCTATTATAATGAAACATTTACAGTTCTTACAGATCTTTTAAGGTTTTTTTAATCAGTATTTACTCTTTCTGTGTTTTGGAAGGAATGCCAGCACAGAAAGGTGATGGTCAATAAATACTATAATGAAATAAAATGTGGTGGGTTGACCCTGGCTGGACATAAGGTGCCTACCAATGACACTCTATCATTCTCCTTCTCAGATGGACAGGGAAGAGAAAATATAACAAAAGGCTAATGGGTTGAAAGAAGGACAAGGATTTCACTCAGCAATTACCATCATGGGCAAAACAGTCTTGACTTGGGGAAAAATTAATTTCATTTATTGCCAATCAAATTGGAGTAAGAAAATGAGGAATAAAACCAAATCTTAAATGCCTTGTCTCCACCCCTCCCTTCTTCCCAGGGTTAACTTCACTTCCGAATTCTCTACCTCCTCCCTCTGAGCTGTAAAGGGAGACAGTAAGTGGGGTTTGTCTCTGCCACTCCTTCCTCCTCACACTCCTCCCTGCTCCAGTGTGGGGTCCCTCCCATAGCAGACAGTTGTCCATGAACTTCTCCAACGTGAGTCCTTCCCATGGACTTCTTCACGAACTGTTCCAGCATGGGTGGAACAGTTTCCACCGACTGCAGTCCTTCAGGAACAGACTGCTCCAGCAGGAGTCCCCCACAGGGTGACAAGTCCTGTCAGCAAACCTGTTCCTGCATGGGCTTCTCTTTTCACAGGGCCACAGGTTCTGCCAGGAGCCTGCTCCAGTGTGGAGTCTCCATGGGGTCACAGCCTCCTGCAGGGGGACAATCTGCCTCACCATGGTCTTCACCACAGGCTGCAGGGAGTCTCTGCTGCGGTGCCTGGAGCACCTCCTCCCCCTCCTTCTTCACTGATTTTGCTGTCTACAGGGTGGTTGCTTTCATGTATTCTCACTCTTTTTTTTCTGACTGTTGCTGGTGTTCTGCAATTTTCTTTCTCACTTCTTCAATACGTTATTGGAGAAGTGGTACCTCCATCACTGATGGACTCTGCCTTGACCAGCAGTAGGTCTGTCTTGGAGCTGGCTGGCATTGGCTCTATTGGACCCAGGGGAAGTTTCTAGCATTTTTTCACAGAATCCACCCCTGTGGACCCCTTGCTACCAAATCCTTGCCACGCAAAGCAAATACATAAAGCTAAATTTTAATTCCTGCATTTGCAAGCCTTTATGGAAAGCATTCAAAAGCTAAGAGCAACTGAATAGCAGATTTTTTTTGGCATAGCATGAAAAATCCAGAGAAGTTACATATCTGGAAGTGTTCTATTGATAGATAATTTGATTTGCTAGCTTTCTGTAAATACTTTAAAATTCTTTGTTATTAATTCCTCCCCAATAAATCTATATTTTGGACTATTTGTAATATTCCATATTTTCAAACTGCTCTGTAACGTTCTGAGAAACAAGTTTAGCTGTTGACTATATATAAACTGAACAAGAACAAGCAGGTACTACTAACAATTTCTGCATTTTATTTCCAATTTTTTTTTTCCAAAATATCATTGAAATTTTAAAGTAACAGGTAATTAAAAATTGAAATAGGTAAAGATAGTTATAAATGATATAAAAAATGATCTGTCTCCTTATGCTTCCTTTAAAATATTATAAAGAGGAAATGAGTTTTAAGTGATATTTTTTTTGCATAAAAGAAAGACTTTTTTCATCAGCTGTCAAGAACCAGTATCACAATTCCTATTACAAAATTTCAGTTCACCTCTAGCCTTTTCTACCCCAGCTTTCATCTACTTCCTGGGTTATTGGCAACTATGAAGTTAGTTATGTGGTGGGAGAACTGGGGGGAGACAAAACAAAGTAAACTCTCCTGTGAAGTATTTCTATAGCATTCCAAGGCACTGACAAATCTGTTCAAGCCATTGTAAATACCTGCTTATGTATTCCTTTGGGTCAGTCCTCAATTTTAGAATGCAAAATTGTTTTTACTGAAAACACAAAAAACCTTCCATACTTACTTGGAAGGGTTTATTTTTGTTTCTCTGTGCATAAAATAAAAATGTATACAGCATGGCATTGAAGGTGAAGTTAGTTCTCATTCTAAGTTTGTTTTTCAAAAGTCACCTCCACGTATTCCTCAAAAAAAAAGTGCATCTTAGCTTTCTTCCTCTGAGAAAACATTAGAAATTATAAAGCATATCTACAGTTATTGCATTTTTTTGAACATATACTTGAAATCTAACTTTAAATTAATCTTAAATAAATATGAATCAAAATACTTCCGTAATATTGAATTAATCCTTGAAATTCTACGTTGCTTGGCCCATTATTATTTTTTTTTAGCCTTTTTCACAGACAGATGATTTTTAACATTTTAAAATAGTTATTAGGTGCAGAAAGGGTTCTTTGGCCATTTTTATTTGCTAATACAGCTAAATGAGTGGTTCATCTGATGCTGAGGTATCAACCAAAAGGCATGCATTGCCCCTCATGAAGGTTAGCCAACAATATGTATTCCATTGACACCTTGTAAACAAAATGTTCACCTTCTGACTTGTTTCTGTACTGTTCATTATTTTTTAAAAATTTCTGGATGTGAAATGTCCATGACAATAAAACATAATCCTCGGCTGATACCTTCCAAAGCTGTATTTCGTACTTAAAAGACACATGCGCATGTGTGTAAAATAACATTGATGACACGGCAGTGATCAGAGTAGCTGACACAGAG
This sequence comes from Charadrius vociferus, assembly GCF_000708025.1. Taxonomy (NCBI): domain Eukaryota; kingdom Metazoa; phylum Chordata; class Aves; order Charadriiformes; family Charadriidae; genus Charadrius; species Charadrius vociferus. Next base: position 610,920 of record NW_009646426.1, on the reverse strand, counting down.
TATCCATTTATTAAATGCCTAGTGAATTTGCCTAGATTACTTAATTTTTCTTTCTATTTTCTGATTCCTTTATAGTTGGAAATTTGCAATGATGAATAATAATTATCTCTTGTTCTCTATTTCTCCCCTGCTTCCCTTTCTTTGTGGATAATAAGAGTGTAGCACTTCTAATAAATCAAGACACAATCAGAGTGAATTATTTCTAATTTTTTGGTGCTTTTTCTATTCTGCAGAGAAAGCAGATGGCTGGCAGTTATGGTCCTATGGTCCGCTCTTGGCTATTCATCGGTGCAGGAGAGAGAAGGAAGGAGGAAAGTACTAGCAGCCAGGATCCCTCAAGCAAAAAGCGCTTCCAGGAGGGTGAGTCATAGCACCTGAGGGAGGCAAGCAGAGTGCTCATCATCCCTCTCATTTATTACCTGAGAGAGGCTGATGGCAGATGGAGTGAGAGAACATAGCTCTCCTGTAGGGCTAGATAAGGTAGCAAGATCATTGATTGCTATGTACAAAAGCACAATAAAGACACCAGTGGAAAAACTGCCTGGAATCAAAATAAGGAAATGCATAAAACAACAACAACAATAGCAACAATAAGAACAATAACAATAATAAACAACCAGCCATCACAGATCTGTGCAGCTTCAACATTTCTGCTCTTTTGTCTCATAATAAGATGATGGGAGATTTCTAGCCTTACGAACAAAATGTTTATGAAATGTATTTTGTGGGTTTAACTGTCTATTGTCTTTAAATTAAAGTACACCACCAGCTCCCCCACCACAACTTTAATGTTGCCCTCCCATTAGATTTCAGGGTGTTAGAGAAAAACAGGTGTTCAACAATCTGTGGCATATGGAGTTTCTACTCTTTGGCTTTAATTTACTTCTGTTCCATTCCCTGTAAACTGCATTGTGATATAAATTATCTGGTTTCCCTTTGAGTAAACATGGAATAGTTATAAAAAAGTTCTTTTTTCCTTTTCCTCCTTCTTTTCCTCCTTCTTTTTCTTTTTCTTTTTCTTTTTCTTTTTCTTTTCCTCCTTCTTTTTCTTTTCCTCCTTCTTTTCCTCCTTCTTTTTCTTTTTCTTTTTCTTTTTCTTTTTCTTTTTCTTTTTCTTTTTCTCTTTCTTTTTCTCCTTCTTTTTCTTTTCCTTTTCCTTTTTTTTCCTTTTCCCTTTCCCTTTCCCTTTTTCCTTTTCCTTTTCCTTTTCCTTTTCCTTTTCCTTTTCCTTTTCCTTTTCCTTTTCCTTTTCCTTTTCCTTTTCCTTTTCCTTTTCCTTTCCTTTTCCTTTTCCTTTTCCTTTTTCCTTTTCCTTTTCCTTTTCCTTTTCCTTTTCCTTTTCCTTTTCCTTTTCCTTTTCCTTTTCCTTTTCCTTTTCCTTCTTTTTTCTTTTCCTTTTTTCTTCTTTTTCTTTTCCTTTTTCTTCTTTTTCTCCTTTTCCTTTTCTTATTAAACTCTTACAATGTTAACACTACAATTGATGAGTTGAATGGAAATAACTAATGCCACAACCAGAGAAAAGCAAGAAGAGAAGGTGCTTTTGTGGAAGCTATGAGACTTTAGAAGGGATAACATTTTCCTTCAGAATCAGGAAACATGGAGTAACACATATTGGACTAAAATAGGTTTCGTTCCTTGACTGTCTAGGGTTAGTCAGCTTTTTCAGTGTTTACACTGGCTGTGTGAATATCCTCTCATAGCTTCTTCTTTATCTTGAGAGAAAAAAAGTATACATATAAGGGAAGATGAACATTTTGGGAAGCCCACTGGTACACCCAGAACAAGGACAACATTCATTAGTATGTTGAGAATGATATTTCATCCCCTGTTGATACTTTTTCCCCCAGTAACAGAGTAGAACCTGTGCAAGGAAAGGAAACACGATATTCTGTTTCTGTAGATAAAGTATGCAGAGGACTCGGGGGGGTGGTGGGGTGGTAAGATACTTTGCAATTTGAGAGGAATGTTCCAATTTCACTTTCAGTCAATGCTAAGCAAACCTATAGAAGAACTTAAATGTTGCATGTTTCTACAGACTGTGAAGTAATTCTACAGAGCTTGAAAGAATGGGACTAGTTAAGGATGCAACCAGCATTGGCCTACTTTTCAGCACCTCTGTCATTGTTTAAAGAACAAACACAACCTATTCTGTCTGGCCTGCAAATTCTTTTGCACAGTTTGAAACTACAAAAGATGAATATTTGGAAAGTTCAAAGCAAATCAGCCAAGTTACTTTCAGCTTGCAGGGTAGTGAAAATGTAACGTTTCTGCTTTAATTTACACATTCATTATGTTAATTCTTTGAAGCTATTTTCAGAGGAATGCATTAGCAACCTTCACTGGAACATATTCAGTTTCATGTGTGCGTGCATGTGTGTTTCTGCATATTGTTCAGAAAAAAAAAAAAAAGTTATATATAGTTAAGAAAAAATGTCCTCATTTGACAAACTGAATTTTTCTCATAGCTTTGTGGAATTTGCTATTGAATTGTAGTGAGACTGGTGATTTTGAAAAACCAAGTCTTCTTACTACCCCAGTCTCCCTAGAGTGTCTCACCATAATATTTCATTATAGCTGACATGAGGGATACTATATTAATTCTGATTTTAGGTTGTATGCCCCTTTCCTCTCTGGCATTGTTGCTGATGCCAGATCGGTGGAACAATAAGCTAAATCTGCACTAATAAATTAAACATGCCTGTGTTTACTCTTTGGTGTTGGAGCTTGCATTATTAAACTGTCTCACACCCCACTACTGGGAAGCCACATCAAAACTACCTGGTGTTAACAGTTCCTGTGCAATATTAGCCCCTCAAAGCATGCCCAGGCACTATCTGGGGAGTACTAGTTGGCCTTGACCAAACTGTGCTAAGAAGTGTGGCAGCAATTTAATAACACAGTTGGCTGTCTTCCAGTGCCTTGGGATGGTCCCTGACCCGGTTAAATAAACCAGTATAGGTGTAACCTGTGTATAACCCTCCTCCCAGGGGTTCAACTGGCTGTGTTACAAGGCCTGGGTTTGATAGAGCACAGCTGTGCAACCTTGGCTTAGATTTCTGAGAAAACCGCTAAGTTGTGGGAAGAAGTCATGAGAAATGTATACATCACAGCCATTCAAGGTAAGAAAGGTAAAATTTCAGACAGAGAGAAGACTGCTGAGACTGGATAGTTAGCAGCTCAAGGATTCAGATGGGAAAACACTGACATGAAAAGGTACAAAATCCTAAGGAAAAAACCCAGGGAATTGGAAAATAGCAACTCAGCAGAAGTAAAAGGAGCAGCGCAGTTCAAAAAGTAACAGCAGTCAGCCTTTACTCATCTGCTTGATGAGTGCCTGGCCAGCAAAGATTTATTAGGTGTCCCATCATGGGTGGTGAGCATATTAAAGCTTAACTTGGTAGCTTGTTAATCTCCACTATCTGTCATGTGTGTTACTCAATGAATAATTGTTTTGGTCTTCAAAGTTATATATGTCCTACTTGTAAAGCCTTTTGGTTCACAGTAATAGTTGTCCAAACAAAACAGGAAAGCAAGGTTACAAGGATACATGAAAAGACAAATAATCAGTTTGATATTATTCACTTAAAACCATTTTTTTTTCTCTCTAACAAATATTTTCGTCTTGTTACAAAAAGTACAGAATAAAATAAAGCAGTTATCCTATATTCCAAGTTTATTAATGTGGGTTTAATGAATTAAAATATATGGCACTGATTTTGTAGACAACCTAATTTTGCATTACTATCTACAGAAAAGGATTCACTGAAAGATTAGGATTGTATTAGAATAGCATTAATTGGACTGCAGCACTAAGAAAAGTATACTTTATTAACCTGTCCTCAGTTAAGGTTTCTCTTTTTAATTAAATTTAATGAATTAAATATTATAAGACCTCTGAAATTTAACTGTAATATACATTCTTATGGCTTTGAGAATGGCATTGAGAATTAAGACTTTACAAAAGAAGGTTGGTTTTAAATTGTGTTACTTGCACCAGCTGCCTTCCCTTTCAGTTTTATTCCACGCTACTCTTCCCCCTCCTCTTCCCATATGGGCTGCCTCCACCATCAAAGCTCATCATTTGAACTGCGTCAACAGTTTGTTCAGCAGCATTAGGTGAAGAATGACAGTCAAATACCAATTACTGTGCAACAGTGTACTGAAATATTCGGCAGCTCCTTCTGTAGTACTGACAATAATGGCAATAGTTTGATGCATGCTTGTAATTCCTTTGTTTAAACACAGATCAGCTGAGACACAAACAGACATTGGGTTACAAACTGACCATGACATTTTGTTAGCTCAGTCTTCGACCTAGCTACACGTACCCTGAACTATTTATTGTATTCCCTTTCTAAAGCTTCTCTATGAAGTTCAAAAAAATATACCAAGATAGCACTACCTAAAAGAGTTGAAATGGATGGTTTAGATACTGAGGAAGTTTCTGCTGGATCATAAATTTTACAGCATAAAACTTTTTATTTATTTATACATACCTAGAGTTCCTGATAATATACATGTCAAAAGAACCAGGAGCAAATTGGAAGAGCAACCAAAGACCTCTAGGGTTTATACAGGCAGAGAGTAGGAGTAAGATTCCTAGATAAATAAATTAATATTTTATTGGCATATTTTATATAACTGCCAGTTTATTTATTTTAATGTGTTACCAACCAGGTCTGTTTGAATATGTGTCCATGTAACACTTTAGTATATGTTTTCACAAACAAGGAATCCTCTAAATGTGTGATTTTCACTTTTTAAGAAACAATCAAGCTTGTTTTTTTCTTAATAAATGAGAAACACATAAATAAATAAATATGTAATAAAAATACGGTATTATGCACAAAGTGTTATGAGGTTCAATGTAAGTAAACCAGGTTTCTAGAACAAAGAATGATGTCATAAACAGTTAACCGTTTAGGTCCTTTTTTTTTTTTTATCATTGGAGTACTTTTCATTAGCCATTGTTTTCAGAATGTCTTTTAAATCATTTTACAATGCATCTGTTCTTGTTTATGATTCAAACTAAATTACAGTGGTTAAATTCATAGATTCATCAAAATGAAAGAAAAAGAATCTTTCAGAGAATATTGAGATTTTCCCATTAATTGCTTTTACTGAATTAAAGTTGTTCATTAAAACACTCCTGTGGTGTTTGATTTGCAAACAATCACTGCCAGCCATGGTATTTATTGAGCTACTGAAGAAAGCAAATATTAAGTCACCCAGAAATGCTTTTGAAACTGGAGTCCCCGTAGACAGCAAAATCTCAGAAACAACCTCTTATCATGTCTCCGAAAAAGCAGGTGGTGTGGCAAGGTTTGAGCCAGAACCATATGATATCTGCTCGTTTCTGCTCCATGGAGTTTATGATTGGCCTGTACACTTCTGGAATTGCTGCAGCAAAGGTGACTAATAAATGTATTTATTACTGAAGTACTACTAACAGATTCATCTGTGTTTCAAGCTCAATATGTCCTCTCTGAGACTTCATTATCATGATGTCCTGAACAGTACTAATGTACAAGCCACTGAGAGATGTCTGTTTTGATCATTATAAGTTAGACAAAATCGGTCCTAAAGCTCAGATCATCATATGTCTTGGGCAATACTGAGGCACTTCTGAGTTTATCAAAATCGTCATTTAGTCACTGGTGAAATCAGCTACAACCAAAGTATTTTGGGTACCTGAATTGATGCTTGTTTACTGTGTGGTGTGAAAAATTCCAGTCAACATCCAATTATGTGCTTTGTCTCTAGCTCAATGTTAAAGCCACAAATTCCTACAGCACAAGTTTCTCATAAGGAAAGGAATCTTTAGCTTTTCATCTTACCTGTATGTGCCAAAACTAGGTGGAACTCAAGGGGTGTATCTATCCTTATATGAGAGATTCCTGTTTCTGTGTCCTCCTTTAGGTCTCCTACATGGTAAGTGCCCACAGAATGCAATAAATGCTTTGTATTTCAACCTTTACGTCATGCAAAGTGGTAAAGAGGTTGCTGAGAATGTGTACTAATTAATATGATATGTATAAACATTTATTTTATAGTGTCTATCCCCATATTACAAAATATAGAGCCTTCTTAACTGTCATTAATGTCAGGGTAGACACAGAGTCAAAAGGTTTTAAGACTGAGTCATATTCTAACAGGTAGTGTGGCACAAAATTTTACCACCAATTTTTAGTGATTTCTTGATGATCTTTTTTAAGAAAAGACATTTTAAAATTCAGAATATCTACATCTAAACATATATATATGTTTAAAAATGTATTTTCAAAGAGATCTTCCATAACTACATACAAAACTGAGGATCTTTGGAGTAAGTCAAGAAAGCAAATATTTCTGCAAACACTGCAATATTTTTAGTGAGAGGTATCTGAATAAGACAACTAACATTCTGACACTGTCCTTACACTGATATTGGGCATAATACAAGTTCTCTCTCTGCCTTTTCCCTAAATTATCACACACAGTTTGGTTAACAAACATTTTCCTCCACTTCAGAACAGACATGACAATCATTACAGGCACATTTTTGCTGTTCCTGAAGTGACTTGTGCAGAGGCAGCTTGTGTGTTGTACCACTATGCTTCCCAGTTCCATGAATTTTAATTCTGATTTACGTCACAGAATGAGACATTCTTACCTCTACACCTTTTGAATAGATTTGCTTTATGCTTATATGCTACATAGTACATATACTGTAGTCTAGTATAATATGTATAGTATAGTATGTTGTGAAGTATACAGTATTTTTTATGATGAGGAAAAAAACCCCATATTTTCTATTCTATTGATGCATAAAAATTATTTAGATAAGGTTAGGAAAAGCTGATATAAACAGAATGCTATAGAAAATATATTGTTAGACTTGTTCCTGTTTTTTCATCAGTCCTAAGTAATGTATGAGGGAGAAATTTTCCTGTTAAATGTTCAGTTTATAAACATTGTGAGGAAAGTATTTAATTGAAACAAAAACAATCCAGCATTGTTATGTCTTTCTGCTTAACTTCTGCAGATGCAGAATTGCAGTCTTTCTGGAAGATGAGGTCTCACTGAGTTTTGTGACACAGCTTTATAATTTTCTGTGCAGTAATGCCCCCAGTGATACAACACTGGCCTACATTTGCCTTTCCCACAGACACGTTACAATTGTGCCTTACAGTTAAAATAACTTACTAATTGGTAACTATTCTGAGGTCTTTCTCAGTTGTTACCAACTGCTAATGTTCATTAGTACAGAATTGTGACATCTTCACAGAATTTCTAGTAGACTAGATTGGTGGGTTTGCAGAGATATGTTGACCTTTGAAGTGACAAGACCTGTAGATCCAACTGCTGCCTTGTTAAAATCTTTCTTAAACATTTGTTAGGTTAAATATTATGCCCTAAAGGCTCATCTTATTTATTGCGCGAAGTACTGAGTATTGAAACTGTCCAAGAACTACCTGAGTAAGAACATGACACTCCAAGCTGTTAATTTAATTTTCATAATTATTCCCAAAATGTATCTTCCTACATTCTATAAGACTTACTTTAATACCACAGCTTTTTTATTGTCATCCAGCCTTTCCTGTATGATATCCCAATTCTCCTTTGAATGAAGGATACTTTTAAAATTTTGCCCTTGGAACCTTCTGCTGCTCTTTCTATCTTTCCTTCCACATTGGAATACTTTAATACTATTTATCACTGCATGCAACTGTGCAGATATTATTTGTTTCAATCACTAGGACCATCTGTAATTAGACAAACTTTGGGGAGAAAAAAAAGAGAAAGGTGATTGACCTTAGACCTTAAAATTTCAAGTATCTTCCTCTCTTTTCCTTGGTGTGAAAATAAAAGCAGAGCTTTTGGCAGAGGTGGTGAGTGTTTTCAGTGTCCATTATACACAATTTGAGCTGTCACACTTGTATAACTTTGGATCTCTTTCACTTTGGTGCTTTTTAATGGAACTTAGATGAATTATAAGGTATGATCCACTACTAAGTCCCACTAAGCACAAGAATTCGCTGGCATAAACGCTGAGACTTCTGATTATGTTTGGTGGAACTAAGGAGAGGATAAATGTTTTTGATCTGTGATATGTGCACCAACTGGTTATTGTTATGTGACACTGCAAAGGAAGTAATGAGAAACTGTTTGGTTTGTGCAGTTGTTTTGTAGTGCAATTTTAATGAATAAATACTGCCTGGCGGGCATTGTCTTAAGTTGCTATATCTCAACAGCTGACTGAATACAAAGTTTCATTTGTTATGGATGAGGATGTAGGCTCCTACACATAGTAGAAAGTACATTTGAGGAGTTCAATTATTTGTGTTTAAGGCATTTAGAAGTTTTTTAAGTTGCCGTTTAAATGACTCACTCAAATTCTCTAAATGCTGATTTTGCTAAAGAAGTAACTATGTACCACCAGCAGTTACATACTATTTTAATTTAGAAGTGCTATTCCATTCCTGACTTCTAACATCTGGCTTCTTTCCCTTAATCAATACAATCCCCTAGGAGAGACAACATGTAGCAAGTTAAAACGCTTGCACAAAAGTGAAGGTTTAGGCTTGTATTTTAATAGTCATAAGCAGACAGTGGCCAAGCTATATTTGAATTCAGGTATTCCTTGGTAACTAACAAATAGGTAAACATTGCTAATATAAATTAATAAACACTGTAAAATGCATTTTATGCAAATTTAGACCTTTAAACTGGAAGCTTTAAACTGAAAAATATTGAGATATGTACTGGAATATATACTATTCAGAAGGAGATTTATAGCCTTAAACACTGGATGACATTGCTGCTCTACCATAGCGCTCTGAAAAGTACTACAGTTTTGTACTCAAAAAGTGACTCTCAAGGAAGAGAATTTTACTTTCAAGGCTGGAGACAATTCCATCCCATTTTATGTTCTATCTTTACAAGTTTGTAACAACAGCCTGAGTTAGTATTAGTTGTTTTGAATGCCTTATTCTGACTGTTGCATTTCTCAGGTCAGATATTTATATGTTTTTAGATTTTTCAGGCAGTTTAAAAGGATTTTGAAGCAGAAATTTACTTCCCACCTCCATGTACAGAATCTACAAGTACTAGGAGTCTGCAAAAGAGACCTAAACTAATAAATACAACCTTTGAGGACCAGAACAGCAAAGTTAAAAGTAAAAACTACCAAACAAGCCTAAAACATAGGTGAAAATTAAATGTAAAAACTGTAAGCTTGAAATTAACATGTGTCTGAGTAGAACTAAGAAATGATCTAGTCATCAAAAGATTTATTAAACTCTATTCAGTTAACAACATATCAAATCAATTTTGTTAACAAAGTACAAACAACACCAAAAAATCAGATTTTTTTTGGGGGGGGAGTGTTAAATAAATTCATATCTTTTAAATTCTCCTTTAAAATGTTGGCATAACATACTGGTGTGTAGAGTTCATTACAGACTATTGAAATTTAAAAAAAAAAAACAACAAAGAAACAAACAATCCACCAAATATATTTATCTTCCTATGAGAAATTAAAAAAAAAAATAATTCTAAGTATTAGACTTATCCAAAAAAGTATCTCGCATAGATCATAGAAGAGATGAAAGGTTATAATAGAATATAAGTTTTGCATTTGATTTTGTTGTCCTTTTCCTGTGTGCTGCTACTCTGTAAAGTCTCAGGTTATTCTAGCACCCATTTGTGAAAGATCCTGAATTCACTCCAATGCTGACATGGAAACTCTATCATGTTTCCCAATGTGTATCCTCACAAAGAGATAATTATTTGTCCTTTTGCAAAGATCCACAGAATCAAAGTTAACATAGCAGAGACCGCTGAGGAACAGAGGGGTACATGAAAAAAAAAAAAAAAAAGAATTCAGTAGCCCAATTTCTTAATGTACAAAATGACTGGTTCTTATAAGAGTGTTTCCCATTGGGAATAGCAATTAGGTTGATGGCTGTCTGAGGCAGAAACATATCAGTCTCATCTGGGATTTTGGATGGGCAAATTATATTGCTTCAAGAACTCTTCAACCTATAAATATCAAATAGTAATTTTTCAGTGGTATAAATAATAGCATATACTTGATGTTTCTTATTTAGATAAGATCAATAACAGTAATAATAAAATAATAATATTGATAACAATTTTAAGGCTTGTGCTTCTGTCTGGGAATGTTGTCAGGTAAGAGCAGACCTTTGTATAGTACAGTGCTTCTAAGGTCTTTGTTTATATCTGAAAGTAAGTGGTTTGTTGTGCCAGATGACAGGGTTTATTTCTCTTTCCTCTTTTGTTATGGTGAGAAATCATAGCATTAAAATATTTATATTTAGAGTTAACAGTTACACACTCACTAAACAAGCACCATCAATAAATTTCACTTTGATGCTTTTTATGATAATACGCTGTAATTGGATTCAGCAGTAAATCCAAACACAGCTCTGAGGCATTGATTTTCCAAACGGTTCTGTCAAAATTATACAGTAAGAAATGAAGCAGCAGCTTGATGAGGCATATCATAAAATGATTTTAAAATATGATTATTGAGCAGAAGATAGCAATAAGTTGATAGTTTTTTATTAAGACAATCCTAGCAGGGACATCTAAGGAATTGATATAATTTTCTATACTGACCCTTTGTAAATGTACGTTGACAGACAGAGGCAGTGTATTTCATTTGTTAACACGGACAGGCAAAATGCCTGTCAGTGATGTCAGAGGTGTTGAATGATGTTTCAAATGGAAAACAATTAAAGAAAAAAACACCACCATAACCCCTCGCCCCCAACAACAACAAAGAACCCCCACTTTGTATTTTTTTCTGTTAGGATTTATGACATAATTCTTGAAAACAGATGAACAATTTTTGGACAGAAGAACACAATTTTATAGTGATTTATGCATATGCTATACCTAGCACATGGTTTATTAATGTAATGACATTATTTATAGCCTCTATGCATGTACGTCTCTAGCATGACCCGCACATAAGATACATACTATCCACGTATAGCTCTTTGTTCTCATGCTATTCGGGCAAATTGAGTTTCCTATATATATCTACAGAAAGTTCTTACCTGGGGAAAGAAAAGGGGGAGGAAGAAAAGTTTATTATAGGTATAATTCTCTCTCTTTTTGGTGAAAAGAGAAACATTTCCCAGCTTAAAATCTAAATCTACTGTAATTCTCTTATAGTCAATTCAGTCTCTCTGAGGAAGGAATGCGGTGACTGTTTGCTGTAGGACATGAACAGGAAAATTAAGTTTGTGACAAACAGTACAGTAGGATCTTCATACAAATGAGCATGAAGGTGTGACCAGTTCAGGAATCAGGTTACAGTGGTACTGACTGTATAGGTTATGCCATGCTCAGACCTTTTAAAAATCAATATGCATTGATTTGCGGCAGAATAAGTTGTTCACTTGTCCACAAGGTAAAAAAAAAATCCAAGTTTTGCTTTCTACCTCCAATTTGCCTTTGCCTGAGTTACACTCTGAATCCTTTCCTAAAATTTCTTTTAGCCATCACTGGGTTTGTATGTATTTTAATATGTGCACAATATTGAACTATTTTGAAAACCAAAGGGCATATAACAACTAGTATGTCATCATATATTTTGCTTTTCCTTAAATTCCATAAAAAAATCTGTCAGTTTTTAGAAGGAAAAACAAGGAAGCAATTTATGACTGCAAATCAAGCTCTACTCAAGTTTCTATTACATTCTTAATATTTTGAGAAGATATTTGTTTCAGTACTAAGATGACAGTCTGAAAGGATTTTCAGTCAAAATGTTGCTAAATCCAACTTCTGAATGATATTCATAATGATTATTATAAGCATAAGACTAATTCAAATTATGGAAATAAAAGATTCAAACTTCATGGTAGATTTATTCTTTCTCCTTATTATCATTTTGTAGGAACCTATGCTAAATTAATTCAGATGAATATATCTAAAAAGAGCTTTAATCATAGAATATATAATAATAGCAGTAAAAAGGAAATACTGTCATAGAATTTTGGCAAAGACGACACTGTTAGACTTAAACTTCTGGATAAGAAGGTTTCCATTGTTACAATTAATTATGAGAAATAAAAAGGATGATTATTCCAGAATCAAATCACAATTTCTACCTGAAATTAAATATGGATCCACTTTTAATTAGAAGAGATTGGTTCTGTAGTAAATTTTGGATTGAAGTTCAAACTTTAAAATTTTTAAGAAACATCTAAGGTTGGGTTTTGTAACTTGAAGCTTTCCATAATTAAATCAACAAGAATAAAGGGTAAGATAACATTGGAAATAAGTATAGACAATCATATCCATGTTTTCATATATATCTCCATATTTGAAAACAAAAATCAGTAATCTTATTAGAAAAAAATAGAGACAAACATAAGCTACCTGAAAGAGAAAAGTTTAGGACATGCCTGTGCAAGATAATGATATGTTTTCTTTTTAATATTGTTAATTAAACTTTTTTTTTTTTTAATGTAATGAGAATTAGCAAAATTTCATTTCAAGAAAAGATACCGGAGAAAGATATTATATTTACTAAAAGTTTGCATATGAAGGCTAAGAGTTCTATTTGTGGATTTGTGTGTGCAAAAAAGACATAAGCTAGTACTAAAGATTGTGATTACAGCCCAAAAAGGAGTGGTGGTGAGAAGCAGGAGATTATTTATTATTCTTAGGGGGAGGTTACAAGCAGGTGACTTACACGAGTGGCTGCAACCCAGTCCGCAGGTTGATACTGATGTCTTTAAAGAGAATTAGGGCACAACTTCAAAGGATGAGATAGATGAAGACAGTGATGATGACGCATAACAGCAGGAAACTGAAGATACAAGGTCTTAATGGATTTCAATGTTAGCTTTATTTTGCACACTAGAACAAGTACTATCCAGTGAAACAAGTTTTTAAAACACTCTATGTTAAGAAACAATTCCCAGAGACCTGGTTGTTCTGAAGGAGAAGAGAAATACTAGTTTTTTAAAGTCTCAGCTATAACTGTACTTTATCCAGAGATCAGAAGGAAAGTTGAGGCTAGGAGGGGATTTTCTATGCAACATCTCTCTAATTATTCTGAAACTTTAATGACAGCATTCTAGTTGTCTATCTGAATCTTCTGTTAACTTGTTAAAAAAAAAAATTAAAAAAAAATACTGTTCAAAACACCATATGCAACCATTCCACAAAAGAAAATCTCACCTTTGTACAATGGTATTTGACAAGTATCAGGAACACGTTAATCTTCCTAAACAGGTAAAACATAGAGTTTAGTTGGTATGTTATCTAAAATACCTCTGATGCTCAGTTTCCTAGAGGTGAAGTTTTTTTTTTGTTTGTTTTTTTTTAAATATACCCTAGAAAGTCTATTACACCCAAGCTGTCTCTACTACGTCAATTTGCTTAAAGGTTGCTTAGCAGGCTGCATATGGTCAATCATATGTTCAAATTCCTTTTTCATGAGGCATCAGCAGTGAAAGAGACCAGTTTTATGAAATCATAAATTACTCAACACAAAAGGGCTGTTAGGATCACTTTGGCTGAGCACATGCCTCTATTTGAGAATCTGAATTGTCCTGTTGACCACATGAGTACTCTGCAATAGCCTAGAGTGAGAGCCATGTTTTAGCCATATTTGTCTAAATCCAAGTTTTAACAGAATTTTGTTCTGTCTGTTTTTTTCCAGTAGGTCATTCTATTAATAACTCACATTCTATATGAACAAGACACATTTTTGGATACACAGACAAGACAAAATCAACAGATTACAGTAAAGGGAGTCCTATAATTCCTATGTATTTGATCAAATAAGAGCAGCAGAATTTGTATTCTGTTTTGAAGAATGACTTCAATTTAAAACTAAACCATAGTGGTAATCCTATACAAAGTACCTTGAGTTTAAGATGGTTGGGTTGAGTGAATTTATTTTTTTGTTTGTTTCTAAAAGCAACTTTTTCCCTGGTTTTCTATGGATTTTATTTAGTCAGGCAGTTGCAGTTGACTAAGATTTCTTCTAAGATTTGTGAAATCTTTCAGTTTGTACATTTCACTCCCACTAACAGAACTATTGTTTCAACACTGCAGGAAGAATATAAGCATCTGTAACTCACCTTTTCTTCCATCTTGTTTCTCAGTTTGTCTATGAATAGCTTTCTCTTTCATTTGCAACTCTTCAGTTATGGTTGTCCCCTTTATATACATTAAAAGATTTATCTTTTTGATGACAAGATATTTTAATTAAAGTATTGAAAATTTAGTTCAGGGAAGGAGGAGAACTGACACATCAGGCAAGGCAGTCTCTTTCTGCCATTACTGAGCAGGCTAAGACTGTGGAGATATATATATATGCTACATAGGGCTACCAAGTTTAAAGAAGTTATGTATTTGTACCGGTGAGCACATGATGGATTTTAAATACTACTAAATATGATTTAATTTTTTTTTTTTTTTTTTTTTTACTATGAAAAAAGCTACACACAAGAGGAGCTTGTGGAAGGGGAAATCAGTGGAAATAGGCAGGTTTGGTTATTTGGGCGGTTTTTTCCTTATGTCTTAATATGATCTGTTTTATTCTAGGTCTTCCCTTTTAGCAATGCAAACAATTTGGCATATGAAAAAATGGCTTCTAAAGACAACTCTTCATTTCAGTGAAGAAGTACATTTAATAACTTTACTAGTACGCAGTTCCTTTACAGAGGGAGATGTTTGAATGGGTCTGTATTCCATGAGAGAAAAGCATAACAAAGTGGAAGTTTGGCAAATTCACATAGGGGCAAACTTTTAATTGAGTTGCTAATTTATTATTTACTCAAATTGTGGGCAATTACATATCTCTTGACACCTTTTATTTATGTCCTTTTTTGAAGGTGCTTTAGTTACGCATAAGTCAGTGAGTTTAATACAAGACTAAAGGCATCCAATTCTACAGTTTATGTTAATCAGCAAGTCAAATTAGATAACCCAATTGTGTCTTCTAAGAATTAAACACTCGTTGACTATATAAATGTATTTATCACCCCATTAAATCAAATGGTTAGCACTTCTGCTGAAGAGTTAGCTTCTTCAAAAGAAAAGAAAAAAGTCACCAAATTCTGCTCTGTGTTGTAGGGATAAACTTGGTGTAACTGACAAAATAACGTGTACCAAAGCTACAGTAAGATACCTGGTTTTCAAGAATTTCTGATAACATAGGTAAAACTACTAGTTGATGAGGGTGAGGATAGCTGTTGTTTAACAAAATAGTAAACCAAAGTCTATAAACATTATGATAATGGATTCTCTAGAAACATGGGGAAAGAGCCAGAATATACAGAAAGAAAGAAACAGAGAGAAAAATGAGATGCATTAACTGAACAGTGAATCTTAAAAATAAGCTTTCCTGTAATTGGGAGAAAATTTAAGTATTCCATCTTGACCATCAGGCTATCTTATCCAGCTTTTCATTATTCAGACAAAGTACTGTCACCAAAATGAATTCATCAATATAACAGAGATAAATGATCCAACATGGAACAGACAGAACTATCTTCCCGTTCTTATGAAGAAAATTGTCTCTTTGTACTATTATATCAGTGACAAAGATGTCTGGACTTTATAAGCATCTCTTTCCATTTCGTCTGCCTTAAATATTAATGACGCAATGATTTAACCTCTCTCTACTAGGTTCAAGAAAGAGTTTAAAAGTACTAATAAGGAATAGGACTGTTTCAAGCATAAAATAATCAAATTACTTTAAAGATATGGCTAGTTCTCACCACCTTGAAAGAATTGATAATGTTAAATAAAAAGGAGGCAGGCTGAAAATTCTGTCCCTCTACTCTGCTCTTGTGAGACCCCACCTGGAATATTCCATCCAGATCTGGAGTCATCAGAAGAGAAAGCTCCAGTGAGACCTTATTGCAGCCTTTCAGTACTTAAAGGGAGCCTACAGGAAAGATGAGGACAAATTTTCTAGCAGGGTCTGTTGCAATAGGACCAGGGGGAAGTGCTTTAAACTAAAAGAAGGAAGATTTAGACTAGATATAAGGAAGAGATTTTTTACAATGAAGGTGGTGAAACACTGGAAAAGGTTGCCCAGAGAGGTAGGAGATGCACCATCCCTGCAAACATTCAAGACCAGGTTGGATGCTGCTCTGAGCAACCTGATCTAGTTGATGTCCCTGCTCATTGCAGGGGAGGCTGAACTAGATGACCTTTAAAGGTTCCTTACAACCCAAATTATTCTATGATTCTATGAAAATAAATTGGAAAACAGTTTAATCATTTTAATTGTTTCAAGAATAATTGCATTAAGATTATGATGTTCCTCAAAGGATGTTTTATATGGATATCTAAATCTGAATCACAAACACTAACATCCCCAGTAGTTCTATAAATCTCTGGGGGAAAAAATGATTTTAAAAACAAATAAAAGACAGCAAAAAATAAACTAAAGGTTGAAGAAAGATATATTGGGCTCATATTGCCAGCTTGTATCTAACAGTGGTGGAAAAGAAAACCTGAATTCTTAAGCTGAAATTCTATTTAACATAAAGATTTCAGATAATGAATTATCAGATCTCAACATACCAGAGGTAAAGTTACCTACAATCTTTTCAACACTATTTCTCTCTCCATTGCCTCCGAAATTGAAACTGCATTCACAACAGAAAACTAAAGCATATTAGCATTTTAAATGAAGTAGGCATAGTTTCAAATGCCAAATGGTAAAGACAGTTCCATGATTACTTTGCAAGCCAGAATCAGAAGTACTGACAGATAAATCTCCTGAGTTACTCAGCTCCAAGAGTCTACATAAGGAATTCATTTGGTTTCCTTTCAATGAGCTTAAGTATGAATGGCAGACTGAATCTACGTCAGTAGATCAGAGACAAACTCCTTATCTCACAATATACACTTACTCTTATATTGTCCTTAGATATTAACTGAAGACAAGTTGAAAACAAACAGATATATATGTATTTATAGAAGATGAATGAGCCCATAAAAACCAGAGGAGTCTTTTTTCCGCAGCTGATGTAACCAGAATCCCCATAGCCCAGACTCCAGGATGGTGTCTAGATAGGTATTTTCCCTTTGACATTTGTACTGTCCAAAAATTTTGCCTTATCACAAGTTATCGCAAGATTATCTTATCGCAAACACCATGTAACAGAGGCACAGCCATTAATAAAAGATAGGCCAGAATGAAGAATCTGTAGGACAATTTTACCAAGTCATGGAAGCTGTAGAAAGAGTACTTTGTTATTAGCTGATGTTTGATTGTTGAAGAAAACCTAGGGATGGATTCAAAGTAAAACTGCTTAACAGCAGTGAAGATCTCATGAAATGAGTTCCCCTTTTGCCACACCATAAGGTGAAACAGAAGAGACATCTTAACTCTTGCTCCCTTCAATCCTAAAATCTCTGAAAAAAAAAAAAAAAAAAGCACAGAGAGTACAACTTCCCAGAACAATATACAAAATATATTTGGGACAACCATTCAACATAGGGTTATGTTTAACCACATCATCAAACCCAGAGTCTACTGAAGTATTTAATAAAATATAATTCAACAGACTCAGATGATACAGTACTGTCTAAAGAACAGAGTATCAGGTAGAAGTTATTTTGCAGAAGGAAAGCTTACTGCTGTTGTTATAGCACCCAGAACTGCCAGTCATGAGTTGTCCTGGGCACTGTTCCAATAGCAACATTAGTAGACGTCCTAGTCAAATTTTAAGAGCTTCACTTAAAATGTATGTAGGTCAGAACCCAGAGGTGACATACAAAATATCTAATAAATTTCTCTCTCTTTTTATAAATGAAAGGGAATTGCTGAAGAAGCCAATTAAAGACAGAGAGATTGGTGTTGCACTAAAATATTTTCTTAGGGGCAAGTAATGGATTTATGTATTAGTTGCATCTGTGCTACAAAGAACACTTGTCACAATTCCTAACAGAAGCTTTCAATTAGCTTTTCAGCTCAGTAAGACTTCTCCTGTTAATGGATGATACATCCCTCTTCTTTAAGCAATTAGGCTGTGTCCTAACTTTGTCTACTTTACTATATAAAATTCTTCTTTAAACATCTCACTAAAATACTGACAGATAACATATAAGTGGTGATATGCTATCAATCTAAAAGGAGTGAGTCAGTTAAGAGGGGGCCTTGACCCCAAACATCAAAACTGAGAACATCTTTCTGAATGAGGAAGAGGAACGTAAGGAAGAAAACAGCAGAAATAAATTCTGAGGGCTAAGTAAAAATTAAATAATTATTTAGAAAATTAGGCCAGAAACATCAATATTGGATCTGAGAATACTTGAGAACTCAGAAATAAATCACTTACAAGCATGTAAAGAAAGAATTAGTCACTAATCAGCTGTACAAGGAGACTTCCACTGACATCAATTTATTTGTTGTGTAGTCAGAGACAGAGAGTATGGTCAGATTCCTATTTCTTCCTTTTTTTTTTTTTTTTTTTTTTTTCTTTTCAGTTAACAGTGATATGTAGGGTGAAGGTGAACAAGATACGTATTGACTGAAAGATTCTTCTCCCTGGCCATGGATAAAGCTGAAATGAGATGCTGAAGAGAGAAAAAAAAAAAAAAAAAAAAAAAAAAGCTAAACTTAGATATGTACAGTAACCAAGGTTTTAGAGTATACTGTAAGATAGACATATCTTTTCCAAATCTTAAGATACAAAGAAAAACTCTGATGAAGAATAGTCATGGAAGATTTGAAAAAGATGTCATTTCAAAGTTTGTCTTACCATAGACAGAAAGGAAAGACAGACAGATGCAACAGAATATAATCTATTCATATGATCGAGAATAGATAGAGCTAATAAATGGACACAGACACAAATAACGTGAAAGTTTGTTTGAATATGCCACATTCAGCTATGGCAAATTCCTCAAACTTTTTTTTTTTCCTTCTACACTTTTTTAATACATAAGTAACTTCTTCACAGAAACATTTGCTAAGTAAAGGCTCATAGGTGGGATGCAGTTTGCATAACAACATGTCTACACAAAAAGGCAGTTATCTAAGCTCTTGCTAGTCTGTGGATAATTCAATATGATTAGCAGGGTGTAGAGAGATATTCAGCTTAACCTAGAACACAAGTTTTGGGTCACTGAATACCAGATATCGACAGACAAAGGTGTGAAAAGCTGCTAGTTAACATCACCTGAAAACCTTCAGATTAGTCAATCTATAATTTCAGGTGCAGCTGTTGTATGATTTTGTTAGACTTTGAGTTAAAACTGCTGGCTCTTCAGCTACCTCATCTTTTAAATATTTATTTATAGAAAAAATATATTTCATTGCTTAATTACTCAGATTTTCACTGTACATACATTGCAATGTACTGAAAAGAAGGACCCGTAAGAAACCTCCTCAACAGTGGAAAAAAAAAAAGAAAATAAGTACTAAAGCATTTTCTTTAAAAGAATATAAAATTAATCATAATTTTTTCAGGTTCTTTTTGTTCTTTCTTTTTGTTCTTTGTAGACCACAGATGTAATATATGGTATTAATGAGAGTGATTTTTGGAAATTTTGTGGCAAAATACCCTTAAATTTCAAAATTCAAATCCAAAAATACCCATGAAAACTTGTGACATTAAATTGAACTTTGTACCAAGTGTCACTTAAGAAAGAATACTGTCTTTTGATAAGAAACCATAAAAGAATAAGTACGTTAAAATTCCTCCAGGAAAATAGGTCAAGGTTTTCCATAATTTAGTTTTCCTTCCCTGCACATTATGTGTTACATTGCTGTTGAACTAAGCAGAGGAGAAAAGTACTTTAGAATGAAAATGATGCAGAAAAATTGGCACTTTTTCCCCTAATAAATTAGATTTGTTTTTTAAACAAGTATCATTATGTCTTAGCTCACCTAACTTCCTACATAGCAACACAGATAATGTACTTTTCTAGGAGTTCTATCCACAGATGCCATAACAGATACAAAAGAAGTTACAATTATTTTTACAACCATGGCGCCAATACTGGGACTTGAAAGTGCTTCTCTGGGTGTTTAGTAATACAGAGTTAGAGATAGCAAAAAAAACCCAAAACAATTAACATTACATTTAACCATTATTTTAAAGTTATTTCCTGATGGAAAAGGGATTACATTAAAACCACAGAGTAACTTAGGCAGGAAGGTACCTCTAGAAGGTGTGTGGTTCAATCCTTCCCTGGAAGCACAGCCAACCCAGAGCAGGCTGTTCAAGGCCTTGTCCAGTTTTGTTTTGGAAGATGGGACTCCACAACCTCTGCAGTCAAGTTGTTCCAGTGTATGATTACCATCACAGTGGAAAAAAAAAATGCAGTTAGATACTTTAAATTTCCAGTTTTGCAACTTCTTCCTCTTGCTTCTCATCTAGTTGCTACACGCCTCTGAGAAGAGTTTGGCTCCATCTGTGTTGTCAGACATCTTTACAATACCCTCCCCAAATCTGTGTCTCTTCCAGTCTGGGCAAGACCTCCTCCATCAGCATGTCCTCACAGGGCAAGTGCTCCAGCCTCCAACCGTCTTGGTAGCTTCTGCTGAAGTTGCTCCAATATGTCAATGTCGATTGTGTACTAGAACATCCCGAAACTGCAAATAACAAACTACCATGTTAACTGTTGAGTCCCAGTGGTCCAAGCTAATTGCATCTTTATGGTCTTCCAAATAACTTTTAAACCAAATTTACAACTAAATGTGAAAAAAATAACATTTACAGATGTTACATTCTATGAGTTTTTTGAGAAGTTCAATTTTTTTATTCTATTTTCTTTGTGAAAATGGCTGGCCAGATAACAAATAGAAACACCACACTTTACACACTGGGGGAAAGGGTACAGCAAATTACTACTTGTCATCAGAAAGTACACATAGGATAATGGTTTTGAGGTACATACCTAAATGTGTTTACAATTAAAGCTAAAATTTCTTTACAAATGAATCTAGCAGCATACACTGTGAAGGACCATCTGTACCACTGTATCTAGTGTCCTACTACTTCTAGGAAGTAGATAAACACTGTTATATAACTGCAATGTTCCAACTTGAAATACTTACATTTTCCTGCCCTGCCTTTTTGTAAAACTGTTTTATAAGGCTGCAGCCTGTGGAGAACCCACATCGGAGCAGGGTCCTGGCAGGACCTGTGACCCTATGGGGGACTGCTGCTGGAGCAGTCTGTTCCTGAAGGACTGCACCCTGTTGAAAGGACCCATGCTGGAGCAGTTTGTGAAGAACTACAGCCCGTGGTAAGGACTCACTTTGGGGAAATTCATGGACAACTGTCTCCTATGGGAGGGACCCCACACTGGAGCAGGGAGGAGTGTGAGGAGGAAGGAGTGGCAGAGACAAAACATCATGAACTGACAGCAACCTCCATTCCCCAGCCCACTGAACTGCCTGGGGAGAGGAGGTAGAAGAGTCAGCAGTGAAGCTGAGCCTGGGAAGAAGGGATGGCTGGGGAGGAAGGCGTTTTTAGATTTGTTCTTATTTCTCATTATCCTACTCTGTTTAATTGGCAATAAATTAAATTAGTTTCCCTAAGTCAAGTCTGTTTTAGCCATGATGGTAATTGGTAGGTGATCTCCCTGTCTTTATCTTGACCCATTGGCTCTATGTTGTATTTTGTCTCCCTGTCCTGTTGATAGAGGGGGAGTGATAGACTGGTTTGATGGGCACCTGGCAGCCATCCAAGGTCAACCCACCACACTGTTTCAGAATCTTTTTTCTCTGAAGGTAGAAGCCATTTTATAAACTCCAGTTAACTTTTTCCTTCTTTGTATCAACTTGAAAATGGATAGCTGTGCTATGTGGATACCAGAGTTCAAAACTGCAAGGAAGGGAAAGGACTGTGCAATCAGAGTGAGCTGTTGACACATGGTTCTCTATATGGGAACAAATGTAGGAATCACTAAGCTTCTTGGAACAATGTCCAGATTTAATATTCAGTGAGCATTTATTTAATCTTTGCAGATCATACTAAAGGATCTGTAAAATTATATACACAAATTCAAGAGTTACTTTTGAAAACATAAGCATTTATTTGGTTTAAAATTACATTTTCTATACTGATAAACCTTTTCAGATGCAGGTAATGACATCTGATGCTTAAGGGAATTTACTGATCGCTATGGGGATCAGAAATAAATTATTTTTATTTCAAACATGAGACTGTACAAATAGATCTAGATACGAAGAAAAAATGTGTTCAGTGATTTGTTTTCCCAGACAGTTACAAAAATCACCTGGTGATTTAAAAACACAAAACTCAAAACTCAACAACCATAAATCAATTCATTTAATGACAAATAAATAAAACATTTGTATAAAAGTATTGTATCTAGCGATATAGCCATATCTGCTGATTTTGTAATTGAATCATAATGCTTCATTATGGAACAATTCCCCAAATCTCACCTTTAAATATTTACATGATGGCATTAGCTCCCACTATACAGTAAAGAAATTGTAAAAAAGAACATTCTGTCCAATAAAACAATTTAATAACAATAGGGCTGTGAGTACTAGAACTTGTCCTGATTTTTTTTTTTTTTTTTTTTTTTTGAACAGGGTGCCTCAGAAGAGACCAGAAAGACAATTCAACAGGTGAAAGCATTTGGTAAGCTGGCCACATGAGGTTGTAGGCTATCAACACACAAGTTGCCAACTACTGATCCAAATTACAGTGATATCAGTGAAAAAAATCTGACTTCAGTTCATTGTTTTAATGTGCTTTTGTTTAGATCTGTTAAGAAAAACAGAGAAAAGGATAATTCTTGAACCATCTACCAGCTGGCACTTTTCAAACAAACAATTTGGCAAAATTTGCTTGTAACAACTGTATTAATAGGATCAGAATCACTGGTCAGCAAAGTAGTTTGCAATGAATAATCCAGCCAGCCTTATAGCTTACTATTCTCATAGATGCATACTCCCTACCGAGAATTAGTTTCACATTGCAGACAGAACTGAAAGTACTAGGTAGTGGTGAGACATAATCGTAATGTACCAGGGGAAGGGAAAGTACAGACAAAAATATTAAATATTCCTGGCATTACTAAAAGTAATTTTCAGGCAATGACTAGGAGTGGAATAATATAACAAACAAGTACAAATGTTATTTTTATATTATATTTATTTCTTATTCTGTATAGTCTGTGTTCTGTATATTCAAGCAGCTGAAATGGATAAACCAGAAATTTATTTCACTTTCTTTTGCTTATTAATACAAGATGGACATCTTTCCCTTTTTCTTTGAAGCTAAAGGTAAGAAAAAATGTTTTCTGTCGTCCAATGTGGAAAAATGAGGTATCAGATATATGGGTTTTAGTATCAAATGATAACATACTAAAGGAAAAGTATTTGATATGTATGTGCATTTGGAATTTAATATGCATTTTTAATCTTTTGATTGGAGACGTGAAGTTTGTTTTTCAGGGTACATCAGTTCAACACGATAAAGGAAGATCTAAGAGAAAGGAATTTGCCATTCTTAATACTGTGATCCAGCTTTAACAATAAACGAAAGTGTAGTCCTTTCTTGAGCATTGTACAGACAAAGTCATCAACATACATAGGATGAGAGTTCTCTTCCACAGTCTGGGAGCTGGAAATAGTTCAGATTCTCTCAGGAACTGAGCTCAGGTGTCTCATTTTTGAGACTAGTATTCTAATAGACATATAAGGGATTAAAAATCTAGCAAAGCCCTCATTTAAGCACTCTTGTCTCCTGGTTCTCTTTCCTCTTTGCTTCTTCCTTTATATCTCTCACAAAAAAACCCAACCAAACAAACAAACAAAAAAAACCCCCAACAAACCAACAAAAAAAACCAACCCTCTCCCAAACTGGCATCCATTTCATTGTTTCCCTTCTTCATAGCTTATTACAACTAACATCAGCATCAAACACACATAGTTATACATGTGTTATTTCTTTATTTCAGAATTACTTTCTGAAAACACAGATCTTCCAAGCTGAAATCTGGCCTGCTTTTCTGACACGTCTAAGCAGATGTTTTCCCATCACATCAGTTCTGACATAACTAAACAAGAGATGTTGTTCTTTCTCTCAAGCATGCTTTCCTCTTTTCCCCCTCACTATTGGGAAATGTAAGTATTGTCACCAAGACTCCTACGTAACTATTCGATTTGAAACTGTTGATTTTCCTACTCAGGTTATCTGGATTTACGTAGCCAACTCTGATATTTGTTTCTCCATTGGGAACAAGCAGGCTCTACAATACATGCATTTTGATAACACTCTAATATAGATGGGCATCATTAACATCAGGCTTTGTTACATCCTTTTTTCCATCCCTTAGCAAACACAAGCTGAACCTGTTGTTACTTAATCAGACTTCTGTTGTAAACTTAACATATTTTTTTTGATAATGTCACCTTCCTCTTTGCATTCCTGACTCTCCACTTTCTGTCACATCCAACAAATTGCTTCTCTTCTCTCTCAAGGTCCTTCAACATTTATCTCCCCTCACAAACCCACACTCTTTAAATACATTGACCTTTGAGATGTCACCTCTTGCCTCCAGTCCTTTAGTGATGCCAGCCTCCATCATCCACCTGTTAAATTTTCAAGAAGGTATGTCGGTGCTTTTTCTTCTGCAGCACCTGGTGCTGAACAAGGACTCGCTCTAAGTTTGTTGTCATATCTCATTTCAAAATATGTTCATTGTGACCCTTACCCCTCCTCCACACAGAGAACAGGACA
Source organism: Charadrius vociferus (assembly GCF_000708025.1). NCBI lineage: Eukaryota > Metazoa > Chordata > Aves > Charadriiformes > Charadriidae > Charadrius > Charadrius vociferus. The sequence goes on along the minus strand of NW_009646426.1, from coordinate 586,198 downwards.
AACCAAACCAAACCAAAAACCAAGTAGACAACGGGCAGATGGTGCACTGGGACCACTTACTACCCTGTTGAACAGGACAGTTTGGCTTTTTAACTGTTTACCTGCTAGTCTCCCATCTGTCTGTTTGTATACATCAGTCATTTCTTCTTTTCTCAAACAATGCACTCCTTGGGACAGGGACAATCTTTTGTTTTTGTTCAGCAATTCTCATTTTTGTTATTGCTAATACAAAGCCGTAGGCTCTGCTTTGGCAGTGCAGGTTTTCAGGATGTGCGGTGGCCTCAGGAGTTTTCAGCTTGTTTTAATAATTGGTTGGTATCTGAGTGAGTTTTGCTTCCCCTGCTTTACCTTCACCTCTGGGAACACTATTCTTAGGCTCAAAACCTGGTAATGTGCAAAAGTGAAGATACCATATACATGGAGCTAAGAAATTATGGCTAGTTCAACTAATGTTTTAATAGTTGAGTAGTCCAAATTACCCAGTTAAAACAAAAAAGCCTCAAGAATTCTACAGTTCTCATTTTTATACAAAAAAAACTGCACACCCTTGCTGGCGACCACCCCTTTCCCAGTGTGGGCCTCAGCCTGCTGTAGTCTCTAAGGCCTGCCAAGCTCCATCCCAGGAGGGTGGTGAGGAGAGAGCAAGGAGAGCCCTCAGCAGTGCCAGCCTTCACACCAAGGGGGGAGTGTCCTGCCCACAGTCAGGATTTCTTCCTCCTTTCCTTCGTCTGGAGCCCCTGTGGGCTTATTTTCATATTATTTTAACCACAGACCCCTTCCTTCTCTCCAGCTGCATACAGGGTTTTCCCTGTTATAAAAACAGATATCATTTTTACTGTGCTACGCTAGTAGCACGGTAGTGTTGGTATTAGCACTGTTAGAACTAGTGGTTGTGGTAGTAGTGGTAGTAGTAATAGCAGTAGTAGTAGCTGTCTTATTATATCCTAGTAAATAATAATAACCAATATCCTAACAGGAGACTTTGGCATCTATTCATGACATTCAAAGCATAGTCTTAATTCACAAAGTCCTGTAGAGTTTATAGGACTATTCAGGATGAAAAAAAATCCATCAAACCTAAACCAAACAAACAGCTGTTATCTTAATCCTTTATTTGAAAAGAATAACGTAAAAGGAAGCCTTTTGAATAAAATCAGAAGTGCTAAAAAATGTGTACCTGTATTTCTTGAGTAGGTTTTGTTTGTTCTAGAGCAATGTGCTTAAACCAGGATAAAAATACATCTAGCTTTTAAAATAATCCATGTTGTCCTTCCTCAAATGACGTAATAATAGTGCTTATACAGCACGAATATATAGAATGTTTTTCCTTGTCTTCAGAAATATTTAGTGTATTAAAATACTGTTATCATTATAGTTCATATTGTTAATTTTGCGCCTCTTTTTTCAAACACGTTGAGCAACAATCTAGACTTAAACAGCTGTATGTTGTACTATCCTGTCTTCATGATAAAATTGTTCACACTCAGTAGTTACTGATTGAAAATACAGAGTGCATAAAAAGAAGGAAATAAGACAAATCAATCAACAGAACATTCGGCTTGTGATACTCTGTCTGTAGACTACTGATGGCTTTACTCATTAAGCTTGGTCTCAGCTGTATTGCTGAAAGTTAACTTCCCACTCACAGACCTGTAGAATGAGACATTTATGCCAGGCTGACATCAGTTCAGCAGTCTGAAAAATTCAAGCCACTTTTAATATCTGTGCTTAAGAAGGTTTGATTATTTTAGACATATATCTCATCTGTATTCATAAGAAATAGAATACATACTGGGAAGATAAATATATATCTCTTACATAACAAAACAAAAAACAAGAGCAAACCCCATAAAAATCTATTTTTTTATCTATTTTTTCCTGTCATAGACCAAAAGAGCATAGCCCAGGCAATGGAAACATAAGATAGCAATGTAATTTTTCACTTTGACATATTCCCAGAGTACAAAAACAAAACTACAAAGCTTTGCTGAATTCAAATCTTTCAAATTGCTTTAAGTATTTTATAATACATACTATATTTCTTACTGCACTTCCTTGTTATTCTGTGCACTTTACTTTCAATTTCTCTGAAAAAAGTTACTTATAAAATCCTATTTTGGGGTGTTCTAGAGACAAGCAGAAATATAATTATATATTTTAAAGGGCTTGAATTCAAAGTGTGAAAATCCTGTAATGATATGTACAGTCATTGTGGTTTTTAATATTATGCTGTGAAGTACAGGGCTGTAAAAGTTGCAATTTATAAAGTTGTAACAAGAATATGCATATGCTTCCTCTTTATCTGTTGATGTTGCCTAACTTAAATGGTGGCCACCCAGACTTGAGATACAAGCATGTGTGAGTATGCATTCTGGCAGTTAGGAATGTATAACAGCTGAAGTTATACATGAAGTTATATAAAAATAACAGTGTCACCATTCAAGAAGCAAAATTGCTAGGCTGGAAAAACAATAACTTTTTTAGCCAATTTGAACTGAAGATCACAGCTGTACAGGTACATATCTATTCTATAACACAGTCTCTCCAACACCCTTGTTTTATGTAAATCTTGTGTGGCCAATGATAGGTCAACCTAAACAAGCTAAAAGTTTGTTAAGATTTACAGATATACTGAGGGGAAAAAAAAATCTTTTGGAAATAAACACTCTACCTAGGACTGACTTACTCTATGGTATTTCCTTGGCTTGGGAATGACACACAAAAGGCTGCAGTGTTTCTCATGTAAAATTCCATAGGAGAATAGACTAATCCTCTCATTTTTTTATCGGGTTCAGTATTCATCACAAGGAATTAAAGGTTTCCCATTAATCTCAGAGTTTTTCTCTCCATTTTAGGTTTTTATTTCCTAAAAATAATGTTGGCATATTTCAGAGATTTGATACTCTTAACTCCAAGGACTTATTATGGCTTTTAGTTTTGTTTTGTTGTTTTGTTTTGTTTTGTTTTGTTTTCCAAACGTCATCCTTCTTGTAAAATGAAATACATGTATTTCTGATATTTTGAAGGAAAAGCAGTTGAACTAAGTATATAGTATTTTGCACTTGTTGTGGGCCAAGAAGACACTGGTTACCACAACTTAGTTGCCTAGTGATAACTTAAATGAGTGTCAAATTGACTGCAACTATAAACTCTTTGCTTCTTTAACGCCCATCTTATTTTTTGTATCTGAACAGAATTGTGACTGCTCAAACTTCCTGTGCAGCTGAAATTGAGAAGAATACAACCTCTGTATTAAAAACTGTTAATTTATGAAGAATTTAAAATATATGTTTAAGTAAGGATAAAAAATAGTGTATTTTCTATTGATTAAAGTTAGCCATTTATTCTCTTAACAGTCCAGAGAATTAGTTATCTTTTACATAATTTGCTGACAACTAAAACTTGCTTAGATTTTAGAATAAAATAGTGTTGAATTATATGCTCTATGCAGAAAAAAAATAATGCTAACTTTTCCTTTATTGATTCATTTGCTAACTATATGAGATAAGACTTTACGATATTTCCTGTAAGTTCTCATAGATGCATACATAATACACTGCAGAATTTTTCAGCTTCACTTTACCTCAGTGGCTGATAGTCTTCAAAAGAAAAGGAATGATGTGGCATTCACATAAACACATCTACAGCTTGATTTCTAAATATGTTTATCTTTACAGACATAGTAGAATTACTAGGCATTTAAAGCATGTAACTGGAAGACCAAATAAATGCAACCATCATTTTGTACACAGCATATGAAATATAATATTTCTTTTCTTCTGCTGAAGTGAAATCTAAAAGAAAACAAAAAATTGCATGAATCTTACAGATGAAAAAGCTTCAACTACAGCTGCATTGAATGGCTGCAACCCAGGGATGGTTGATCACACTCATGGATTTGTGTACTTTTTGGGTGGTTTACGTATCTGCAGACCATGCCTCAACTAAATCCTTCTGTTCAGTGCAAGTTCTGTTTTCCGTGGCTCCCAAGTTTTACTTGACAGAATATCTGTACAAAGTAATTGTAAATCAATTCTGCCAAGTCTTAAGGTTCAGGGTTTTGTATTTCACTGTTTATTTCTCAGTCATGTAAGTTCTGATTTAAGAATGGGTTCAACTGCTAATGCATAAAGATTGAAGTGAGTTCAAAGGGTTTTCAACTCAGTTTAAAGTTTATTGGGTCAATATATGTTGTGTATACCTCTGAAATTCTGTCTATAACATCTCGTATTCTGACTGTTCTCATCATAATAGGTAACTGGGTGGATAGTTACTGAAAACCTGTACAGACATTTAAGGGCAATAGGTACCTGTTTTCAGAAGGAAGATCCAAAACATGACAAACTATATCACGGATTTCAAGGTAACTGCCTTTAAACTGTGTGTTTGTGAACATAAGTTCATCTTCTAAAACTGAATCAATTATTTCAGCTCTAAAAGTGGATTGCAGAAGAATAAGCATATTAAAAAATTAATAACCTTCATTACAGTAGGTGTTTGTATTTGACAAGTAACTGTGCTTCAGTGCCTGAACTAAACAGCTGTCAACCACTGTGTTTTTAAGGTAAGGCCAAATATTTTACTAAAGTTAGAAAAGTTTAGAATACTATGACATCAACATTACTAAAGAAAAAAAAAAAAAAAAGACTGAAACTGCTCGAACACATGCTATGTAATTTATATGAAACCAAAGGTTTCAAGAAATGTTTCTAAGATACCTGGTCCAGATTTGTATGTTATATGATATATTAGAATTTCTGTTAACCTGTAAAGAACTAAAGAATGTTGATCTATTAAGTTTTTGAAAATTAAATTTTAAAAAGCTTCTCTTTTTCTTTTACCTGCCTTCAGGCACAATTCTTACACAAAACCTGGCCTACACAATGTCTTTGTCAGTAATAAATTAGTTGCATGCTGCTGCGAAGAGGCTGCATATGATTATGGCTTCATCACTTGTACAAAATATACTATTATACATTTATTAATATACTGTGAAGTATTTTCATAAATAATTTAATCTCTGTTTCTCCAACAAAGGAGCAGACTGCATTCAATGTTACAATATTCTAATTTTTTGTCACATGTGTTTGATTACTTATCATTGGGATATCTTTCCCAGACCTTAGCATAATATATTGAATGTTCTGCTGCAGAAGTAAGGATCACAAAAGCTAGAACAGAGACACTTTTGTGCAAAATGCATTTTAAGACTCCTATACTGTAGCTATGCACTTTATTTAAAATCCGCATGATTAAATATATCACTGTAAGAATATTCCTTGTGAATATCTTGAAACACTAACAAGTGCTAGTTTTGAGTTTTATACTTTGAAGATTCAGAAAGATATTTTAAACCTACTTTCATTTCAGTTTGTTTTACATACCACACCAAAAAGGATCCATGTACATTAACTTTTTTAATAACTTGAAATGAAAAGACTGGGTTTTGTTGGGTTTTTTTTGTACAAATATATAATAAAATATATAGAATAGAATAGAAAAATAAATATAGGCTGGAGAAACAGGCTGACAGGAACATCATGATGTTCAAAAAAGGGAATTGCAAAGTTGTGCACCCGGGGAACAAACCCAGGTACCACTACACGCTGGGGTCCATGCAGCTGACAAGGCAGAAAAAGACCCGGGGATCCTGGTGAACACAAAGTCGAACATGAGCCACCAGTGTGCCCTTTTGTCAAAGGCAGCTAATTGTTCCCTTGCCTGCATTAGGAAAAACATTGCCAGAATGTCTTGGGAGGTGATCCTTACCCTCTACTCAGCAATGGTGAGGCCACACCTGAAGTGCTGTATCCAGTTCTGGGATCCTCAGTACAAGAAAGACTTGCAGGTGACAGTCCATCAAAGGACCACAGAGACAATTAAGAGTCTGGAACACTTCTCCTATGACAAAAGTCTGAGAAAGCTGGTACTGCTCATCCTGGAGAAGAGAAGGCTTAGGGGGAAATCTCATCAATGTGTACAAATACTTGAAGGGAGGGTGTAAAGAAGACAGAGCCAGGCTCTTTCAGTGGTGCCCAGTGATAGGACAAGAGGCAATGGCCCAAAGTGAAACGCAGGAGGTTACGTCTGAATATCAGGAAACCCTTTTTCACTGTGAGGGTAGCCAAGAACTGTTACAGCTTGCCCAGGAATGTTGTGGAATCTCCATCCCTGGAGATGTTCAAGAGCTATCTGGACATGATAATCTTTAACCTACTCTAGGTGACCCTGCTTGAGCAGAGGTGTTAAACCAGATGACATCCAGAGACCCCTTCCAACCTCTGTGATTCTGAAAATACATATAAAATGCTATATAGGCAGTGACTTTATGATGCACTACTAAATGACGTATAACAGCATTTTATTAGTCTTTAGAACTTAACCTCCTAAATGATCTCTTGTTTTATTTATTCTGTATAATAATCTAGTGATTCTACAAACACATATGCCTTGCAGAGAGCCCATATAGAGTTTTCCAGAACTTCTAAACTGCAATTTGTCAGAACTGGACTGTAACTTGGTTTTCAATTTTTATTTTTTTTTTTAACCAACTAAGGCTCAGTAACTTTGTGCTCTTGACTTCTTGTCTTTAGAAGAGCTGCCTTCTGTTTTCTGATGTACCAATATTAAGTCAGCAGAAGGAGATTATTTTAGGCAAGGGGAGAAATATTTTCTTCTTAGGAGACTTCTGCAAAGGAGAGATCAACCCTCCAAAACTGTAGAAAAGTACAAGTGTTCCTACCTATTTTTTAAAGTCCAAATAAAATAATTAGATTTTGATTTTGGGTATGCCACTTTGAAATTTGTTTTTGCATTCCCTATAGTCCTCAGCCAGACTGTTAATGAAGATGTGGCATTCTTACATTATGATGTATACAGGTTAGCATTCATCTCTTTTCTTATACTACCACTCGCATTTAATAATAAAACAGCTTATTAATTTACATTTCTAACACTGTTTGAATGTTAAAAATGCAAATTCTTTGCCAAAGAATTAATTCCATTAATATTTTTCTGGGTTTTCCAGTTAAAAAAAATCCCCCAAAATCATGAATACACACATGTAAAATGCACATAAAATATCCCTTGATAAGAAATATATAGGTTTGGTGAATATTTTCTAAATTTGAAAAACAAAAATCCTTTTTATTTTTTAGCTTGCTTGCTAGCCTTTATTTCTACTGTTCAGATGGCTGACTTCTCCCTTATACAGTACTGCTCTGATCAAAATTGCCTCCAAGAATTTGAAGTACTTCAACTCACCTGAGAGAAAAAAGATTTTTTTGAACAAAAAATACTAAAGAAATGTTCCACTGTGGACTTGCACAATGGATCCACCTGTCAAATTTTGACACTTTTCAAAATAATAAAAAAAAGACAAAGTACTTCAACCACACATTGTTCTGTCTGAAGAAAGCTCAGTAGCTCCGATTCACCGATTCACCTGTTTCATTCTGGATACCACAGCCTGTCTATCTGTTTCATGAGTGAAACAAGACAACTTTATTGTAAAATCTTTCTTTAGCTTTTCTGTGTGTTATGCTGATAACAGTACAAATATAATGTCCATAAAAAGTAAGATTTTACAGTGTTTCACATTCAGCTCAGCAAAGGTAACATCACACCCAAGGACTTCTGAGAATCCAGGGCAGGATGGAGTGTCCTGAAGCACACTGTCCTCCAATGAAGTTTTCAGTGTCTACAGCCATCTCAACAGTTGTGTTAGCAGTACTGAAATGTAGGATTTTTGTCATATACCAAAAATAAATCAAATTACTTGTTTATAATTACTTGACATTTTAGCATGATCTTCACATATTTCTGAAGAAATAACGTAAAACTCAAATCCTAGTATTGCTGTTATAGGATGCCTCTGGATGGGACCCCCTGCCTACAAATCATGTGTTCTTCTAGCAATGACACTAGACCTCCTTTGTCCTCACTGCAAATGTAGATGCGATATGATAAAATGATAATCAAGCTTGTCATAATGTGCCCAGAATGTCCATAGCAGGTCATAGGTACCACTATGATCCAGTTAAATGATGTCATAATCTCAAGAAGCATAGACTTCCATCTACACATTCCAGAGGAGAGGGAATTTGGAAACAAGCAAAGAGCTGAGCCTGCGTAAAAAATATAATGATGCACTTAGCTTCCCTTTTCCACCTTAATTTGTTAATACACTAAGCAACACACAATATAATGAAGGTGGACACAAAAATACACATTTTTTTCCATCACTTTACTGTCTGAAAGAGCTATTCCCTGTAATGTAAGGACTTTGATGGTTATACTTTATAACTTCTCTAATCTTGTTCCTTCTCTGAATAGATTAAATATTGAAGACTAGTTGTACAAAAATCAGCTTTTGCTTAACTGTAGAAATAGCAGTCCCATGACTTCCAAAATGACACAATTTTGTAAGAATAAATATATTTTTATTACTTTGATGATGATAAATGATGCTTATCACTGCTGAGCTATAGATAACAAAGGGACAGTATCATCAGATGTTAACACTTCATGTAAAATACGGAAGCACTTCTAGCTTATCAAGCTAAAAATAAGCTGAAATTACTCATATAATGTATGTGAATAAAATTACTCCTAATCAAAATGAACTGCCCACATAAAAAGCCCAAATCAACAATACAAAAAATGGAACTAAAAATAATGATGACAGCTATCCTATTTCTCTATAGAGCATAGATATCTAGTACAGTAAACAGCTAAATATGGACATGCCTTCAAAAGTACATAGTCTGAATCTAACTTCCCCCCCAGTGAATATGAATTTTATCACTGGGAGTTTGGAGGTAGTTTTGCCGCACTCAGCAAAACCTTTTATCTGAAAATCTTCCATTTTCTCATATTCTAAGTAAATGTTTGATGTTAGTAATGCTTAAATATTTCATTTTGTATTGTGAAATGTCTTTTTCTTTTTTACGTTTAGTGCCGTGATTATTAATACTAATATTGAAAGTAATACTTAAGTTGTGAAAAAAGACTCAGAATATTTGAAGTTGGACATTTTTTTGAGGAAAGTTCCTCATCTTGTATTTTGAATTTTGTCAAATAGGGTGTGAGGTGTTCTGTTTCTGTTCAACATAAACCAATCCCCTCTCCCTAAATTTTAGTTTTACTCATTAAACTAAAGTATTATTTCTTCAGATCTAATCTAAAATTCTTGAATCTTGCCTTCAATCAGACCAGTAGCAGAAGTTATACTAACTGTAATGGACCAAGCATTACAACAAAAGTTCTGTGTAGATACCACATGATATGGTGCATGGATATAATACTCTTCATCAGTGTACAAGTTTATTTTCTATAAATAAATTTATATATTTTCATATATACATACAATATATATGTTATACACATACGTTTATTTTAATATGTGCACATTATGTATACACTCATGACCCACATAAATAAGAAATTTCCCAGAACAAAATAAAACTAGACAAATAGAAAAACTTTGGACATTTTAAGGACTCATATATTAAGACGAGAAAAAAAAAAAAAACAAAAAAAACAAGAGATGAAGAATTATGTCCCTAATCCAGATCAAAGATTAAAATCAAACAGCGAAAGGGGAAAAAAAACAAAGGAAAATAAAATATTGACTGTCTTCTTGGAAGCTGGGATTTCCAAAACAGATTTACTGGTTTGACAAGGACCATCATGGAAGACTACTGAGCGCCTCTTTAGTCTCAGGGAGGGACAGTGTGACTGAGCAGGACCCCCAAGGCAGTTGGCAGCAGGACCAGCACACAGGTTCGCTGCCTCCATGCCAAGCCAGCGGCCTGACTGCCAGCACAGGGCTTCCCTCCAGCTTCCTCTGCTCAAAGTGGGCTGTGATTGTGTGGCTCCCTGCCTTGGAGGCTTATGTTCACTTTGCTTTTTCCCTGCAAGCAGAGAATGAAAGTGACAAGACCACTCCAGGAGGGCAGCCAAGAAGATGTCAGTGTATTTTTCCTAGCTGCGCATAAAACTGATGGTAATGATGATGATGATTTTTGCATCTTTGACATTTTCCCATGGACATTTCTTACATAAAAAGGCATTTTTGGTTTTAGAAAGCACATCAGTGGAAAAAATCTTAAGATGAACCTAAATGTTTTGGGTTTTGAAGTACAAAGACAGTCTGTTGTTCCCTACATGGAATTAAATATTAAAGAAATTACTGCAAGTCCTTTGTGTTTTGAAGAACGGAGACCTCACCCTGGTATTTTTGTGTTTTGGTTTTTTTGTTTGTTTGCTTTTTTAAAGAGGGAATAATTGCCATATTTACAGTCCTCATTATAGCAGGGAACTAAATTGCATGATTGAGAGATACTTATAATATAAATACTAATCGTTATCACTGGCATTTTAGACTGCAGTTTCATAATGTGCCCAGCACCTTAGTCTTTCCTGACAATAGCATTCTATGTTAGCCAAGACATCTCACACAAGGTGGATCATTGCTTTGCAGCTTTAGCCTTTTGGTCCACTTTGAGTTCTGCGGACAGAAGTTATTCCCTGAGAAAGAAAGCACAACTGGACCGCTTGTTTTGTAGACTTACATAAAGCCTACGTGAACATAGGTGGAAAATGGAGCTTTGTGCTTGTCAGGAGACAAAAGTATCTGAAAAACATACCAGTTAGTTCCCTTTGAATGGTGAGTTTTTCATCTTCTTTTCCTTTGCCATTTAACAGAGTTCAGAAGCTGGCTTCTATTATGCTTCTTTGAACTTAAACTGGCGGTAATTTATCACTATTTTTTGGTTATATAGCTATAGTTGAAGCACACCTCAGCTAGCTCTCTCAAGGCCATTTCAAGCAACATGTAATTTGGAAAGAATTATATACGGTGTCTGTATTATTTAATATTAGTTTGATTTGCCTTAACCACTACTAGTTGTTAATTTTGAATTTTCTCCTGCCAGTTACCAATGTGCTGAAAACAGAAATGACAATTGCAAGACTATGCAATTTGTCTTCATTCTGTGTGTTCTACATATTCTCAGTGCACTTAACCATCCTGTTACATACTAGGGATTAACTTATTTGACAGTGATTATTTATTTATTTGTAAGATATTTCCTTGTCTTTCTGTTATCTGATTAGTGTTAATACAATATTTTGTAGAAATACATTTTGATTGATTTGCAATCTTTTATTTTCAAAGATTTATGTTTTGCTTTTAAAGACCATTTGTTCATTGTCTCTTTTAAGGGACTTTCCTATGTCCTCTCCTATTCATCTGTATTTTGCAGTGGAATGCCCATTTGCTAACATACACTGCGATCTTCACGATAAACATTAAAGGAAAAATCATACTCACAAGTGCTGCATTCAATAAAGTTCTGTTAATGACAAGTATCTGCATCCAGTCACAGCTTCAAACTTTTAATCACATTTCTTTTCAGTACTATACATTCCAGCACATAAAATTTGTTGGGGTATACATACCAGTTAATGATGTTTAGAATAATCATTTGCTCCTTTTCATAAAGCTTCCAGTTTCCCTTATTACCTCAGACATACTTTAGCTTCTGGACAAAATGTCGCTTGTATACTCACACGTGTAAGCTCACCATTGATGAAACATTACAAAATAATGCTATGGATTCCATTGTGGCAGGCAATGAGATGAGACAGGTATCAGAGTGGCCCATCAAAGGTAGCTTTACAGAAATCGACATTTCTCACCCCCTTTAAAAAAAAGATAATAAAAATAAAGTAAGAACAGTTGCACCAAAATGTTTCAATTCATTGTTTCAGGCTAGAACATTTTCAGGGGAAAAAAAAGTCACAAAATACCCAAGGGACACAGAAAGGTTAAAATCTAACCTCCCCTTTGAATCAGATATAACAGCTATTGGAATATGGCTCCTCTTCTTACAAATTGCCCATAATCACCATACTGTAGAATTAGTCTTCTATTTAGCTGTTTATAAGAGGGGAAGATATGTAAGAGGAGAATTTGACATTTTAAAAGAGGCTGTTGCTATAATTTGGTGAGCAAGAAGCTTGCCTGGTATGTGGGACGGAGTCTGTGGGAGCCTAATCTGTCATAAACAAGCAGATCAGTTACTCCCACACCAAAGTTAAATGTTCTAGCCAGTGGGTTATTGCCTGGGCATTGGGCAGACTGAGACAGTATCTATCACAGCCTTCTCACAAATACGTTCTACAAAAGTGTCATTTTGATTCTACATGAGAACAATAATAAAATATTCTGAAACTGCACACTTTCCTTTTTCTTTTATGAAACCGAAAAATTGTTTTCTGGTCAGCACTAGAAAATAATAAAATTCTCAGGTCCTTTACTCAGTTTGTCAGTCACGGAACAGAGTGAAAAATGACTTAGGTTACTAAGGCTTATTTCATGGAAAACTGCCAAGAAATACAAGTAGAAACAAAAAAATCAGTTCTCCTACCTGTGTTTCCATATGCAGGAAAAGGAAAAAAAAAATCTTAATTGAGTGGGCATTCATGTATAATTAAGTATATAAGTGTGTATATATATATAAATAAAAACAAGCCATAAATAGATATTGCTATAACCTGATAAGGTCTGGGAACTCCTTGAAATCAGTAGAGAATTCACTGTTTGAAATTTAGTCCACATGGGAGGTATTTAGATACAGTAACAATGGGTGTCATTAAAACCTCTAGCTTTCCCTAGCTAAATCAAATCATTGACTTAATTTAACAGTAGTGCTAATCATATCATCATCTGTGAGTTTTGACTGTCAAAATTAAACAGTATCATACTTTAGTCAGGAATAATTCTGTCTGTATTAACAAATGGTGTGGTACAATATCCATAGGGTGAAATAGTTATTTCAGAGAATCAGGCATCCACACTACATTTCTGGGCATTTTTACTTCAGATTAGCAGTAGTCTGTTCCTGCAGACTGAATGGCCACCAGCTGCTGGAGCATGTTAGACATTGTTGTTCAAGGCATCTTCCAGTCTAGCTTCTCTCAAAAAGGAAACCAGTTTACACACTCAGCAAGAGCAGCTCTGTGAACCAAAACGCAGTCTGTGAAGACTACTGAGAGATTCACTCCAGAAGTACACTTGTCCATGGTAAAGGACAAATATAGATGCACTTAAGATAAGTAAAGAAGATGACATGGCTAGGAGGTTTCCTCACACCTAGTGAAATCCTGTCTTCAGTGAAGCTAAAGGGCAAATTTGTTACTGACATGGGCAGACACAAGACTTTCTCCTCAGTTTCAGGAATCCCTGAACTCCTGAGTTCAGGGAAAAGAAGAAAATCCACCAGTATCTGGTGAGGGCAACACTCACATAGCAAAAATGATGCCATATAAAAATGAAATTTTTCTCCCTGCTTCTGTCAGCTGGAGGAGGACATGGATTAAAAAAACCAAACCAAAACAAAATAACAACAACAAAAAAACCCAACCAAACAACCCTCCCCCAAAAAAACTATGAGCAGCATGCTTTTGAATTGAATCTCTCCATCATCCCCATTTACTATGTATCAGTTCACATTGCAGAGCAGTTCCAGAGCTTGAAAAGAAGAATCTTCTCAGATGAAGCTGTAATGAAAGCGTCTGAGACTAAACTGAATGAAGAATTCTACTTATAAGTTCTCAGTTACTATGTATTTAATTGTAAGAAGGTACAAGCTGGTAAAGTGATAAAGATCTACCTCTACCCAGAGCTGAAGAAAAAGAAGTTAAAGGAAAGTCAAGGCACCAAGACCGTGTTTATAATCTGTAACTTTGAAAGTGAATGACTAATGGAGACATTCATCAGTTAAAAGGAAAAAACAAAACCTACAATATTTTATTTTTCAACAACCTCTAAAATTTTTATGTATAACAAAAAAAAAAACAATATAGTGAAAAACCCGATGAAAATATTAATCTATTCAAGAAAAAAAAAAAAAACTGCTCAGCTATTCAAGAATGCTTACTACACCTGTCATGTTTTGTGCTGCCAGTCATAAGTGGGCATTCATCTGTATCACCAAAAGACATCTCTTTTTTCTTTCTCATTCAACACATCTATTTAGCATGTGTGTTAAGTTTCCTTCTCTCTCCTTATTCAAATACATCTTGACACATTTTGTCTTCTGGCCTTTAAAAAAAGCCTCAAAAAGTTCATATTCTCCAGCATACCAAACACATGAATATAACAACACTTGCATTATATCTTTTTTCTAATGCACTCATAAGCTTTTGGTTATTGCAGAATCCGAGGATATGGTACAAAACTGGAATATATTAATCTTTAAGATACCTTTGCTAGGTAGATATTACCTCCATTATGTAGAAAGTCACTGATATGATCTTGGGTAGGATGCCTGTGACAAAGCATGGAACATTCTCCAAATCAGCAAAAACATAGATAGCGCCATTATTTTTTTACTTCATTTTCTTCACACTCCAGTGAGATCAAATAATTCCTGAAAACTCACCTTTCTTTGACAGATTTAGACCCTTTTACTGGTAGATGTAGATAGCTAGATAATTAGATAGGGAAATACAGATTATTTCAGGTAAGATACATATTCTGAAGTGTAGTCTTAACATGTGACACTACACCTACACTGTCCTGGATGTTAACAGCCTTTGTATTTGCTCGGAGAATGTAAACGTGGTTTTGTGACAGATCCATTTATTCCACTTTCCTGCTTGTGGAAATAATCTGTCTAAACAGTAGCTCTGAGGTGGAATGGAGTTTGTCAGTATTCAGAGTAGTACTAGAAGAAGCAACAGCAAAATTCACTTCCATGACTTTGCAGAAGACGCCAGATCCAAAATGTGATGAAAGCTGCATCAGCCCATCAGAGTCACACAATGGTGCTGGTCTACTGGGGAACACATGATGCAGTAGCACCTAAGTCTTATGAAGGATAGCTTTGTAACTGAAGAATTTCAGTGGGAGAAAGGGTTAAGATCTTGTCACATTTTGGGTTTGAAGATGGGGATAATATATGAGTTTTACAACTATTGCTTGAAACTCAACAAAGCTGCATGAAAAAAGCATACCTTCTCCTAGAACAAGTGCCCTGATCAAACTGCTGGCACACCAGACTCTTGCCTTCATCTTTAAAAATGCATTCAACCATATTGTAAGAACGTGATGAATGAAAAAAAAAAAAATAGTACCAAAGATTGCAAATTCTCTCTTTCCTCTTTAACTGAAAAGATTTAAATATCATTCTCATAAAAGCTCTTTGCTGAAAACAGGTACATTTTTCAATTAATGAAAATCAAACAGTGGCAACCATTCAACCTAAAAATATTTTTTTTTTCATTTGTATGAAATGAACAGTTTGTTTGTTTGTTTGTTTTTAACCATCTCTTTGGGGGCACTACTTAATAAACTTGAAGTCAGAGCTGCCATTCAGATGTACTTAGTCAGGATGGAGACAACAGGAATGTCCTGAAACTCAACAAGGACAAGTGCCAAGTCCTGAACTTGGGCAGGAAGCACACCTGGCAACGATACACGCTAGGCACTGCCTGCTTGAGGAGCAGCTCTGCAAGAAAGACCCTGGGGGTGCTGGTGGGCAAAAAGCTGAGCATGAGCCAGCACTGGCTCTGGCAGCACAGACAGCTAACAGCATCCAGGGCTCTGTCAGCAGATCCACAGTCAGTAGGCTGAAGAATAGGTTGTCCTCATCTAGGATGTTGTTTTAGCCGTTCCTGCTCCTACTTCAAGTACTACACTCTGTGAAGAAAGGCTCAGAGAGCTGGGCTTGTTCAGCCTGGAACAAAACATGGCTTTGAGGAGGATCTAATAAGAATCCACCAGTGCCTATAGGAGGATTATTTGTAAGGTGGAGCCAGTTTTTACACAGCTGTGCATGGTGGGTGGACAAGTGACAATTAGCATAAATTGAAAAAAAAGTGTTTCAGACTGGAAGAAAGGAAGACTTTTTCACAATGCAGTCTAGCAGGGGTACCAGTTACCCCAAAAGGTTGTGCACTCTCTGTTCTTCAAGGTATTGAAGACCCAAGAGGATAAAGCCCTGAGCAACCTGGTCTGACTCATAACTGACAGCTTGGAGCAGGAGGTTGAATTCAAGATGTCCCATCATGTTACTTTAAACATTAATTATTCCATGATTCTAAGCTTCTGCATTGCTTTAAAGCCATTTAATTAATACAAAATATTATATCCATCTTTTTAATTAAGGGACGGCATAGAAGACTTGTATAGAAGTAAAGATATTATGTGTACCTTCTATTTCTTAAGAAACATAGAACTGATCAGAAAGCTAGATCTGTTGGGGTTTAGTCTGTGACATGGGGTGCTGCCAATATTAGTCTTGATAAAGGAACAAGTGAGCAAAAAAAAAACAATTCCAGTGGCAAATCATCACTAAAAAATTAAATTATTTTCTGTATAATCTCTGTTTTACTAACCTGCTATTTGTATCACGTGGCATAAAGCCAAAAAGTCACAATCTGGCAGCTCTTCTTTACCTCTTTCCAGTAAGTGTATGCTGGGCCATCTGAACCATCTGCTGCATAGTGCTTTCTAATGGGAGGAATAGTGGACAGTTGTCGACATCTGTGTTGTAACGTCATTTAGGGGCACACCAACTATCAGGAGGAGGGAAGCAACAACAGCAGCAGGAACAAATACACTTGGGTTGGCAGGAGATGGGAATTGAATGTGAGGAGAAAGAGTGAGCATAAATCGCATTTCTTTTGCATTCAGCAGTTCTATGAAACTGTGAACTGAAATGTGAAAGTCTAAACCTATCTGACTTCTTAGCTTTCTGGTCAACCAGCTTGCAATGACTTATGGAGCTTTCTGGAAGTAGTCAAACCAAACCAAATAAAATCTCACCAAATCATAAAGTTCTGTTTCATCTTCAAATTAATAATACAAATGAAAGATTTTGCTTTACGTGCATTGCAATTCCACTGATTCAGAGAGTATGCAGAACGAGATGCATATATATGCTTAAGTATTAGATGCCTATTGAAGCAATCTGGCATTTCCTACACAGACAATAGTGAATAAGGAATGCTTATGAGGCTCCCAAAGAGATGTTCAGATAGTTACGTAGCCTTATTGGCTATGTGAACTGATTTCTTCTTGTATCTTAAAACACCATTGAGAAAGAAATTAGTAAATATTAAGGGGAAAAGTTTTTCACATCCTGACTAGTGAAAAGAAGTGAAAGAACAATATTAAAAGATGTGGAAAACCAGACAAAAGAAAAAAAAAAGTCAGAGGCTGTTACTGTTCTCTCTAAAGTGGTCGACTGCATTCACACTTGGTCTCTATCAATCTAAGATCTACTAAACTATATATAAAGAGTCAGTAAAGGTGCTTGTAAAATTAAGCACAGGTTTTACTGTTGGTTTTGTTTTGTTTTTTTTTACTTAAATCTTTTTTCAACACTTGTGACAATGACATTATTTCAGATAGTATAAAAAAGACTTGCATTTATGTTCTCATCTTAACATGTCTTGAGTATATTAAGAAATTGGGCTACTATATGGCTGTCCTTGAAGAGGTGTTTGACAAACCCGCAAACTGGACATTGCACCAAATTGCCAAGCTCCTGAACACATCATACACTGTAGTCAAAAAGTAACAGAATGGTTTATCTTTTAAATTGGACAGGCCAAGAGCAACTAGTACCAGAAGAGATAGTGGGAAGCTGGATGAAGCTCCATTAGTATAGTAAAAAATATTTTGTTAGGAGTCAATATATGTGGCTGGAAATCCAGGAGCTTCTTAATGATGTTGAAATTGTGGTGGGTTTTTTTGTTTTGTTTTGTTTTGTTTTGTTTTCCAGAAAGGAGTTGTTCTATAGTTATGAACATAAGGGTAACAATTCTGGCTCTACATCCAGTCTTGAAGGAAGTTGAAAACTGAATCTGCATCTCATCATTTGGTTTACATCAGCATCCTGGACCATACTAGAAGTAGTTCATTATTGGTCAAAACCAGAAAATTTTAATTCATACAGTTGTTATAAAGTCTGAAAGAAACCTTCAATACCCTGTATTCATCCTCTTCATAAAATTCATATGATATTCATTACAACTGACTCATTTTTCTGTTAGAAAATGGTGATGCAGAAATAAACAACCCACATGGATTTGTCGAAAGCAATTTACTTCAAAAGAATTTAGAGGGGTTGTTTTTTGTTCTTTGGTTGGTTTTGGTTTTTTTGGTTTTTTGTTGTTGGTTTTTTTGTGGGTTTTTTTTAAGCCCTACATCCTTACTTTATGAGAAAAAGTGGATAATTTGACTTTAGCCTCTCATTGCATTAGCAACGATTTTGATACAGCCCTGTATGAAATTATCAAGCTCATATTCAATAAAACCAAAGGCAAAATATTTGGAGGAGAAATAAAAAACAAAGAGGAGTAAATGTGTAGGCAGCACTTGGTGGAAAAGGATCATGATTTCAACAGTTTAACAAGTTATACAGATTATCAAAAGTTAACTTCAGTTTTAAATTAATGAAAATCTACATAAATTATTGTAAATTTGAGGTAGCTTTTGCACTCCACTGGAACAGGAAAACCTCCAAGAATACTAAGAAGTATTGTAAGACCTCCAAATGAATACTTTAGCAGCTAACTTAAAGAAACTTTGAGGCAAATTAGAGAATGCAGAGAAGAAATCAACAAAATCTATCAGTTTGCTTATCAAATTTGTAAAAGAATTTGAAGATAAGACTCAGAAGGAACCTAGTGATCTCCCAGTTCAAGACAGGTTTTTATAAAAAAAAACAATGAGCTTTTTTTTGATGCCAATGCTAATGAAAATTCCTAAAGGTTTTGTAGCACATCAGAGGTTACAAAAGCACTTGGCTTAATCAGCTAGAGGCACTGTTATTCATGTAGTGTTGGGCAACAAGAACCATGTGGCCAAATAAGGCAACATTTTAATACCAGCGTAAAGTGGAAGCAATGTTGAAAATCCCAGTAAGCATGAGGAATGAAAACTAAATAAAAGTAAATAGGGGGAATGACAACAGCTGGCTGGGATGAATGTGGTAAAGACCTTGACTGAAAAAATTAGCTCTTTGAGGGATAGACTGAGGGATGGAGGAACAAAAAGGAAAACAATGGAAAAGCAGTTCCTAGCCTTATCATCAAGAAGCAACACCAGAAATGAGAAACAATAAGAAAACCTGGACTCTCTGTGAAGACATGCCAGATATGTTCAAATCCAACTTAAATATAGTTCTGCTTATTTGTAGTAGACATCAAGTTATTGATAATGAAGTCACACATTAGGTAACACTGAGTGTCACTATATTCACGTTTTGAAGAGGAATAGTTATTCATCTCTCCTGCAGGGATTTAATTGCTTACCTCCTCTGAGAACCTTGCAGTCCAGCTGGTAAAGGTCTTCACTCAATGAATTGACAAATAGCAGCAGCCCTCAATTGATTGAAAACACTTGTTTAGGTGTAGAAAAAGAAAAAAAAAAAAAGCCTGATTTTCAACAATTAAAACATATACATTGAAATATAATGAGGAAAAAAACCTTTTCAAATAAATTAAGAAAAAAATTATTCTACTAAACAAAAAAGTTTTTGTCTTCTCATTGGTGGTTTTTACAACACAGTTAATGAGTATCTGTAAAAGCTGATACAGTATAAGTCTGCTGTGGCAGATGAGGATGGACTGACATCCAGCCTTATAACTCTGAATTTTATAAATTATGAAGAATATTATTTGGGTTAACAAAATACAACAACAGTGCAATCCTAAATGTTGGATTAACATAAATGCTTTGCATTTTTACAAGGCTGTGTTAGGTTTTTGCTATTTATTAAAACTTTTCATTAAATATAGCCCAAGAGTCTGTTCAACACAATACAGGTGAGGCCATCTGAGCTATGCAGACCTCAAGGAAAGGACCCTGTGTTGTGGGAAACTGTCCTATCTATAGGAAATGCCAATCTTTGGGGACTGGGGAAGAGGAAATATTCCTGTAATACCCTTTTACAGACTACAATTTTTGCTTTCCGTGTGAAGCTTATGAAATATGACCCTTTAGCTGACAAAATTTGCTCCATTTCTAGCCTTGGTCATTTCACTGAATGTCCGGTAATGAAAGTGTTAAGGTTTTTTAAAGAGAAAATTATCTAGTCTATATTGGGATTCAGTTTGCCTGGCTTAGATTCTTAACAGCAAATTGTCAAATTCTGAACTAATCACTGCCTGCTCCCTTTTATTCAGCGGAGAAAGATAGACGCATCCAGGAGAGATTCTTCTTGGCTCAAGATGACTGTCTAAACTTAGTGAGATGGATTGCCCTTTGCAGGTGTCTATTTATCTTCACTAAGGTACAAAAAGAGCCTAGGATGATTATCTTAGCCCAAGATAACTAATTGTTTGATGTCTAAACTTAGGTAAGATAAATCCTACCTGTAATGCCTTTTTTATTTGTTTACTTTACAATTTGGTGTAAACACTTTCCTACAAATGAGCAAAAGGAAAAACATTTTAAGCTGTGGCATAATACAAATTCTGCTGGAGGCACTAAGAATCTTACAGCTGGTGTCTGTGAGATTTGGATCAGACAAATAATTTCCGCCTGTGATGGAGTCTCTGGAGAATTTTCATTAATCTAATTATATGTGGAGGTTGTAGGGTGTAGACATTTCCCTCCTCAAATCCATCTTTTGCTTTATGTACATGCCAAGTATAGACTCTAGAGATGAGATTCAACCATCCAGCTTTAGCTGCCTTAAAATCATGTGGACTAAGCTAGTCATTCAGGCTTATTCAGTATCAATGGAGAGACATGCTCATGCCCAGAGGGCAGCCCCTCTTAGAATAACAACCTCTAGGGGTAATTTGCCTTCTGGAGGTGCCTGCCTTATTACACAACAGAAGCACGGGCAAACAATTTAGCTTCACAGATGCTAACAGATAAATAAAAGAGGCAGACTGATTCATTCTCAATGCTATAAAATGAAATATTATGTTATGGTGCCAACTGAAGCCAGACTTCAAACTAAAATTGAACTGATAGTGGGTGAACTTTAAAAAAATAAAAAAGTGTGATACTTGTAAAATATATTTTTCTCCCAAGAAAATAATAACTGAATGTTTCTGGAATTTTCACTATGTGATTAATCTAAGACTATTTTTTTTTCCAATTACTAAATCATGTGTAAGCCAGTTCCGATTTCTATAAATATGTTAATCATTCAGCTGTATGTCTAAAGAAATATCTAAATTGCCAACTGTGAAAATGTTTTAAAACACCTCAGTTCAGTTACTTTGTAGTCAGACTACATTCAGGTGATTATTCACTTAACTTTCATAGCATTTTAATTTTTGTCTTATTAGTTAATATGAATACAAGAAATAGTGTGACGATATTCTTAACTGAACATTTTTATTGCACCAAGTGGCCGCTTGGCTTTTTAGTTAATTGTAAAAATTATTATTCTTCTGGTCCATCAACAACAGTAACAAACCCCTCTTAGAACAAAATTAAATCAAATCTTTATTTGAAAAAAGAAAAACAACAAAGTAACCCTGGTCAAAAATGAATAGGTTTATTCTAGTTCCATAATAAACTTGGTCACTTATTCTATTGGTGAAAGCGTGTATAGTAAGAAATGTTGTTCTGACAAATGTTTACTTAGCAAATATCACATAACAGAAATTCTCACACACTGCTGCTGCTCACATTTTGGATGTAAGAAATGCTGTCTTAACAGAAGTGGATGTATCCCATTTTATATTGCAAAGCTAAAGTAGTATTTTCTCTTGCCTTTGACAGCAGTGTTATGTGAAGGTACACTGTGTGTACTTGAGCTCACAGCTTCTACCATTACAAATTGGTTAGAATTGGTCCAATGGACTTGACAGCTTCCAGTACTGAAGAAGTCTATCAAGCTTTCTTGGCTACTGTTTGCCAAACCTCACCCTTTTCTTGTCTCATGAGCCCTTCCATTTGGTTCTTTTTAACCCGATTTTCTATGAGTGCCGTATAAACACACTCTGGTGTGTCTTTGCCTAGCTAATTGTCTGACTGCCTGCACCGCAAATAACAACTGCACAATTAGGCAATCTCAAGCAAATTCTCAGTCAAATTTGGCAAACTCCTAGTCTTCAAAAGGTTATTAAGTTTCTGTAGGTTTTGTGAAAGGTGACTGCCAAATAAAGGACATGCTCCCAGTTGAGCTGTTCTTGAGAGAAAAGCTTAAGTATAAACACAACCTTTATTTGGTGTCATATAATCCACACAGAAAAGAAATTGTGAATACTTCAATTAAAGGGAAAGCTTTAGACTGGACTCCTGTTAGACACAGGGATAAGGATCAAATTCATGGAAACCAGGATTCATTAGATGGGCACTCACAAATTCATATCTTGTTTCCTCCTGGATTTCTTATCATGTCCTTGGGTTGGGGTTTGTGTGTGTTTGTGTGTGTTGGTTTTGTTTAGTGCTCTTTTTTTTTTCTTTTTTTTCTTTTCTAGTACTGTTTATCAGCATGAAGGCTTCATTTTCCTCAAAATAAATGGGATTTTTTTCCAGATATAAAATGCCGTACTATTACTGAGCCTTTTATTAGCTTAAATGAGACATTTTTCCCATTAATTACTTTATAGATATATGGCATATATACATGATGGATCCTACTATCTTACTATATGTTGTGCTGTGATCTCTCATTTCTATATCAAAAGGATAGAATGTTAGATGAAGAATTAGTAAGAACTGCACAGTCATTAATTAGTATGTCTGTTACCTTTCTTTCACTAACCAGACTTCCTGGGGGAGAAGGGGGAATCAAAACTGTTTTTTCTGTCAAAATTCACATTTTAGCATAGGAAACAGATGGTTTTGAGAAATCTCGTGATTTGTTAATCGGGAGAATTGAGGGAAAAATGGGCTTGAATTCAAAGTTACAAGGAAACATATATTTATTTTAAATATTATTTTAAATAACATCCATTATGAAATTAAATGCTACTTCTAAAATAAATTTTGAAACTAAAAATATCACTGTGACATAAAAATGTCATTTAGGGAGAAATTTCAAAATATTTTATTTCAACACTTGCAATAAAAGCGATTCCTCCTTGGTAAATTTCCACATTTAATGCAATGGAAAGTAATTTTGAATTACTGCAACTTTGTGGATAATTTATTTTTTAATAATTCAAATGCTACTAGAAAATGACCTAGTTTTTTGAGAAAATCCCCTAATCATGAAATAGAAACGAGTTCTCAAAATATCTTGTAGTCTACCTCCTTGTCCTGTAGCAGGATATATGAATGTAGATTATCCCTGAAGGTGATTTTTAAAGCTGTTTTTCATAAACCTATAATGAGAAGGATTTAAATAGTTAAAATATTCAAAGTGACATATTAAAGGAGACATTGGCAGCAGTAAAAAAATATTTTAAGTCTAAGAATACATAAAGATAAGAACAATAGGACACATTTCAAGGTTGGAAAGTTAATTACTGGGTTTTAAAGGAACTATATAGAGGAGTAATTCCCAGAGGATGTAGCAAAAGAGTCTTCATAACATATTACAAAGGTCATTGTGTTGCTGAGATGAAAAATCTTCCATGAAGAAATATCATATCTGTTCTGCAGCCCAATCCTCTTCATCCCATGAATGTAGCAGTACTGAAGCAGCTCCTGGGCTGATTACTCATTTTTTGTTGCTGTATATTATTTAGAGTGATGCATACAGGAATATTACAGGTGATGATATATTGAAGTGTACAGTCTGCTGACTTTGAGAAATACAACTGTTCACTGTGAGAAAGAGACGTACTGTTACAATATCCTCTTTGTTGGTCCTAGATGTCTTCCTAATGCCTCATAGCTTAGTAGTGCTACTGGGGACTTAGATTTAAAATTATTCCCCACGGTGGTTGTTGTTTTGTTTTTTGTTCTGTTTGTGTGGTTTGGTGGATTTTGGTTTTGGAGGCTTTTTACTCCTGAACGTACATTTTCTGCAAATTCTTTGTCATTGCACTTGTCACTGTATTGGGATGGAGAGAAACAGGTATCTGTTTCATTCATCAGCCTTCACTCAATCTGGGCTTTCTGTAACTTAAAAAAGGACAAAAACATACTCTGACAAATTAGACCAGGAGCATTAGGAAGCATCACTCTTTCACACTGCTATGCCAGCAAAGCAAGCAAGCAAGGCTCTTCCATAGAATCATAGAATCATACAATTGCTAAGGTTGGAAGGGACCTTTAAGATCATCAAGTCCAACCATCAACCAACCCTGACAAAACCACCTCTAAACCATGTCCCTAAGCACCACATCTACCCTTTTTTTAAACACCTCCAGGGATGGTGAATCCACCACCTCCCTGGGCAGCCTATTCCAATGTTTAATAACCCTTTCAGTGAAAAAAATGTTTCCTAATATCCAATCTAAACCTCCCCTGACATAACTTGAATCCATTTCCTCTCGTCCTATCACTTGTCACCAGGGAGAAGAGGTCAGCCCCCACCTCACTACTACCTCCTTTGAGGTAGTTGTAGAGGGTAATAAGGTCTCCCCTCAGCCTCCTCTTCTCCAGGCTAAACAACCCCAGTTCCCTCAGTTGTTCCTTATAAGACTTGTCCTCCAGACTCCTCACCAGATTTGCAGCTCTTCTCTGGACATGCTCCAACACCTCAATGTCCTTCTTGTAGTGAGGGGCCCAAAACTGAACACAGTACTCGAGGTGGGGCCTCACCAGTGCCGAGTACAGGGAGACAATCACTTCTCTCGTCCTGCTCACCACACTATTCCTGATACAGGCTAGGATGCCGCTGGCCTTCTTGGCCACCTGGGCACACTGACGGCTTATATTCAGCTGGCTGTCCACCAACACGCTCAGATCCTTTTCTGCCAGGCAGCTTTCGAGCTACTCTTCCCCAAGCCTGAAGCGCTGCATGGGGTTGTTGTGAACCAAGTGCAGGACCTGTCACTCGGCCTTGTTGAACCTCATACTATTGGCCTTGGCCCATCGGTCCAGCCTGTCCAGATCCCTCTGCAGAGCCATCCTACCCTCAAGCAGATCAACATGCCTGCCTAGCTTAGTGTTATCTGCGAAATTACTGAGAGTACATTTGATCCCCTCATCCAGATCATTGATAAAGAAATTAAAGAGAACTGGCCCCAGCACCGAGCCCTGGGGGACACCACTTGTGACTGGATACCAACTGGATTTAACTCCATTTACCACCTCTCTGGGGCCGGCCATCCAGCCAGTTTTTTACCCAGCGAAGGGTACACCTGTCCAGGCCATGAGCAGCCAGTTTCTCCAGGAGAATGCTGTGGGAAATGGTGTCAAAAGCCTTGCAAAAATCCACAGCTTTTCCCTCCTCCACTAATTGGGTCACATTATCATAGAAAGAGATCAGGTTGGTCAGGCACAACCTGCCTTTCACAAACCCATGCTGACCGGGCCTGATCACCCTGTGCTCCTGCGAGTGCCATGTAATGTCACTGAGGATGATCTGTTCCATGACCTTCCCAGGCACCGAGGTCAGACTGACCGGCCTGTCAGATATATATTCCAGACCAGATATACATCAGGAACATTATTTAGTTGTATTTATTTGTCTTTTGGACAACCTGTAAGAGGGGTTTAGAGAAGGTACCTTCTTTGCTAAGTATGGTGACTGAAATTAAACAATGTGAAAATCAGAGAGTTGAGTTTACTTGTTATTAGAAGAAACTAAACAAAATTCTTTGCAGATTTCATAAGAACTGTGTTGTCAGTAAACATCGCAAAAAATTCTGGTAAACCTAAAGAGTCACTATTTCCAGTTAACACAAAATACGAAAAATTTAGTTTTATCTAATATAGTCTTCATAGTAAACACTGTCGTAATTAAAGAAAGGCAGCCAAACTGCTAAACAATTTTAGTGAAGGGTCACTGCCTACATCTGCCAGTCTGCCTTGTGCTCATTAGCATATTGTGCTGTTGTATACAACTTGGAGTATAAGAGATCAACCAAGCATGCAACACACAATGATAAGCAAAATTTCAGCAAGTCCGAACCACCAGTTTTAGCAAATAGTATTTGAAAAGTTGCTTGTCCACCACATTATATCCAGTATTTTTGTAAACGTGATGAATTTTAATATATTTATAACTTTGATTAGGATTACACAAAAATAAATATTAAAAATAATGACTGAAACAAAATATAGATTGTCCCTTACATGTGAGTTGACAACTAAAGTCAGATTATGACCCTCTGTTTAATTGATCAACCTTTTTCTGAACAAAACCTTTTTTAAATAGGCAGGTTTTGCTGTTTAGATTTAAGTCAGTTTGTGAATTCTTGTACAAGTCACATGATACTGATTCATGTGTCTTGTGAATGAATGATCTCCTAAATTAAATACCTCCATTTCCTTTCAAAAATAATTTTGCTTTGTCATTCAGCTATTTGGTTGAATATATCCTTGTCATCAAAAAAAGAAAATTTTACTTGAGTGCTCATATAAAGCCCATTTAAACCAAACAAATGTTCATGAATAAAAAAAGATCTTTAAGCAGCTGAGTCAAATCCTCTGTTCTAGTTTGGTGAGCCGTGTAAGGAACAACATTATATACTACATATTACTGCATATATAAATATTACTATGTCTACCTATAATTTCCATTGAAAAAAAATCCCTTAAATTCAAGTGTAAAATCACTGGTGTTATGTTATGCTATGCTATTTGAATGATAATATTCTTATGAAAGACAGAAAATTTTAAGATTTATTGTTGACCTAGAATCCCAGTGCAATGCCTTAACTTTGAACTCAGCCGTCTGTTATGCAGATGTTTGTTTTATTAGGACTCTTCCTGTTTACCAAACGGTATTTATTTCTACATTTTCAAATACTTTCTTGTAGAGTAACTACATAAGAGATGAGAAAGCTCTTGAGTTTGCTTCTGCTATATTACTTCCACTCAGTTTAGGTTTTCTGATGGGAAGTAGCTTTCAGAATTAGCTACCATCCCTGTGAATTTGTGGGAATGACACAGTTTAAAGATTAAAAAACTGTTTATAAGATTAATATAAACATGATTTTGTGCAAAGTCAGAGTCCTTTCACTGTCTTTTGCTGTATTGAAGAAGTTAAGCAGCTAAGACATTCAGAGTGGCTTATAATACTTTATACATGACTTTTGTCAGCTTTACTGCAGTATGTGCTGTAAATCCTTTGGAATAGTCATGGTCTACTAGGCCAATAATCTCATTCTGAAATGCTTTTAAATATGTATTTACATGAGAGCATAATAGCTCCAAAGAAGCAATTATGACCAAGGAAGTCAATAAACCATGTTTAAAAAAGTTCAGAAATTGATACATTCTTCTCAGTTAGCTCAGATTCTGTGTCTCTATAAAGTAACTAATTTTGTTCTTATCTACCCACCATTTTAGACTACTTGTCATTGAATTAGTACAGCAGCACGTTAGATTCAAGGGGTCTCAACCCAGCTGCAGCTGAATGTAATGAAAATATCCCCATTAAGTTTTATCAAAATTGAGCAAAATCTGAACACTATAAAATTCTGGGAAAAAAAATCCCAAAATGTAAAACAAAAACAATCAGAAGTATTCTTCTTTAGGAAGAATTTATTTTCTTTACTGAAAGGGTCATCAGTCATTGGAATGTGTAACCTAGGGCAGTGGTGGAGTCCCCATCCCTGGAAGTATTTAAGGGTCATGTAAATATAGTGCTTAGGGACATGGTTTAGTGGTGGACTTGTCAGTGTTAGGTTAATGATTGGACTAGATGATCTTAGAGTTTTTTTCCAATCTACGAGATTCTGTGATTCAGTGATTCTGTAGCAGTTTTTACTTGATTTTTTAATTCATTCCAAAGGAAGACGAAGGACAGAAGGATTTCAGGAAGGTTACATCTCAGATAAGCCATGCTTAAATAAAACAATTGCATAAATAGGAGTGATTTACTGTAAAGCAGGAATTGAAAAATTCTGCTTCCGCAGGACCTGTGGAGAAAGGACACTTCTCTAACTTTCCATCTTTTTCCCTTCTTACTTATTTTAAGACCATAAAACATAGCAGCTAAGCCTTCAAAATATTAAAATCATTATCCATATGTCAGAGATGATAGCAAGAATTTATATATTGTTATTAGACAATTTCAATGCTTTAATCCAAATTTAAACCCTTTTTCATAAAATTTCAAGCTTGCAATAAACAACTTTTGGTCAGTATTTATTCATATATTTTCAGTTCCCTTTTAGTCTGCTGTTTGCCCAAAACGATAGTTAAAAGCAGATCCATCATAATGTCTTTTATATTGTATATTTACTCCTGAGGTAATAGGAGCTAAGAGGGAAACACCAGTGATATACCTCAAAGAAATTAGTGGGTGGTCCTCTAAGAAGGTGACACGGCCAACAGCCCAGCTAAGTGCCACCAATGCGCACAGCATGGAGGAGGAGTTGGAAGTCACGGTCCTGCTAGAAAGCTATAACCTAGTTGCCGTTGCTGAAACTTGGTGGGACAAATCCCATGACTGGAGCATGGCTATTGATGGCTACAGGTTGTTCAGAAGGGACAGGCGAGGAAAGACGGGTGGAGGTGTTGCCTTCTGCATCAAGAAATGGATAGAGTGTGAAAAGCTGTCTCTGGTGAATAGCCACCAGCAGGCTGAAAGCTTATGGTTAAGAATAAGAAACTGGGTCAACAAAGGGGATCTTGTGCCTGGTATCTACTACAGGCCACCCAATCAAGGGGCTCCAGCTACAGGGGCCATCCTGCTCTCAGGCTCTCATCTTGCAGGGGGTTTTCAACCACCCTGACATCTGCTGGAAAAGTAGCACAGCAAGCTGTAGGCAATCCAGGAGACTCAGCTGACAACACCAAGCTGAGTGGTGCAGTTGACACATCTGAGGGATAGGATGCCATCCTGAGGGATTTGGACAAGCTCATGAAGTGGGCCCGTGTGAATATCATGAGGTTCAACAAGGCCAAGTGCAGGGTCCTGCACCTCGGTCGGGGCAACCCCCAGTATCAATACAGGCTGGGGGTTGAAGGGATTGAGAGCAGCCCTGAGGAGAAGGACTTGGTAGTACTGGTGGATGAAAAACTGGACATGAGCTGACAATGTGTACTTGCAGCCCAGAAGGCCAATCATATCCTGGGCTGCATCAAAAGCGTTGCCAGCAGGTTGAGGGTGGTGATTCTATGCCTCTACTCTGTTCTGGTGAGACCCCATCTGGACTACCGCGTCCAGCTCTTGAGTCCTCAGCATAAGAAACACATGGACCTGTTAGAGCAACTCCAGAGGAGGACCAGGAAGATGATCAGAGGGCTGGAACATCTCTTCTATGAAGATAGACTGAGACAGTTGGGGTTGTTTGGCCTGTAGAAGAGAAGGCTCCAGGGAGACCTTATAGGGGCCTTTCAGTACTTAAAGGGGGCCTACAGGAAAGACGGGGACAAACTTCTTAGCAGGGACTGTTGCGATAGGAAAGGGGTAATGGTTTGAAACTAAAAGAGTGTGGATTTAGACTAGATATAAAAAGATAGATTTTTAGAATGAGGGTGGTGAAACAGTGGAACAGGTTGCCCAGACAGGTGGTAGATGTCCCTACCCTGGAAACATTACCTGGAAAGGTAAGGTTGGATGGGGCTCTGAGCAAGCTGATCCACTTGAAGATGTCTGTGCTTATTGCAGGGGAGGCTGGACTAGATGACCTTTAAAGATTCCTGCCAACTCAAACTATTCTATGATGCTATGATCCTATATTTTTTAAATAAAAATATCCTGTAGCTTTGTATCTCTCTCCTCATATTTAAAACCCACAGAATGAAACTAAAAAATCTGTTATAGATACAACCAACCCAGAAAAAGAAAAGATTTTCTCATGTGGTTCAGAGTGAGGTAGGCCCATTTGGAAATGAACAGATCTTTACTTTCTTCTTAGAAACCAAGAATATCAATTTATCTGCATAATGCAAAACATTTCACAATTATTTCTGAGCATTTTGTTTCATCTGACAGAAATTTCCATTTTCATCAGCTCATGAAGCTAATAATTAGTATCCAGAACTGATGGAGATCTCACCTGCAGCTGTTATACAGCATTGCATTTTCTATTTATAGTATCATACCCTGGGAAATACGTTCTTTACCCAGGTTGTCTTATTAGTATTTCTAGATTTCTGAGCACTTTTTTTTTCTTTCTTTTTTTTTTTTTTTTTCACATAAACTGTCGTTTGTAACCATTTTCACACTTGGCAGTTTTGTATCCTGTTTTTTCTGAAAGTCTCCATTCAGACGCACCCTGGATGTTCGCCAGAACTAAACTAATTCTCATTCTACTTAAAATGCTTCCCCTCGTATACATGCGTGTGTGTAATAGGTAATAGATCTGAATTTAACTTTACAGGCCGATGAGCTAGGCATATCTGTCTCCCTGATCTATTAGACACTGGGGAACACAGATCACTGTAGCAGACACACTCCGTTGATGCCTTCTCATTTTGCTAATACTGAGCTTTTAACTGACATCAGCATCGTGTGGCAAAATTGCTTCCAACCTCATTTAAACAGCTGCACATTTGAACAGGCTTAAATGATGGGTTTTAGTAAATTGGTGAAGCATAAGTTTGCGTATGCATAAATTAACCTGGCCAAAAGCCAGCTTTCAGGAAATCCATTCTTATTTAGCTGCTGAAAGTAAATGTCTTGTCTCCAGGGGTAAGAGGAAGAAGGTAGGGGGAGTAAGGGAACTCTTACTTAATGTCCTATTGATTTGAACCTCACAAATGATGCACATCATTGGTTTGCCCAAGCCTGTGGATTGAGCAGATCAGCGTTGACCTACTACCTCCAATCTCACAGCTGCTCAGCTTTACTTTCTCAGTGCTCACTGAACTGAAAGAACGCTTTGGAGCTCCTGCCTGATTTTCACAGCCATCCTATGGCAGTACAATGTCCACTGCTGTTTCCCTTTCATTGAAGTGCGTCTTTCATTTTTCCCCCCTTTTCTCACCCACACTAGTCTACACAGGCTTCATTATCATTTCTTTTTCTTTTCCACAGAAATTACTCTTTTGCAACATTAATGCAAACAGTCCTTCAAAGATTTCTGCAGGCTGCATATCTAAATCAAAACATATAAAATCACACAGAAGTAAGGAAAGCACTGAAATCATACTGGAGAATCATGAAAGCATTTCTCTTCTCCCTTCCCCCTCCTCCCACTTTCCCTTTAAAAAAAAAAAATAAATCATTCCTCAAATAGATTCCATCATACATTATGTAGATGTGAAACAGTTTTTATTCTGGTAAATGAGGCTGAATCAAAGACTGCCTTGTAAACAGAAGTTTAAATAGATTGCAGTTTGCTCCCCCCCCAACCCCCCAAACTTTCAGTGGCTTTAACACATACTTGTGGAAATTTGCTTCCTCTATAGTTTTGGGTTTTTTGGTGGGGTTTTTTTGTTTGTTCCCCCCCCCGGAAATGATAGATGCTCCATCTAGTGGACTAATTGAGCACTGTTGAAACTTATCACAGGTAAAATCCCTTTAAGATGTGCCAAGAAAAACATATCCTTATTGTAACCAAAATAAAAGAAGAAAAAAGGGGGGAAAAAAAAGAAATAGACAACTTTCAACTTCTAAAGAGCATGTAGAAATCTGAGCAATAATTATAAGCATTATAATGCATCCTGAGAATTTATTCTCTTCACAAGCAATACAGCTATTGAGATAGTCCATTGTTGCCATGGTAATATGTCATAAATTTCTGTCAACTACCTAAAATAGCTGCAGATCACAAAGTAATCAGGTTTGGGTTGGTTTTTTTTCCATAGGATTTATAGCTTTTTAAATTTCAACAGGAATAAATCTATCTTTGCTTTGCAATTTGTAAGCACCTTTGTTGATATTTGGTGAATAAGCTGATGTTTATTATATTTTTCTCACAGTGAAATGTTTACCATATTGTGTAAAATCCCTTGTTAAAATACCTTAAAATGTATGTAGGTTTCTATCTTGACCAAAAGATATTTATTTCCTCTAATCTGTACTCTGAACATGAACATGATCATAAGGCTGGAAGAGTGTGCTGTGGTATTGTGACATGTCTATGGATTATGTCATTAGTCCTGTAATTGTTTATGATATGATTTTCAGAATAGTCAAACAATCAATGTCCCGATGACAGAAAAATATAATATTAAATTTAAAAGTGCTAAAGAAAAGGCTGTCTCTAAATTCAGAAAGCATTATGTGTGTACAGAAAAGAATATTTAAGGGAAAGTCTGTGAATTGACCTACAATGTCACCTGCTCACCAAGGTGTTCTACTCAGCAATGTGATTGAAAGCTGTCATCTGTAACAGAAAGCTTAAACAGATAAACAGATATGACAATTCATGCTTGATATGATGTCATGAATTTAGCGAATGCAAAATTTGTATCACTAAAAAGGCAGCAGCATATTGTTATTCTTTGGGAAAGCATTAACATTTTATAGAAACATCCCCACAAGCAATGATACTTTAAACCCTATGTAAATTCCTGGGGTGGGGATTTCAGATTGAAAAGCAGCTTTCTTCTTTCTTTTTGTTTTTTCTCCCCCTCCCAGTTTAACCTTTCTGTGTATATATTTGCCTTTTGTGCATCAAATCAAAATCAGAGACATTCATTTACTGTGCATGGTTTATATATGATTACGAACAGCATGACTATGTCATTTACATTCAGCTTTGATACATGTGTATTAAAAGCAGGCAGTGCAACCCTAGCTTGTCAGAAACTTGTGCTGTGTTTCTGTGATGTAGTCTAAAATACTTAATATCATTAGCATTCTGCTCAAGCTTCACGTACATAATGCTGCAGACTCTATAGCTACCAAAGCCAAAGAAATAAACAGGCTTTAGTGTCCTGAGGGGAAAAAAGAAAAAAAAAAAGGCATTTGGGAGTTGATGACCCTATTCATTGATATAGTCAGCTTTGTCAGCTGAGGGTGAGAGGATAGTTGAAGAATAGAAAAGACTATATTCAACATTCGTAAGCAGGGGCATTTTTTACAAATGATTCAGAAAATACATATTTTGCCTATAGATGAGTCAATTGAAGGGAATTTTAGTACAAATATAGCTAAATATCTAAGGAAACAAGTAGAATTAAGGGAAAATGTTTGAAAATTCCTTGCTCCTGAAAAAAAAAAAAAAGAAAGCAAAAATAGAAAATTTGAAATAAAGTCCTTTATATTAATTTTCCCTTTTTCTTTCCTCCCCACCTTTTTTTTTTTTTTTTTAACTTTTTAAAATCTCTAGAAGAAAAATCCAGAATTTTCACTGGAATACACAGGAGGAAAAGGCATATAAAGCTTTATTTTAAGTTTTCTTATTTTCATGCTTGCAAAACATTTATCAACAAATAGCAAGGAGAGATTCACAGAATGTGACAAAAGAAAGACAACAATTTAGCTGGTATCAATTAACTCTAGTCTGGAAACACTTTAGCAGTTGAAACTTTAAATTATATATTGCTATATATATCTCCTCATATGTGGATCCAACTCAAACACCCCCAAACTGGGTGTGAGAAGAAAAAAGGTTCAGACCCATTAATTCAGCCTAGGTTTACTTCTAACATATAGGTCATGAAGCAGTATTTCCTGAACGCTGGTAAAAAAAATTATTGTGTCTTGCTTTGTACACAGTGTTTTAAAAATACAACAGATATAAGAAAAGGCAAGCTTCTTCCTAATATACAAGTTGCTTTTCAGACTAACAGTGGAAAAGACATTAAAAGGGGAAAACAGTATTTATAAAATGAACTTATCCAATTTTGATGTTCTAATAAATGATAATCTGCATACCAAATAGAAAATGATATCTAGGTACTTCCTTCCATTGAGGTAATACCTAAATCTCTCCTTTCCATCCTTTTATAGCTGAAAATTATGTATTATCAACTTAAACAGACTGACTAAGACTTCCCTGATGTCACAAACCCTGAAGCTTTTCCCCTTTGCCTAGCTGTCCACTGATGTCAGTGTTGGAGGTAGGTGGGAACTAAACATGCTTGTGGTGAAAAATCGAGTAGTAACATCAA
Source organism: Charadrius vociferus (assembly GCF_000708025.1). NCBI lineage: Eukaryota > Metazoa > Chordata > Aves > Charadriiformes > Charadriidae > Charadrius > Charadrius vociferus. The sequence continues at coordinate 552,135 of NW_009646426.1, read as the reverse complement.
TACAGGGAGTGTTTTTCAAGAAAAAACAATCTTCCTGAAGCTATGAAGATGTGTTAAAAGAATGACTGATGACTTCAAATCACAATATTATTTAATGAATAAAATGGTATTTTAGTAATTTTCATTACTTTTATGTCAAGGATTTCATTGTATACATTCTTTTAAGCTCACCATTCTATTTCCAGGTATACCTGAATGGAGCTGAAAACCTACTCAAGTGACTTCTACACGTAGTTGTCTACAGAAAGAAGAAACTGAAGAAATACTTCTTTGGAAATAATTGACAGGTACTAGTGCAGCTTTAGTGGTTAATTATCTTTCTTAACAGTTCTTCCACATGAGAACAGTAATTTTTTTCATGAAACCAAGTTACAGTTTCTCCACTCCTCCTCCCCTAGTGTATTCTGTTAGAATATATCACAACATAATTTGTCTTCTTGGAACATTTACAGACTCATACTTCTGCTTCCTATCACTGAAGAGCCTGACAATCTTTTGTCATCTGCTTAGAAATCCAGATTCTTCACTTGTTGAGAATATCACAAGAAAACCCAATTTGTCCTAAGGATAAAAAGTTAGAATACAAAACATAACTTCTAACCTTGAGTTAGTCTGCCCTGAGGAAGTTTTCCTTTGATTTCTTTTGATGCTATAGTAATTTTGTCTCTATGCAAAGGAATTTCTTCTCTGTGTAGCTATAAAACTTCTTGAAAATGGCCCAAGGTTTTTCCTTAAGGTTGTTTCTCTCAAAACAACCCTAACTGTGGAGTCAAGAGGGGAAGCAAGTCTCATGATACCCGTAACAAGAACTTTAGGTACCTGATAACGTCAGTTTTGAAAACAATTTTACCTCAAAGTTAATTCTGAGCAGGGCTTTGAGAATTCCCCTTAATTCCTTCCTTGGGTACTCTTGGATCCTGATTTATGAAAAGAAATGGCTTGTCTTCAGTTGGCTGATTGATTCACCATTTCCCACTTACAGCACTGACTCTATGATGCGTGGATAACTGAATTTTGTCTTGAAATCTGAACTGTCCTGCAATGTAGCATTTGTAGATGAACTATCACTGATTTCAGTTTGCCTTACCATCCAGAATTTGTAAGCTATGGTGTTTCCATATGTCAGTCTGAACTTTTAGTCATTTTTGGGTCTGACTGTAAAAGACTCAGAATATCAGTTTCACTGACTAAAATGCCACCCAAGATCAGTGTGTTATATGCTAAAGGAGTATAGCTATGTATGAAGGCAAACTAGCTTTTTCACCCTGTGTCATTGTGACCATAACTTATTTCACCCAAAGTCTAATACTGTGCTATCCTTAAGAAAGAAAAGTGTACTGTAATTGAAAAAAATGGGAATCCATTGGAGAATCGGCAGAAAATCTTTAAAGATTTTTTAAAGATAAAGATCTTTAAAGATACAGAGTAAAGATAAAAATAGTCATTTTCAAGTAAAGGCAGTAATGTTTTTTTTTTTAAAAAAAAAAACATTATTATTGATTAACCAAAATGAATGGCAGATATCAATAAAATCCATTACTAGGAAAATACCAGTCTAGCTGACTTTCCATTTGTAGACTGCATCTCAGCACAACTTGTAATCAAGATGCAGTAATAAGGAATGAGACAATTCAATCAATCGATTGCAATACTGAAAAAAAAAAAAAAAAGGAGTCAAACTAATAAAATGAAATATTTCATTGTTTATTTCCTAGGTGAGTAATGCAATCCATAAAATGTATTTCTATAATCCTCCCTCAGAATTTCTACATTAAATCAGAACTGAGATTTATCTAACCCAATATTGCCTGTTTCCTGTCATGTACTCAGCCTTTATTTTGACCAAGCAGGAATCTCATTCACCTTGTTCCAGGACCACAATAATTCCTTCCAGGGTATGTGAGCTATCAGAAAATAACGGTAGTATAAATTTTAACAGATATGAACTATTTCTGCAACGAAGACAGAGAGAGATTTGACCTAAGTCATTAAAGGCTTTGATACTGTTTTTAAACAAAGCTTTCTGAAATGATTTCTCATTAAGATTTTAGAAGGCTAGTAATAATAAACCTCACCATATTCTTCATCCTACTTTCTTTAGAAGATCTAAATATTTTATAAAAGGTATACATAATGTTTTCCTGAGAAAACAGACATACTTATTGAATAAATCACCTGTCTGGTACATGTTTTATCTCTGACTGATGGATACTAATTTGTGACATGTATTTAATGTCTCATAGCTGTACATAGAAAGGATGAAATCTTGGCTCCATTGAAATCACTAGTTCGAAGAACCTAGAATTTTCCCCTCATCCCCTCAACATGCTATCAGTCATCATTTTGGCACTGGTAAGGCCCCATCTTGAATACCGTGTTCTGTTTTGGTCCCCTCACTACAAGAAAGACATTGAGGTGCTGGAGCATGTCCAGAGAAGGGCAATGAAGCTGGTGAGGGATCTGGAGAACAAGTCTTATGCGGAGAGGCTGAGGGAACTGAGGTTGCCTAGTCTGGAGAAAAGGAGGCTGAGGGGACACCTTATCACTCTCTACAACTACCTGAAAGGAGGCTGTAGAGAGGTGGGGATAGATCCCTTCTCCCAAGTAACAAACGACAGGACAAGTTATGTCAGGGGAGGTTTAGATTGGATATTAGGAAAAATTTGTTTACCGACAGGGTTGTCAAGCATTGGAACAGGTTGCCCAGGGAAGTGGTGGAATCACCATCCATGGAGGTATTTAAAAGATGGGTAGAGGTGGTGCTTAGGGACATGGTTTAGTAGTGGTGTTGGCACTGTTAGGTTGATGGTTGGGCTAGATGGTCTTAAATGTCTTTTCCAACCTAGATGATTCTGCGATTTTATAACCATACAAGCAGGTTTTTTTCCACACATGGTATCAGGAGAAATATTGCCAACCTTCTTAAGAGGTTGCTGTCAAACCAAACAGCTAATCTGCAATGGATTTCCTAAGAATTGTACCTGCAGGTAGTTCCTGTTCATGATAGCGTTGGTTTATGAAAACAAAATTTACTTTTCTTTAGGTTGGAGCTTTGTAAAATACTGTGTGACAAAGGGGTGGAAAGAACAAAAATATGGCATTTTCTTGAGAAATTCTGGTAGAAAAATTATTCTATTATTTTGGTTTTGTTTGGTTTTATGTTTTTTTTTTTTTTTCTGCTTTAATGTTTTTCTAGGATAATTAGTCTATTTTCCAAACAGGAAAATTTGCATACTCACAATACTGACTCTATGCATATGAATGTGTTGTAATCCTTCTGAAATGGCTATACCTGTAGCAGTAATATGTAAGAAGAGAAACTGTTTATTTTTCAGTCCCAGATACCCAAACACTTGGCACTGCATGAATCATTAAAACTAATGGAGTGCTGAAATATTGCCAGGCTCTTCCTTTCACTGTTTAGGGCTTGTTTGTGCTCACAGTGCTTTCAGCTGGACTTTTGCCATTAACTTCAAAGTAGAAGTAGGCCCTTAGAATTATCTCCTTTTTCCTCAAGTTTCCATAGCAGATCACTTTGCTAATTGAACCATGTCATCTTTTTATTTTTGTGTTGTCCATTTCTTCAAGTTTAATTTTTGAACCAGGTTGTTGAATTCTGTGTTTATGTTTATGATGTTTGTTTGTTGTTTTCTTAATCTTAATTTAATGGCTAATTCAGTGCTGTATTCTCTATAGTATCATAGATTTCCTGTCAAAATAGCTCAGATACATCAGACAATTAGTTTCTTCAACTAAGTCAACTATGTATCTGTGTTCTACTGCCCACAGGTAAAATACCTTAGCTCTTACCATGCACACACACGTTTCTGCACCGGAGGAAATTTCAAATGTTTAATGAATGGACCATGGCTAAAATCGTGTCATAGTTTGGGCCAAACTGGCTATTGGGTGAACAACTCTCTTTTCAAAGAGAGAGGCAGTAGAGAGAGACTTATGAGTTTAGAAGGAACTAAACCATTTTATTTAAACTAATATATAAAAAGGAAATAATGAAATATATACAAAACCGTATCAAGCTCCCAGGATGACAATCATGACACTGGCTGGCACCGGGGAAGTCCCAGACTGGACTCAGTGATGGGCAGAAACTGGATTCTGGATCGGGATCAAACGCAGATGAACAGAGTCCTCCTCAGACGTCGGCCATTGAAGAAAGAGAGAGCTGACCCTTTGATCCCTCAGCTTTCATACTAAGCATGAGGCTGATGGGATGCAATACCCTGTTGGTCAGTTTTGCGTAACCTGTCCTGTCTGCTCCTCCCCGCAGGTGCAACCCCTCTACACTTTTCCACTGCAAACCCTCCAACGGGGCAAATAACCAAGTTAGTTGACCTTGGTTGTTATTGTTGTGGCAATAAGTATAAGCAGGAGCCTCTCTGTATACCATTCCTTGACATCAAATATAAAGATAGGTCTTATCACTCTGAGACTGAACAGTGTCTGCACAATATGCTGTTAATTTCAGTAGTTAGAAGAGGCCTAGCTAAAAAGTAAAGTTACTGAACAAAATTGGTACTGTTTTACCTCAAACCAGGACAAATTGTCTAGTAATGCTAAACAATGGTGTAATGTAGCTCTTGGACATTTTATCATGTAGTCAGATGGGACACTCATAGATTCTTGTCATGTCAAGTGAGTAACATTCTTACAATTTTGAGCAAAACAATGCAGACTGTGCTTAATGTTGTATCCACTGTAAAAAGACTGTAATTTAGACATTAGAGGTAGCAATCAGCTTTGGAATGACAGCCAATGTTCTGTAGTTACAGTGCAGAATCATAGTTCTCTTCCTCAGAATATAGTTTTAGTAGGTTTTCTTGCTGTTAAAACACAGACTTGAAAATATGTACCTTCCATTTTAATTGTGTTACCGTGTTAATGTTACCCAAAATCTGAACAATATGGTATCATTACATTAACTTTGTAAAGGATCATAGAATTTTAGTGCAGAATCAATTTAATTTTATCATTCAGGATCCTTAATGAGCACTAAATGGGGGTGAAAAATATTGTAAGATAAACTTTGAATTAGGCTGTCTTCTATTTGGTTTTCAGAAAGACCTCTCAAATGATATCAGATTTATCACCTCTGAAGCAGCATTCCTTGGCATTTCAGACCCAAGTGCCTTTTCTTTGGACATAATTGCATTCTGTGACCCTTCTATCCTGTTTGTGATTGCTTTTATGAACACATTAATGAACCTGTAGTTTATATGAGGCTATGCTGGTGTTACCATGCCAGGACATTACATCGTTAAGAGAAAAGAATGTGTTTTCAAAAATAAAAAAAATAAAAAGAAAAAGTTTCTTGCATAGTAGAAAAAGGAATGATGACAAATGAAACAAAATAATGGGTGTGGCATTGAAAAAAATGTGACTTTCACTGCCATTTAAGCAATCTTACTGTATTTCTCACCACAATATGAGCAGAAAAAAATGCATATTATTGCCTTGACTAGTTTAACTCTGGTCTATGATGCTTTTCGTATGAAACACATAACTAGCTCTTTGTTTTACCTTTTAATTAAATTATGTAGATCAATAGGTTGTTATCTCCCTCTTAGTTTTCAAGTGTGTGCAGTTTATTTATGCCGTCTATTATTGCTCAATCACATTGCCTTCTACTTCACAAAATGAAGGACTGCATCTTTTGCTTTGCAATTTTTCCTAGTTAACTTTTCAAAAACCACTGAATGGAGAGGTAGTATCTGTCTCATTTCTGTTCTACTCATCGTGAGCGGGTTATTGCTCACAGCCTTCTTTAACAAGCAAACTCAATGGCAAGTTACCAACTGACTTCAGGGATCTAGAATGAAGAATTTCAACACAAAAAGTGGGGTTTGTGTCAATGCTGCACCTTTCAATGGGAACAGACTTAGATCATTTTTGTTCTCAAAATCAAAGTTACAAAGTTTAAACATATTGCATACTGGAGAGAACCACAGTGTGGCCTTGAAGATTAAGGATTATATTTCTCAGTGAAATTCTAACTGGCATGCTGTGGGTCTCAAAAGAAACTATCAGGTTTTTACTCTCTGTAAGAAAGTTACAAGTCTGAAGAAAATAAGTCATTCTTCTTTGGAATATGTTGTAAGTACTCCCCTCTCCTTGCTGCTCAGGACAAGAACAGCATTTTTAAACAGGATGTATATCTCAAATGAAACAAGCCTTCTTCTTTCTTGAACCAGGGGAAGAGTAACCGTTAGGCTTAGAGGAAAAGACAGTGAGAAAACTAAATGAATTACTAAAAAAACCTTAATGTGAAAAACATCGGTGTTTTAGGACAGTTTAAACATTCCACAGAGCATCATCTTGGACAAACTTCTAATAAGATGTTCGCAAAAGAAGCAAAAGGTTTATGTTTTCATGCCAGCACACTTATCAGACTACAATAGAAACTTTTGAGGTCTATGGTGCCAGGACAGGCATGCTTTAAAGTCTGCCTGGGGTAAGTTTTTTAAGTTATTGTAGTACAGTCCTATGGAACCTTGGCTTTCACCAGTACTTCTCTTGCTGTTGAGGCCCAGGGAGGTGAAATTTCCTCTGACGCAGGCTTCAGGCAAGGCTCAGGGATCCCACAGTTCCTACATGTGGTGGTTAACCCTAGCTGGGCACATGGTGCCCATGAAAGCTGCTCTACCACACCCCCTCCTCAGCTAGACAGGGGAGAGAAAATATAATGAAAGGCTCGTGGGTCAAGATATAGAGAGGCAGAGGTCACTCACCAATTACCATCATGGGCAAAACAGACTCAAATTGGGGAAATTAATTTAATGTATTGTCAATAAAATCATAGTAGGATAATAAAAAATATCACCAAATCATAAAACACCTTACCCCCACTCTTCCCTTCTTCCCAGGCTTAACTTCACTCCCAAATTCTCTACCTCATTTCCCCCCCACCAGTGGAGCAGAGGGATGGGAAATGGGGGTTGTAGTCAGTTCATCACACACTGTCTCTGCTGCTTCTTCCTCCTCAGGGTCAGGACTCCTCACACTCTTCCCTTGCTCCAGCATGGGGTCCCTCCCATGAGACACACTCCTCCATGAACTTCTCCAACATGAGTCCTTCACAAACTGCTCCAGCATGGGTCCTTTCCACAAGGTGCAGTCTTTCAGAAACAGACTGATCCAGCATGGGTCCCCTACAGGGTCACAAGTCCTGCCAGCAAACCTGCTCCAGCATGGTATCTTCTCTCCACTGGTCCACAGGTCCTGACAGGAGCCTACTCCAGCATGGTCTTTCCACGGGGTCACAGTCTCCTTCAGGCATATCCACCTGCTCTGGTGTGGAGTCTTCCATGACTGCAGGTGAATATCTGCTCCACCGTTTATCTCCATGGGCTGCAGGGGGACAGCCTGCCTCACCGTGATCTTCACCACAGGCTGAAGGGGAACCTCTGCTCCAGTGCCTGGAGCACCTTCTCCCCTCCTTCTTCACTGACCTTGGTGTCTGCAGAGTTGTTTGCCTCACATATTCTTACTCCTTTCTCCAGCTGCAGTTGCCATTGCGCAGCAACATTTTCCCCTTCTTAAATATGTTATGCCAGAGGCACCACCACCGCTGCTGATGGTCTCAGCCTTGGCCAGCAGCGGGACCGCTTTGGAGCCAGCTGGCATTGGCTCTATTGGACATAGGGGAACCTTCTAGCAGCTTCTTACAGAAGCCACCCTGCAGCACCCTCACTACCTACAGAGCCAGCGACATGAAACCCTGAGAAGCCACAGCTCCCAGGGTCCCTGCTGCAGACAAGGCAGCCTAGGAGCTGGCACACCATTTGGAGACTAACTGCTTTAATTAGGTCATTCATAAAAATTTCCACAGTTCAGCAAATGTTCACATTTTCAGTAGTTCATGTTGTTCCAAATGCTGCTTCCTTTTTTGAGAGGGAACTCACTATTTTGAGGCTAGTGCTTTTTTTTTTAAATGTAAGTTTTCAGCTATCACAAAAGTATTCTTCACCAAAATGTGTGATCTCTTTTATTGCTGGTCTCAAGGTAGTAGTAATAAAGTTGTCTCTTTCAGGACATTCTTAAGTCATATACTTCTCAGATTATATGAAACTTTCTGGAAAATCACGGTGCTCAGAATAAAGGGTTTAACCTCATTTCACAAAATTAGATCCTATTTCACAATGATTTTTTTAAGATAGATTTCACAAAGTTCAGAGGTTTTACCTGAAATGAACAAGTAGAGAGGTATGTGAAATTTACTAAGGAGAGGAAAAAGAAAACAAAATCCTTGTTCTGTTGTTCATTCTTCTTTGCCTGAAGGCTTTTTATGCACCATGATCAATTCACCTCTCTATCTTCTTTTGATACGATAAATAGGTTAAATTCTTTAATGCTCTTACTGTCAGACATTTTCTCCAGTCCCTAAATAATTTATATGGCTTTATTCTGCAGCCTTTTATTTATTTTTTTTAACATTTTAAAATGTAGACACTGAATATAATACACGCATTGCATAAAGAAGTAAAATCTTCTTTTTGTTCTTACTTCCCAACTTAAATATCCACACAATAACTTGGCTTTTTGCTCATTCCCTGTGAGGTCTATCTGTGTTGTCACTGTAATACAGGCTACTGACTCCCAATCTGCATTCTTTGGTGTATACCTCCATCCATGGCTATAGTAAAGCACACTTTTTGTGTTTCAGCTTACTAAGTGAACTGCATTGCTCTATAGGTTTGTGTATAGAGGTAAGCACATGTTTTTATAGCTCAGCAGGGAGAAGGCATATGGAAAGGAAATCAGAGCAGTTAAACTGAAAGCTAATTGAACTACTTTTAAGATTTCTATTTCCCTCTACAGAGGAGAGACTGTGTGTTTGGGAAGGGAGGAAAATATCAATAAAGTTTTGTCTAGCACAGACATCTTTTCCTGAATAATTGGGTGGAGTGGCTTTAGAACTAGCGAGGGCAAACAGCTGTGAAGTGAGAGAGGCGTCACAGTTGGGTTTGGAGGCATGCTGTCAAGTAAGTTGTTGGAGGTGCAAACAGAAAAATAGACATAGATAGACCTTTAGACATGATAAGTGGCATGCAGATGTTGAGTAGGGACAACTAGACTCTGCGCCACTAACCACAACCCTCTGAGCTCTATCTGTAAGCCAGTTCTCAATCCACCTCACTGTCCATTCGTCTAAGCCACACTTCCTAAGCTTTCCTGTGAGGATGATGTGGGAGACAGTGTCGAAAGCCTTGCCAAAGTCAAGGTAGACAACATCCACTGCCCTCCCCTCATCCACCCATCTAGTTACTTTGTCATAGAAGGCTATCAGATTAGTCAGACATGACTTCCCCTTGGTGAATCCATGTTGACTACAACAGTTAACATTTAACATTCAGTTAACATTTGTCTTCTATCATAGTGAAGTTTTGTAGCTGTAAAGACCAAAAGATTGTCCCTTAGATTGGGATACATTTGTGTGATAAAACTACTAAATATAATTTTAGTGATTATGGAAATAAATTTAGTGCATTTTCTTGCAATTTCCCTA
>NW_009646426.1:538492-542580 GCF_000708025.1 Charadrius vociferus | reverse complement strand
GGTTCTTCTTTTCAATTAGTACAGGCAAATGTTTAAGGAATAGCTTATAATATTCTTTGTTTGCGTTCCCCAGTGTAAAATATATCTAAAATTTCAGAACAAAGCTATACTGCCATGCAGATGCTAAACAATACTACAGAAACAGATAGATGATTTCAGACAAGATAAGGAAGGCACGTGTTTTCATAGCTCAAAATAAGAAAATCAATTTCCAAACCTGAGATGTCTTGTTAAGATTGAAATAGCTATTATTATCTGCTACTGGATACTGTGTAATACTGATTTAGTTTTGCCTTGATGAGCTCTGTTTGAGTTTGTTAAGCTTATATTCATAAAGAGAGTCCGGAATGACAATGGTCAGTATCATCATATGTAAATTTTAGACATCACACTATGTGGGTGGAATTCACTGTGCTAAATTAAGTACCTGTGATTCAAGACAATGAATACGTTAAATTAAGAGCAGGGAGCTACTTAAATCAGCCAGTAGTAACTCTGAATAATTTCTGGTGTGGACAGCTATGTCATACACTTTTGTTTAAAAAGCAGACTATGAAGCAGACTATGTGTTCTTGCTACATGCCTTGTGTATTCCAGGCAAGTAGTGAGACTGTATTTTCAATTACTTTCTTAGCCTTTGACTAAGAAATTGGACTTTGTTCCAGTTTGAAAGGAGCTACCTATGACTATCTAAAAATAAAAAAAATTATTATAAAATATATTGAATAAATGAAAGAAATTACATTGAAGTAATGAAGAAAAGAAGGAAAAAAACCATAAATTGCATCACTTTACTTTCTCTAAATGTCCTTGGGATCAATAAATTCATTTGTGATCTTCCTGAAAAGCTGTGGCCTCACTTCTTACAAAAAGTCACAAAAATTCTGTGTCCATACAGATAAGAGCTTCTTATCATTTTTATCCCTTGTTAATCTGGTGCCCATTAACAGCAAGAGAAAAACATCTGTGTAAATGAAACACACTTTTCTGTAAATTATGTAGGATAACTGGATAAAATACTGCCAGTGACGTGTCTTTTCCACGTAGCTTTCAAGAAAAAAAAAGAAAAAGAAATCAAACAAGAAAAAAATAAAAACCCAGCTGAAAAGTTCCAACTCGATATTTATAAATATAATTGCAATTAAACTTTGCTGCCAGCAAAATTGATAACATTATTTGAAGGAGATTAAATTCTTTTCTTCCCCATCCTTTGATTATATTGCCAGGGAATCAGTTCCCAAGTTTGAAGAAGTGGGGTGGAGCTGGGCTGGTTGTTCCAGGTCTTTACTCCTACAAGTGGCTGAGACTATTCTTGTGTTTCAACAGGACTGAGGATGGAAAGAATTCCTTGGCATTCCTTGCTCTTCCCTGGTTGACAATGGAGAAGAAGGAAGAGGCTTAATTGATCGGTAGGCTTAGCTTGGCTGCCCCTACATTATATTTGCTGTATTTCTCCATGCTTAGTAGTGTGGTTATAGTTGAAACTGATTTTTCCTAATATTTTGATTCTGCCTACTTTCCAGTCTGTGAAATGAGGCTGGAATTTCTTTACAGGTAAGTGTTTTTTTCTTTTATTTTTATATTTCTTATATCAGCAGAGATTCATCTTCAGGTCAAAAAGGAGTGAGGATTTTTTAAAATACATGTATCTGTTTATGAGTAATTTGTCACTTTTCATAGCTAGCGCTGAGTAGAAGCAACAAGCTGCCACAGCAAACATGGTTCCTAGGAAACGTCTGATTAACTGTACTTGTCTGAAGGAAGGAACTGAGATTGTAACTGCCGAGACTGAGGTGTTCTTCATATGTTCTCACAATTCAGCTGGTGGCTAGGTAGGCAGAAGGACTACAAAGTAACTTGAATCCAGCAATGCTAGGCTAAACATAAGCAAATCTGAATACCGATTGTTTGACAAAGATGCCATTTAACACTACAAATAAATAACAACAATAGTTGTTATGAGCCATGGTAGAAAGTAGGTCAAGGCCCTCTCTGACCCTCGAAGTTAAATATCAATATCCACCCATTTCTGTTAATAATAAAATTATATCTGTGCTTCATTGTCTTGGAAGTTCTGATCAATATTGCTGTTAATTTGCCTGTGTGACTGACTTAAGTGTAGCGTTGAGTAACATTATGTTAATACATAATTAAGAAAGATCTCAGTAATATCTGCTTGAGTTACGAATGCATACATGAAAACCCTAACACATTAAATAAGTAAATATTTTTTACATATAAGTAAAAAAAAAGGTATTAAATGTATTTAAAGTAGAGAAGTTGAGAAAGAACTGGTATTCAGGGCTTGTACGCAGGCAGTTTTCTCAAATCTGCTCTTTAATCACTACTTAGCCACATGTAAAATGGGTGTAATAGTTCCCACCTGGGGGATATTTTTAGTATTCAGTGAAAGAAAGCCATATACAAAAGCAGAAGTGTGATTCATCTATTCACCTGTTTTGGACGCCTACTTTAAGACAAGGTGAATCATCCCCTTGAAATGTCATGTCTTTCCATCGACTGTAAAAGGAATCTAGATAGGATGCATCTCACCTAACTGTAGTCATTTCTAACACTTATCCACATATAGGCTAGTCATTCTAACAAAGTCTGTGCATCTCTGCACGGTCAGTGAAAGTGTTGTTTTATCATAAAATCATCTGAAAAAATATAGAAGCCTGCTTCCAAGCAAGATTAATGTCCTTTTCAAAATACCTGTTTCTTTCACCAGCTCAGATGCAGACACTCAAATTACATCAGACAGACCACACCCAAGAATTCTGACCCTTTAGCATTTTGTGCTCCATTTGTGCGATGTAAGCAATATCACGAGGTGTAAGAAACTAGAAAATTAGGCGGGTATTACATTACTATAGAGCTAAGGAGTTTGGTAATGGATGATGTGAATTGTGAGATGTCAATCTACATGAGCATAAGCAAATACCTGTCCTGGGGTATTGACAAAAAAGATGTCTTCCGCTGTCTTAAAAGATTATTCCACCTTCTTTTAGATGAAGGAGTTAAGAAAAACTCTTGCTACGAGATTGTTATAGAGATAAAACAACTGGGAATTCTAGCCTAGCAACAGCCACAACGATACACAATCACTTCAAAAAAATATATATTAAAGCCTGCTGATGACTGATATATCTTGAGGCAAAGGGGTTTTTTTTTGTGCTGAAAATTACAATCGGTAAAGATCTTTTATAGGCAATGGATTTTCTTTGTTTTATTTCTTCATCAGCTATTTCTTCATGAACACTTTTTTTATAGATGGTTTTATAGAAAATATTTTAAACCTTAGCCAATAAGAATCCATAAAGGAAGTAGATTAACTGTATGTACATAAACACACACACATTTTTGCTTGTACACAATTAATTACACACACATGAATGCACTAATGTAGGGAATTTTATTGATTCTTTTTTTTTTTTTTTTGTAATGGCTGTTACAAGTATCTGGTATTTAGCTGTCCAAGGGAACAAAGGAACTTTGAAATCTTCAATAGCTCTGTCCTACATAACAAGATTGTCTACACGGACAGAGAAAGCATGCAGTGCAATGTGCCTCACAGTCTTTTTCCTCTCGTCATTTAATAAAGGGATTGTATACAAGCATTCATCCTTCCAGGATGTTTGATTTGCCTTCCAAAATAAGTTTAATGTAGGAGGGGACCATGTAGCCAAGTCCCGTTCTGAGCAGCAGCTAGGGGACAGCCTGGGTGCATACCCAGCAGATGGGACTCAAAGCTGGACGTATCCTTTGTGTGGAAACTATCCAAATGGGGAAGGTGTTGCAGGAGTGCCTGTGAGGCTAAACAGAACCCTTTTCCTTATGCAGGTCAGAGCTGCACTTCATATACTATTTTAGCACTTGAATGACTCTATGTTTCTGTGTTTTTTCTCTAACCTCTTAGCTGACCTCAGCACTTTCTGAAGGTCATTGTAGCACATCAAACAGGGAAGGAAGACCACAGCCATTCAAGAACATTATTACTGTATTAACTTCTAATTTTTAAAGAGTTATGATATTTTTGTGATTCTTTCATTTTATCTAAGAGATGTATCAGGTATTTTTTGTTGATG
>NW_009646426.1:480417-538476 GCF_000708025.1 Charadrius vociferus | reverse complement strand
CCCCCCGCCCGCCCCTTCACAGTAACTGTCACTTTTTTATTAAATGCTAATCCTGAACAGAAATTTAAATGTTGAAAACTATACTAAAAATACACAAGTTCCTTCTTCCAAATCCCTCTTTATATTATTTTCTGCATGTACAAGCTTTCCTATGTTTCATCATAATAAAGAAACAAGAATAGCAATTTGTTATATGAATATTCATGGACATTCCTCTGTTATTTTAACATAATTTTCATGGAACATCTATTCATTGTACCATGAAGAAACTGAAACCATGAAAAACAAGAAAGCTTGTAGTTTTGATAAAAACAAAGAAATGATAATATGCATGAATATGAGCAAAACTATTTGAATGGCATCTATTTTCCATTTTAAACTGTGAACTAAAAATGACTTGTAGTAAAGATTTCTGTATGGACATTTCATGGAAACCTTCTTGATTGAATTGAGAATTAGTTTTTAGTGCTTATTGGTTTATTTATAATATATTAAATGGATTATTCTACTGTTCTGTTTGGTTTAATGCTCTGGAAATTCACCATTCGTAACAATTAAAGCTGTCTTACCCATAAAACCATATATTCAAGATATGAAGGAGTACAGAAAAACAATATTAAGGCTGAAAAGTCAATAGTTAAAGTTGGAAATACTAAAATAAAGACTAGTGATGCAACTGCAATTTCTCATGTACACAGACATAATGATATTGTGTTTAATTAAAAGAGGGAAGGGAAGGGAAGGGAAGGGAAGGGGGTCTCAAGTCCTTTCAAGTTTGGCATCTGTAAGATTAGTTTAAACCTTGATAATTAGCTCTGTAATGTCTAATAAATTAGCTGCTAATGAAAATCTTCATTTTAGAGCATTATAAGAACTTTAAGAAATTTTAGGTTTAGGCTATGAAGCTCTTTGAAGATAAGAGCCAATTTTTCTTGAAGCAATTACTTATTCAGCTGGAAGAACTATTTTCCCACTTTCAACCCATAAGGAAAAGAGTCTTGTCAAGGGAAGGGAAGGGAAGGGAAGGGAAGGGAAGGGAAGGGAAGGGAAGGGAAGGGAAGGGAAGGGAAGGGAAGGGAAGGGAAGGAGGTCTCAAGTCCTTTCAAGTTTGGCATCTGTAAGATTAGTTTAAACCTTGATAATTAGCTCTGTAATGTCTAATAAATTAGCTGCTAATGAAAATCTTCATTTTAGAGCATTATAAGAACTTTAAGAAATTTTAGGTTTAGGCTATGAAGCTCTTTGAAGATAAGAGCCAATTTTTCTTGAAGCAATTACTTATTCAGCTGGAAGAACTATTTTCCCACTTTCAACCCATAAGGAAAAGAGTCTTGTCAGGAATCCACCACCGTTCTTATGGTAGAGTCAAACACTGGATTTGGGGGTGCAAGGTAGCCTTCAGCATAGGAAGCTGAATATAGTTTGGGCAATGGTACCATCCAGGGGACAGCCTGGAGGGACTGCCAAGACCTGTATAAGAAGCTAGAACTGTCTGGGTCATATTGTACGTGCTCTGAGTTCCTGAAGCCTAGTGTCAGACTTCAGGTTCTTGTCACCTTTTTAGCCTCTTTATACCTTACCTAGGTTGAGATTTGTGCCTTTATAGCTCAGAATAATACTACAGATGACCATCATAATATCCTGCTCTGACTGCAGAGAATGTAGAGGTAGCATCCTCTTTAAAGAGAGGAGAATTGTTACTAAACAAAGGTGACACACTTCAAGTTTTTAATGCTTTCAAGTGTTTTGTAGTGGTCAAATCACCTACGTATGGCATAAGCATCACCCCTGCAAGGGAAGACATGCAAATTAGAACAGTTCCTGTAAAATGATGTTAGTGTTTTTAAGTTTTCACAATTTTAACATCAGTGTCATGATATTTTGAGATCTTTTTATTGCAAATAATATCAGTGTTTAGTTACAAATAATTAGACTATTAAGAAATAGTGCCTGTAGATATTGAGCTGAAACATAAACTAAAATTAATATAGAAAGTTAGGGTTATTAAATTTGGTAAACAACTTAGATACTAAGCTTAGGCACTGCAGTGACTGTTTGGTACCTGATCCTTTAAAAAAAAAATCTAACCTTGCCTAAGGTTTTAGCACAGAAAGAGAGATCTTAAAAAACTAAATGAAGATCAGTGGGATCACAGTGCAATGGTTAATGGAAAGAGAAGTATGTTTAAACATTAATATGTTTAAAAACCCTTCTGTGCACAGACATCTTTCTCTGTCCTCATTCTGGACAGAGAACATACCAACATTTTCAGTTTGATATAACTGAAGATGGCAAATGCTGTTATTTTAGAATAAATGTGTTGCAAAACTTCTAAATGAACACTTATCCTTTATCCACAAAGCTGTCATTTCAGTGTGTTCATCAACCTGAGGAGCATTCATGCCATATCAACAGTTTTTAATGAACAGTGCACACAGCCAGTCCATAAGCTTCTCAAGTGATTGAAATTATTCATTCCCTCTGATGAACTGTGTCACTAGCAGCTATGTTTTTTGAATTTCCGTATATATTTTTAAAAGTATCTGTATGTATTTATTTATATTATTTATAAAAATAAATAATGTTGAAGATTTATTTTGTATCTGTATCTTTTCCAGACTCAGAAAAAAAAATATTAATAGTAGATTCTACCTATTGCTCACTAGGATTTTTTTAGGTTCCTTGGAAAATAATAATCTTACACTTGAATTAATCTTTTCCTGTTTTAACAAAAGTAAGTTTTTTTCTATTTCAGTATATCCCCCATGAGGTGTATTCCCTTGTCTTTTCTTAACTACTATAGGCATTTGAATTGTAGTACTCATCGTATGTTTCAATGCAAATGACATAAGGTTAACAGAGCTGTTTTATAAAAACCTCTGTGCTACATTAGAGGCAACAGTGGGTGGTAATAAAAACTTCTTTGTATGTCATTAGATATCACCTACTCTCTTTCATGTGGTGGTGACACACTGTTATGGATTGTGGTACTCAAGAGAAAAGGCATCTCCTGATGATTCACCTTTAATTGCTGAAGTTTCTTTATCCTTTCTTACTAACATGTCAAACTTGTTCTTCAGTTGAGAAAGACAAATAATTCCATAAAAATAATGATAGTATATTGAATTATTATGTAACCAACCTTTTTTTTTTGGAAAGACAACCTTTGGATACCTTTGGAAAGTACTTATTGGTTTAGTTACTCAAATGTGAGGAAATATGAAGCAGGAGACATGATTTTTTTTCTTTTATAACATTCACACTATGTAACCACAGCAAATGCTGAAACAAATATGATGTGATATATTTTACAAAAAAAACCCCACAGTTTTTTAATTATATATACATGGAATACTTGAGGATTTCCAAGATTCCACCTCAGGTAGGAATAAAGTACCCTGGTGACTAATCCAATGAAGAAATCGTCTAGTAAGGTTTGTTATAAAATCTCAATTACTTTTAAAAGTGGGCAAAATCAGTATGTTAAACTAAATTGGAGAAAAATAATTAATTTTCACTATTTTGTTGTTGTTGTTGAAAGAAAGACTATTTGTAACAGACCAGTATCATACTACAGGAGAAGTAAATTTTATTTTAGAACTTGAGAAGTGATTGTCCTGAACTCTCACTCTTCTGATAAATGGGATACCATTGCACCTGTGCTCCATGTCCAGAGATCCTGCCAAAGATCCTGTGTGGCGAGCAAAGCTTCACCTGTGTGGTAAAGTGGATGCATCCTGACCCTCCATAATATCATCTTCCCATTGGTTCTGTGCATAAACTGTGATTTTTCTATTAAGTTATAATATGTTAACATAAAGTGCTTGGGGGTGGTGAGGGGTGGTGCGGGGGGGTAGTACTTTCATTAAATACTCTTGCTATACATGATTTTTCTCTAACTAAATGTTGCCAAGCCACTTGTCTGAGGAGGGAAGCATTTGAAAGCCATATTTTTAACTTGGAAATATATATTTTACAAAGATGCCACCAATCCAGAGTCACGTTCAGACCCTATTTTTAATTGGGTACAGATTATCACCTTACTCCTGACTACTGTTGTCATTTGTGGTTTTTGAATAAGAATTTTCTCATCTTAAGTAAGAACATCAGATTTTGCACTTTAAGTCTCAGCTCTTACTATTATCTACTACACACAAGGACAGTTTGCATCTCAATTTTTCCCCCCACTATTTTACAGGGAATGCTGAGCCTTCCCCTAGTGTACTTAGCTGCTTAATGGATACAACTTCACCAAAGTTTTATGGAGGATCTGTAGCTGTTTCATATCCACATGATCAGTCAGATAAACAATCAGCCGTCTTCTGTAGTTTAACAGATGCAGCTTTAGTAACTACAGATCTATATTCTTGTACTCAAGATAGGCTTCTGAACTTCAAAACCAATTTCTTCATCCTAAGTTGCTTTTTTTGAGTCACTCCGAAGTCTCCCAACATCTTGGAGGAATCAAATTCTTGTTTAAATGGCACAATGAAGTTTTACATAGAAATGGGTAGGCTAATTTGGGACAAGCAGGTTTCAGAAGTTGTTTAACCGGAGTAGCTCTACCAGATCCCAGTACAGCATGGCTAATGCAAGGTATTAGCACTAGTAAAGTCATTCAGGTGTATCATACAAAAGTACCTTTAATGTCTTACTGAATTAAGCCCTTGGACAAAAAAGAATTAATGGACACAACGGGTACATTTTCAAGTGAAAAAAAAAAACAAACACATGAGGGGAAAGGAATATTATTTAATGACTGAAAAATATATTCAAGTTCTCAACAAGTGAATAATGAATATCCCTGAAAATATTTTTTAAGAATGAATTTCCAGAACAGGATAAAGATATTAAACTATATAAAACGGCAAGGAAGTCAGGGTAAGAAAAGGTGTGCTATTATTTAGTGCTTGTTTTCTAGCAGTAGCAGTTCTCTAGAAGCCCAGCTGTTGTACAGGAACACTTAACATGCAGCTTAGTTTTTGTAGAAAAATAAGTTAGATAACCTTTTCCTGGCTGTTCCAGCCCAGCTAGCAAAATGAATTTTAAAAAAAACCAAACCCAACAAAAAAACAAAGCAAAAAAAAAAAAACAAACCCAAACCAAACAACAACAAAACCCCCAAAACAAAAACAAAACATCCAAAAACATAGACCCCAAAGGAGGGACCTACACTTTCTTTCACATGCAGTTTTCTGAGGAATTAAGTTTCGATTACTTATCTGTCAAGAATGTCTCAGACTTGATGGAGTTGAGCATCTCACAGTTCATTACGTTGGAATCCAGGGATTACTCATTCCTCTCACATAACATCCAATGCTGAAGTACTTACACAGCACTTGAGGACTTGACTCTACCTGATGTCTCCATTTGAAGCATTTAAAGTGAGAGTAAAAGCATGTTACTCATTCTTCCACTCTCTGAGTCGTTAATTCATACATGTTAATAGGAATCTATTTATCAGAAATAGGCTTTCTTCCCTTTTAAATCTGATTCATTCCATAATAATCTTGGAATTCGGGTGTATACTTTACAGAACCTGTGAGCTGAATCCCATCAAAAACAGCATAAATGTACAACATACCTGTCTGTGTGAGAATCTCACACCTTGAACTTGTAGCTTGGAGTAAAATGATTGTGGCCTCGGCAAAATCATGTTACATTGCTACATGTGAATTCATATAGTTTTTGTTCTAAAACTTTTGGTGCTCTGAGCTTCAGTCAATACATTTTACTGATAATAGCAGAATGCCATGTAATTAAGAAAGTTTACAGAGCATTTTGGTACAACTTACACAATGCCGATCTTGGTTCCAGTGTCCGATTCATTCAACAGAATATGATAGACATTAATGAGCAAGAAACCACACGTTACCATCATGATATGATAATAGCTTATGTTCTTAAAAAAAAAAAAAAAAAAAGGCAGCAAATAGTTCACTCCAAATTGGGAAATACCATTTAGCTGTGAACAAAAGTTATAGTGCACAAGGTAAAAATCAATAGACTCAAATCCCCTATGCCCTACAGCATACCTCCATGATTTTCTCGAGCTATCTTTCTTCCCAGCCTTTCTTTACTGCTGGTTTTGATCATATCTTTCTCTTTCCACCTAGTCTATAATATAACCAGTATTTGCTTAGACGTTTATCAGAGATGCCCAGTTTCAATCTTAAGGCTTTCTTCCACAGCAAAGTATCCTAACAGAACTCATCTAATGCCTACACTGACAAACTGCAACTAACCTTTATGAGTATTAGGTCAGGTCTCAGATCAGCAGAGCTATCTAGAAAGAACTGCTAAATTGCAGCCAGTGGTCTGGAATGGACTGCCTTCAAAAGTAGCTTTTTTTCGTACTTTAAAGCTATACACAAACTGCTGCCTCTCCATCTGTAGCCTCTAACACTGTTTTTGTGACAGTTCAGACCTCCTTGAACGTTTAATGTCTTTTAGAAAAGATATACTGGAAGCACAAAGAAACGCCAATTTTATTTCCTTAGTTAGAAATAAAAGAAAATGCTGAATACAGTATTTCAACAAATACCATCACCAACAAAATTTTAAACCCCCGTTTCACTATGAACCAGGAAATACCAGCCACAGACAAATTACTAACTGACAGCTACAAAGCTAAAAATAGACTTGTAGTTCACTTCCACTCTATAAATCATTTTATAATGAATTTCACTGAATCAAGAAGGAAAAAATACAAACACAGAAACAAAAAGAATTATGTGTTACTTGATATGTTTACATTAGAAGATCATAAGAAATTAGCAGTATAGCTGACACTTTGACAAAGAATTCTTCCAAAACTCTGTCACTTCACCTCCTAAACCAATGGATACTGACGTATTTAAAAAATGCTGTATTCTTTTTTAAGGATGATCTTTCCAATTCCTCTATCAACTGGAACTAGGTTAAGGAGATAAATTCATATAATCAAATCAACTACTACTATTGGAATGTTTTTCCATGTGAATAAGTGTTTCAAAGTGTAAATTTCCTTTGACTAAAAGTGCATTTGTCCTGTGTTTCCCCTTGATTTCAGATTTTTCATTCTGCAGTGTAATGAATTGTTCCAACTCTTCATAGACAATTGATCGGTGGGACTAACAAGGATCAGTAAAAATTAGG
The DNA here is from genome assembly GCF_000708025.1 of Charadrius vociferus. Taxonomy (NCBI): domain Eukaryota; kingdom Metazoa; phylum Chordata; class Aves; order Charadriiformes; family Charadriidae; genus Charadrius; species Charadrius vociferus. Next base: position 531,339 of record NW_009646426.1, on the reverse strand, counting down.
GAGCAGCTCAAATTTAATAACTTTTAATATTAATCATTAACAGGGACATCAAATAAAACTGGAGTCACTGGAGTGGAGGGATTGGCTATGTTACCTACCCCTAAGGAGACTAAAGTAGAAAGAAACCAAAAAACAAAGGCAGAGGAATCCTCACATAGTGTCTAGATAAGCTGTGGAATTCAATGTTATAGCATGTTGTGGATGGTCAAAGTAGGGCTCCAGGCATGGAAGAGAAGTTCATAGAAAAGAAATCTATTGTGTGACAGTGAGCACATAGATACTACATCTGACTCTGAAACTCCCTGATCTACAAATGACTGGAGGTTCAATTCAACCCACAGAAGAAAGTCTTACCCTTTTCTAGTACTGTTCTCCATATATCTATCTTTGATCACTCTAGGAGTCAATATATGAGCATGATGAACCTTTGGTCTGATTCAACATGACATATCATCTCTAACGATTATTGGACAGAGTTAAATAGTATATTTGATTATGTTGACATATAATAATATTTAAATATTTTCATACCGTTAAGCTCTGTTGAGAAGTCTGACGGATTAGCTGAAGACCACCATTACAGGGGCCACCAATGAAGCAAACAAGGATGTGTACTTGCACATAGCGCCATCCAAGCAGCAAAAAGTTCAAGATAAGGAACAGGATAAGAATAACAAAAAAACCCAGGAGACCGCAAGTAGGCAGAACATCCTGATGAATACACAAGAAGAGTGACTGGCAGAACCAAAAAGGAGAAGCAATATGGAAAGCAGCTGAAATCTCTCTTTTGGGAACAACTAAGCTCTCCCTTTTGAGAGAGGGCAAGGAGTACAAAACGTCATGCACGAAGAGGAAGGATGGAGGAAAAGAAGACAAGCTCAATTGTCAAAGATTTCTCAAGCCTGATCACTTTGACTTCAGCAACTACGAACCACCAAGGAGTGCAGCCATCGCACTAACTATATAGTATCGGCTCTGTGGTATTGTATACTAACAGCTAATTTCAGATATAAATTATTAACAGTTTTGTGTATGTAGTGATGATGATTAACATTGTACAAAAACATCAGCACAAAATGCACTGTTAATGAATGAACTTAGTTTTAAAGTTTTGAAGTCTGAAGTTTAAAACCAGTCTCATTTATCAGTGTTCAAAATGCTCTGATAACAGTAATCTCTGATTACCTGATATGTACAGAGATATATATTTGCCAATATTCAGTTTCAACATACATGCATGCTTCAACACAATCAATGGAATAAAGAACAATTTAAAGAAAAAGAAGGCATGAACATAAAATATCATGTCTTCATTAGGCTGTAAAAAAAAGCAAAATTTTAAAATACTGTATGTTTCAGAAACAGTGTTCCTACAGGATTAGTATGAAAAAAAAGAAATCCTTACTATTTTTAAAATGGGGCTTGAGTAAATGATGACTAAATGGAGTACATGAAATGCTGTCAGTGATGGAAGAGGACTGGTCAGGGATGCAGGTAAGATTTCTTTCAGATCTCCATCAAACATGTTCTGGCATAATATATTTCCTATATGAATATTAACCTTCTGTCTCCCTCTCTTCCAAACCTTCCTTCTTTCTTTATCTCTATTTCTCTCTCTTTCTTTTGATTAGAAGTTGCTATTTGAGTGGGAAAGCATTTTGATGAGAAACACAAATTTATGTTTTCTGATTAGATTAACAGGGTGATATCTGGGAAACTGCTGATGATTTTGCTTCCTCAATCAGCATTTTCATTGCAAAACCTCAATCATAAAATATTTGACATTAAAAAAATTAGTCCACTGTCCTGCTGTCATATGTCTATGCCACTGAAACCTCCATTTCAATGTAAAATATTTAATTTTATTCACAGTGTGAACAGATTGTATTTCTTTTGACAATTTCAGTTCTTAGCAAAAAACAAGGATGCCAATGCTGAATGAAGGAGACTTATACATAGCTACACTATTGATAAACAATATACCATTTCAGGAATGGCTTTATTCACATTTCTTCATTGTTTTTTACTTCTACTCAGATTATTTATTCCATTTGGAAATTACATATTTTATGGGAAGATTGCTAATCTGAATTAGTAACAATGCAACTAGACTGAGGATTCTCAATCTCTTTAAATTACCAGTCAAGAAAATTGTTGGGTTTTTTTTTCAGTTGAACTTGCCTTTCCTATTCCTTCTAGCGCTTCAGTTGATTTCAGTGGCAAGTTTTATAGGGACCTAGTCTATCTAACTGTGACCGTCATAAATTTTAGTTCCTTCCTTCAAGTGTGCATAATTTGCTTCCTGAGGTCTTTGGGAACATCTACCATGCTTCACTTGTAGCCCAGGAAATATGATTTCTGCCCTCAGCAGGAGGCTCAGGTGCGTGCTGACCCGGCAGCGCTTGGTCTCAGATTCACAGTCATCTGAGCTGGGTATCACTGGTTTAACCCCTGTGGGGGGCCAGTAGCTGCTGCCACCCCTGCTCCAGCTTCAGCTCTGGGGGTGGCCCCACTGGGGAGGGGGTGACATTTCCCCCCACCACCCCCCACCCAACCACTGCCTGGTAAATCATAGCCCTTTGCATGCCTGGGGCTGGGCGCCAAGGATGGTGGAGGTGTGAGGATAACCCAAAGAGAAGAGGTCCTCCTGGGAGCAGGTGTTTTGTGCAACTGTTTCTCCTATTTTGTTGTGGAGGCTTTCCTTTGCTAGACATTATGTTCCTTCCTTTGTAATGTCTGTTATATAGTTCACTTTCCAAATTAGTCACCACTTGACTAGTTCAGTGATTTTTGTGCTGAAATAATGGAAATAGAAAATAACAGTTTCAATATATTCAATATTGAAGTAGGAAATCTCTGCTTTGACGGGAATAATTGTGCCACTTTGTGTTTGGTTCATAGAAAGAACTTCAAAGAATGATGAACAGCCAAATAAGTGACCTCATGACAATCTGCTTAATTAGAATAAATTAGGAGAAAATATTGTTTTAACAGAAGAGAATCACTAGAGTTATCTCTAACAAGACACTTAATTATATACATCAAGGGAGATTTCTTAAGGGACCTCTCTTTTCTTCATCTATGTAACTCATTAAACATAGTTCCTCCTTTGTAAATGTGATTGGGGAGATATATCAAACTGGATAAATTAGATCTAATTTCATCACCCATATAAACTTTATAAAAGTTCCAACCAATCAAGAAAGATGAAATCCCAAAGCTGATTTTGACTTTAATGAAAATTACATTTTATATTTGTGATGAGTGACTAAATTCAGGTATAATATCTTAATGACATACTGAAATGAAAACTTGCCATTGTTCTATAGTGTTCCCTAAATTAGCCAGATGTTTGGAATTATGAAAAGCAAATACAGATTTGGAAAAAAATCCCCAAAACCTCTTTTATTGTGAGGATTTTTTTTTTTCTTTAAATCATATGACTAAAAATTTCAACTTAGAGGATACAGCACACTGGAAGTAGGGTCTAATATATATATATTCTGTTAAAAAAAACCCCTGCAGGACAGGTAACAGAAGGATTGAAGCCTAATCTGCCCTTAGGACTGTATAAATTACGTAAATACACACAGAGAGACACATTGTCACATGTGCACGTGCTTACATACACAGGCATGCACAGAATATATATAAACTTTTATATTTAACAAAAAAAGAAAGGAGAGATCCCTAAATCTACCTGATTACAGCTTTATTAGTATACATTCCCATATTTTATGGTATCTTTTCCTATTTTTATCAGAGACAACAAGTTACAAACAGGAACTGTCAAGAAAGAGGTGACCGACATAAATATTTCAGCATCTACACATCAGTCCTGAAGGGTACAAAGTGCTGATAAAAAGTTTGAATAGTGAAAGGATTCATGTTCATGACTTTGTTATAAGTCAATTTACATAAGAATATAGGATCAAAGATGATATTAGTTTAGATTTTAAATCAACACAATTCAGGAAGGGACTGGAGAACTTCTTTCATTGCTAGTTCAGTAGTTTCAGAGTCATGTATGTTTAAATTAATTTTATAAACCCAGTTCATCCTTTGTCCAGTGTTGAGAATGCACTGAGGACTGCACTGCTGATTCAGATTTAGAATATCAAGCCTAAAAAGTCACCATAGTATGAAAAAAAAAAATAAATATGTGTTGCATTTTAAAGGATTAAATCTTTTAAGCTGTTTTTCATTACTGAAGCCCTTTTTCTGTCCTGAATCTAAGTCAGCAGCTAGAATTTTTTATGGAAGAACTCCCAAAATGAAACCAGGAGCTAGATTAGAAAAAGTTATTTCATTCTTTATATTGCCCTTTTTTTTGTTTTTCAACTTCAGTTCTCTTTAATTTTTGTGGTTGGAAGTATTTGGATGTCCTGCCAGCTTGGTGACATAATTTTCAATTTTCTTTTTTTATTTGTTTCACATTTAAGTTGCGCCCTGATGAGTGCATTCCATCTGCTTACCATGCAACTGACAAATAGCTTGCAAATTAATGATCACAAGCTGTGAAGAACCTGTTTCCCTTGAGTTCAAAACCCATCTGAACTCAGTGTTGAAGTTCCTGACATTTTTGAGGGTCTGAAATGCCATTAGTGAGTTACACAATGAGGTACCATTTTAAGTATTTTTGGTCAAGAGTGTGTAGTTGAAAACTGTATAATAGGATGGCCCTTAGAAAAGACTGTAATTTTTCATTACATTATATTTTTTTTTTCCACAAAAATGTATATAGTTGCAAACGATTGTTATATTTTGTATTTATATGGTATCAATAAAATTGACATTTAAAGCTATAAAGGCCCTCTGGCTAATGGATTGATCAACATTAAACCAATGGCACATCTCATTCTCCTTAGAAAAAATGTTTGGTTTTTTTTCCCACCTGGAAGTAATGATACCAAAATATAAGGAATTTTTTTTTTTTTTTTCAAGCTCCTAATATAAACAATGAGCTATAACTCAGAGAATAGCTGTTAAATTTCTTTGGAAAGCAGATTAAAACAAGGGGAGTTTTATCATTATGCCTATATTCATTGGGCTGTAGTGGGACCCATTGGTATTAGAGTTCTGGAATAGGTAAATATGACACAAGACTTTTATGGAGAAGCCACATTGTTTTGAAGCAACTAGAGATTGCACAAGGAGCAGTAGAGTGTCTTGAATATCCTTAAAAGTCCATGCTTAGATGACTGAATCCTGATTTTGGTCAACACAGTCAATGAATTACAGGAAACTGTTTCAGCAATTAAGCACAGAGATATCCATAGGCTAGTAAATTAAAACAGTGCCACAGTTACAACGATGGGCACCACAAGTTAATTACATTAATGTTCTAGTTTGCATAAAGAGCAACAAGTCTCCCAAATGTACCTACATGCTACAATGTATTTTGCATACTAGCATGGTCTTGGAGCTCACAAAGTCGATTCCTTTTGACTGAAACTACAGTGAAAGATGCATTTAAGGAATAGACCTAGGATATTTCAGTTGCTAATGGCTTTTTCTAGCCATGGTACTAGATAACACTCTAACCAAAGCAAATTCTCCTTGCAATGAAAGTAATAAGGTTGTAGGAATGCAACTAAGATGCGTATTATGTCTGATCTGAGTTTCTCCTGGGTCCAATGACCCTGTTGACTACATCACCATTGTCCATAATAGGAGCTTAAATACTGAACTCCCATGTACATACCTGCATTGAGATATCAATCTTAAATGGAATCCAATCACAGGAAAAAAAAAAAAAAATCATATGTGAAAAATAAGCAAAAAACACATTATCACTTAGTCATCTTGAAGAATTACTCTATTTTCAGATGTTCTTATCTGAACAACCTCAAAGTTTTCATATGATCACATATCCCAAAACAGTTATGATCTTCATTTTCCTCAGATGCACTGGGGAACTCTTTCAGAGAGTTTTCTCTCCTTATTGGAGCCATTATCCAGGACACCTCTGTAACTATAAACCAGAAATGTTCTTGGGCCTTTGAGAGAAAAAAGCAGCTTAGGACAATTTTATACTGGTATACCAGTGTTCTAGGCAATAATATATAAAAAATACATGCTTCTGCTTCCATTCACAACACAGTATCTAAATCAGAAAAAAAATTATCTGTTGTGCTTCTCAGAATTTTCTTTTAAAATACAAAAGAACATATCTTGTTGAGTTATCCCTGCAAATTTCAATCAACTCCTCAGTTCTATTGTTTTTTTTTTCCTCCTGATAAAAGCAACTTATGTAACAGAACTGTCCTATTAAAGTAATTTTCTTATTAAAGCATTCTGCATATTGCTTTGAATATACAGTTCTGAAATCAGAAGCCTTCTCTGAGAGCTATGGCTTCATAGTTTTGTAGATAAATTTATAGGCAAGTTAGCTTTGTACTTTACCTCTGCAAAGCCTACAGTATGTTGCAGGTTAATTGTGAAGTTCATTTATCTTGTCTCATTTGTGTGAGTATACCTATAACTCTTGCAAGACTGCAACTTCCTTAACACTGGATTTTAACTGTCCATGAGTTAAGGAATCTTCTGCTCGCAACATCCTGGCTGGCAAAAGCAGAAGGGTTTGTTAGCACTGTAGTCTTCCTCATTCACTCTAGAATTCCCTTAATTTCACAGAAATAAGCTAAGTGGATGAAAATGGGCTAAGTCTGGATGCAGATGTAAAGTTAAATTTTAATTCTCTTTATTCTGAAAAAAAAGGATTGTAAAAAAACATGAGACTGAGACTGTGATTTCAGGTACATCCTCCTCTCAGAGGGGCAAAAGGGAGGGACCATATGAAATAATGGAAGACAGATGGCTTTATAAAGAAAGACTCTGATATACATTGAAACACTGAATATGAAAGATATGAAAAATTCTGCTTTTTTTAAATTTCAGAAAAAGCTTATGTCTTCTTTGTGTGGAAGACATTCCTCATTTGACATTTTTCCATTGTCCCAGGGGAACTTAAAATAATGTCATAATAATTGTAACCTTTCACGATTTGTTCCGCTCTATCAAATCACATTACACATGTGCTATACATTTACCTCAAATATTAAAACATTCAATAAACTCATTTTTAAAAAAGAGATAGACAAGAAAAGAAACAAAATATATTCCTACTGGATGCATCGGAGTTGGGAATGCAGTTTCCATAGTTAGAATACTTCACATCATGGTAACACTATCTATCTTCTGCGATAGGAATAATTAACGAATTAGTTGTTTATTTGAGATACTCATACATCCACATAGATAAAGACAACCTGTTCTGACATTTATTTATCATAAGAATTTAATTATATCTTATTTTCCTCCATTTAGTATTTAAAAATAGCAGCTACAGCTGGTACCATTTTATTATCTGAACATTCTGCAAAAAATTTTAAAGCTCCTTATGATTTGTCATCCCCTAGGATACATAGGTTACTCAAAACACAGTTCATGTTTTGCACCCCTGATATATGCTCTATTGAACTTCCCCAGGATATTTCAAGTTCTGTAATAACTAAAAAAATTGCTAGTAACAGATTGGAACACAATATTCTCTAAGGAGAGTCTTATCAAAGAGCTGTGTAATCTTACTTCTTCCTGACAATTATTCTGCTGCCATTTCATTTCATTGTCTTAATTTTCCTCCTCCACAGTTTTCAACAATTTAATAGAAGTGACCTTAGAATATTAAGAAAAATATAAAAAAAACCCCTAACTCACATAAGAATACTACCCCAGTCAATAGTCAATATCGATGACTCAATATTGATTTGAAGCATTCATGTTCTAATATAGTTTGATTTGGTTTGGTTGTTCATTTTTTTCCCCCTTTTTTAGTTACACATGGTGTGAATCTAATGTTATCCCACTCATATTTATCAGTGTTACAATTGTGCTGATAATGTAAATCCCCTAACCTTCTGCCTCTACTGAAAGGTAAAATGGAGATACTTCTGCAGACAGTGGTCACTGCTGAAATAAGCATACAAGGGGATTTATCAAGCTTGTAATGGGATTGCTGTGTTCACAAATTACAAACTCCTCCTGGGTGACCACCCAACATCTTAAATCAGAATTACACCTCGTTACTAATACTGTATATCAGCAGTTGATGGGCAGTCCTTTTTCATTGTATTTGGTGCTTGCTGTCTGGTTCACTGTTTTATCAGTTAAGTATGATTTAGTAGCTTTAGCAGTTTGTAGTTTACAGTTTTTTCCTTTCATTAATTAGGTTTTAAATAGAAGAACATTGAGTGAGTAGATTAATCTCTAGCAAATATTTCTTCCATCTACTATTATTTTAGGTTATTCAATTTTTAGTCGTTATACCACACCTTCCAGTCCAAAGTTTCATGTAGACACAGAGAATATAGCTGTGATTGTAAACTGTGATTCATTAACCTTAGCCATTAGTATAGTGAACAAACGCCATCGTACATTCCAGTGATATCACTGTGATAATGAGCACCATTAGCACAGTATAAAGCTTCATGTCTATCCATATTTCTATTTAAATATACATCATGCAACATGTGGGAAGCATTTGTGGTTTTACAGCCATTTCTGTCAAAACACAACATTATGTTCCCAAGTATTTATATATGTCTCATTACTGTTTGTTTGGGTTTTATTGCAAAACATTTTTAAGTAACACTATCAGGTACTTCTGGCTATGTAGTAGATTCTATAGACTTCTCAGAAAAAGAAGATTGAATAAGTGCTGTTCATATTAGAGGTGAATAGACACTGAATGGTTTGTTATCTGTAATGGAATTTTCATTCTGAGAGAGGGAAAAAAAGTGAAAGTTCCTACTTCCATTTTTCATCAGAACGTAATCAAATAGCAAAACACATTATATTAAGAATTTGGTTTGTTTTCAGCTCTATAGCTGCCAATCCCTTAGAAAAAGAAAGAAGAATAACTTTCAAGAAGCTATTGGTATTTACCATCAAGTTTGTTTTCATCTTCCACACAAAGGCACTTCCAAAGACATCTGGACAATATCTTTTTGATGTAAGTCCTTTTAATGATTCCTAGAGAGACTTGCGGAAAATTAGTCTTCTAGAAATATGGCATAGTTGTATGGGGTTTGTTTTGGACACTTTTTTTATTTCTTATAAATGCAAACTTGTATGACTGCATAGTAGTTTTAAACAGATTACCAAGTTTTATTTAACAAGTGACAATTTTCATATTTTAGCTTAATAGACTAGAAAAGCCATGGCTATTTTTCTTCTGTTTACTGTGAGCTCAATGAAAAAACAAAATGTATTCTACATTTAACATATATTGCCATAGGTACTTTTATAAAACATGTTACTTTACTTCTTTCCTCTTGATCTTCTAGATGGTGACATGTTTCAAATCAAAGTTACAAAACAGTTGCAGATTCTTACTGTATTTAAGCAAACACTTAAGTCCCACTAAAACAGCAGAGGTACATGCTGGAAGTTAAAAGCATGTTTTTGTTTTCCTAAATGGTACTAGAGCCTGAACTCATTGTCTGAAATCATGTTTTATCAAGACCCTCTACCTCTAAAAATGCTAGGCTTTGAAGAAAGATTAAAAACATTACATTAACTGTCTTGTCCATTCATATGCAGTTTTCAAATGACAGCAATTATTTTAGGCTATTAATTTGCTATATTGTTACTCAAACACAGAGGCAGATCTCTTGGACATGGCAACTAAAATGCAATCACATTATACTAAAATGCAATTGCATACACTTTCATATATCATTATAGAATGTAAAAGAGGATGTTCCCTATGACTTATGACTATATGCCCAAAGTTTTTTTTAAAAAAAAAAGGTTAAGACTTTGATTAGGGCTTGGAAAAAATATTTAAAAAAAATTAATTCAATATATGGAGCTAATTTTTACTCTTTACATTTATTTTCATTTGTTACTTAAAGCCCATACATTGTATATATTTATAAGATACTGAATTGTCCTTCAGACAATATTTACTTCTTGTCTATCATCTTGTGTGAGATCTCAGCTAACCTGAAAATTTAAAATAATTATATAGATTTTATTGTTGTAAATTGTTCTGTACTTAACTCGGTGTAACTCAAACTAATTTACCTCACACCTCCATTTGGAGTAGAATAGTCATAGACATTTGAAAAAAATAGATTGTACAAAGGAAAGAGGTATGCTGTATAACCTATTTGCAGAAGGAAAGAGGAAATGGGGCCTATGTGATTATCTATCTGCAGTGGGATTTTAAAAACCTTCCTTCAATGTCAATTATACAAGAGTGTATAGCTCTAAGTTACAACTATACGAACAAAAGAACTGGCCATTGCATAGTGTCATCCATCACTGACACTTCTTGAGCTGGGCATTGCAAAGGTGAGGTGGTTGAGATGTAGTTTTCAAAGAAAGAAAAGAATAAAAAGAGTGACTTACATTACCTTTATTGATTAATTTGTAGTCAGGAGTTCAGAAGGAAGCTACAGTTCCAGAAATGGCTGAGAAGAGCCTCCAAAATCATTAAAGAAATAGCACAATGCTTTTCAAAGTTGTTCCTTGGCAAAGTTTCAAAAGTGATTTAAAAGCACAGCTGTTCACAGAAAAAGACAAAAAGATAAAGCAAGAAATAGAATGTCTATAGTGGTGGACAAGAAACCACTGCAGAGGATAGTTTTTAGGGAGGCTTGTCCATTCTTTCTTCTCTCTTTCCATTTGTTTTTACAAAATAAGTAAATGCTACAAAAATATTTTTCACATTATAAATTATTTTATGAAATATGTTTGCTCACTTAACTTCCTCCATGATGTCTTCTATGATCAGCCCTGTTCTGAAGTGCCAATCTCAGGCAATTTGGAAACAGTATGGAATATAAGTCTGTCAGTACACAGATCCATATCAGTGACCCACACTGAGTAGGCTGCTAATGACACTTCCATATGAAGGAATTTGTCTAAATGATGGGAATATCAGAAGAGGACAGAGGATGTTAAGATTCATTTAATTAATCCAACAATAGGATTACAAATCATCCTCGTGAATTTTTGGGGTGGCACATTGAAGACAGAGGCTTCCATTATCATCAAGCTCAAAGCAGGTTGAAAGACATGAGTTTCACAAATTAAATAGACTGTGGGCTTACTTTTTTAGGGTTTTCTTGTTGACTGTAATAACAAATGCAATCTGAAAAATCATAAGATTCTTCCTGCTATTGCTCTATTCTATGAAGACATAACAATAAGATTGTTTCAGTACTTAGAGGTTGTACAGACAGTATTAAAGATGAAAAGTTACAGAGCAGAGAAATTCCTTGATGGGAAAACACACTTCACTGGAAAATCCAGCCTGAGTCCTGAAGTTTGCAGAACAAAAAAATCAGTTAGATTCCCCAGTTTAGAGATACATTGAGACTACGTAAGTTTAAATGCTAAGAAACAGAGCTATTTGCTAGTTTACTGTTGACAATGCATCGGTTACTGGAAAAATCTAATACTTGAACCTTAAATTTCAAGTGCAGTGTTGTATTGTGAATATTATCTAGATAAATTGGTAGGTTAACATTTGGTAATACTACAGGTATACACACCTACACAGACACAGTCACAGACGAAAACGCAAAGAGAAAGAAATCCCCTGAAAACAGTAGATGGGGCATTGATCAAACATTTGGATGAAAGTTTGGTTGTGATTGATTGCCAACTCTGTCTAGAAGACCACCATCAAAAAAGGAATAGCACAAAATAAATAGTTCTTTCTTCGGTATGATGACATATATGTTTCTCCAAAATAACAGTTGTACAGAAAGCAGCATAGTAAAGGTCTTTTCCATGCAAGTTATCTTGAGAAAGAAAGACATGATATTTTTCAAACTCTGAGAAGGTGTACTGCCATTATATTTACAGTTTCTATTGCTATCTAAAATGAACACAATTATTGCATTCTAAAATTAAAAAAAAAAAAAATCTTGGGTGAAAAGACAGAAGCATGTACTTTCACACAAAGAAAGACAGCACTTGCTACCCAAAACCAACAGGGAATTTGTATAGCATTTTTTATTAATGAATTGTGCATGGAAGTGACCTAAGAAATAACCAGTTACTTAAAAGTAAATTCATCACTGAAAGTAGGAAACAACAAAGTGATAGACTGTAAGAATCTTTATAAAACTCTATAAAAATTCTAAGAATTCTGTATACTTTCGTATAAAAGCACTAAGAATATATATTTAAAGTCTCAATGCTTTTAGTATTCTTTTTGCAGTTTTTGCAGGTTTTGCAGTGTTGATTAAAAATGGAAAGTAAAAAACCAGCAAAATTTCATTATGATAAAAACACATTGCCGAAAATCCCACATTTCTTCATTAAACAGCACACACAGTTTCCAATCCATCCAGTTTCCAAATTCGCCATTAAAATATATTCTTATTTATTTTTAGAGTTGTGCTAGCTGACACATCTACAGACATTTGCCACATTCAGGTTTCTAGTGCGAACAGATCATTTAAAATGTCAAGTGTTCTCTTATAAAGGTTATAAGCAGGACCATACGTAAACTAATTCACCAGTTACTGTATAAGTGCCCAATATATTCTTATTTTACTGGAACAATAATAAAGAGAACCATAAATAACATTTTAAAGAGTCAATTAAATGAATTTTAATTATATTATTAATTGTACTCTTCAATATTTTGAAATATATGGACACTCTACACAGGAAAACTAATGTAGAGAATCAGATCTCTATGCAAATTTAAAAGACAGATAGTTCCGCTTAATATGAAGATCCAGGTGACATGTTATGTGAAAAACCTAATTACCTGCATTAGATTTTACTCAGACTTAACACACTTAAAGCCAATTGTGCAATCACAGAACCTAAATTAACCTCTTAACAATTTGTCTATGGTCCATAGGAACACAATTTTCACCTATAAGCTTGCCTATGGTACTTAATTTTCTGCTACAGGTCATGCCCAAGGTGCTGCCATTTGAGTAGAGCTAAGCATCTCAGAACCCATCCCATAGCTAAACCCCTTAAAGTTTCATAAGTTAGGCAGTAGTACATTTTTCCTAGCTTTTGGTGCTTTTACTGTGTTCTTAGTATATCTAACACACACCAAACAATGTTTAATACCTTTATCAAAATCACTTTCCTCTAAAACAATACATAGTTGGAGCTGAATAAGAGTCTAGAGGCTGCTAGTCTGCAGGCTGCAAGAATTAAAAAGAAAAAAGTAAAAATTAAAGAGAATAGAAATTCTCAGCACTAATTTGTAAGTTACTCTCATCAGGCTGAAGGATCTTGATGAATTCTCCATCTTTCCTGTCAAACTACTGTCAAATAAATAATGCAAGAATCAAGAGGCTAACGAAAGTAATCATAAAGAATGCAAAGTCTACCTGTAGGGCTCTCAGCCAAGATAAGAGGGTCCTGGTTTCTATTGTCTGGATTGCTTACATATTTGCATTAAACAGTCACAAAAGAAAAAATAGAAATAATTAGAGACCTGAATCCCATACTCACAGATGGTGTGTCTTAGCCATTGACATAATTCATTTCTGTCTTGGTTTTCATCTTGCTCGTGGAATCTCGTATCCTTCTGTACAGAGGAACAGATCCCACAAAGCAGCTCAAGTCTCTTTCATCATGAAAGCTGTAGCTTTGAATACTCTGAGGTCAAACCTGAATTTCCTACTTGATGTAGAGCACTAAAAACTAGATTTTGTTCAAAAAGGGTGAGGAGCCTTCAAATATCTAATTCAGCAAGCACTTCTATATGCTTGTCTTTTACTTAGCGGTACTAAGCAAACAAAGTAGGCCTTGGGGAGAACTGAAAGACTGAGTGCAAAACCATAACCAAAGAGCAACCCAGTACCTCTGGAGCTACTAGATACTCTTCTGAGATTGTTTTCTAAGTATAGGATTCATACAATTTCATTTTAACCCTCTAATAGTTACACATTTTTCTCAGCTAGTCACCAAGTCAACTTCTTCTAAAACAGAAATCTAAGACTCTTAAGGAAGTCCAGATTTTTTTTTTTTTTTTTTAAGACAGCTTGCTGAACTTTAGATGGCTGAAGTTAGATTAAAAGGCTTCTACGTTATGTGATTCCTATTTTATGTGCTTCCTTTGGGTTTTTTGCACAGTTTAAGACCATCCAAATTGCACGCAGTCTAGCACCTGCCTTACAATTACTTGTGATTGAGGTTAAAGTACAAAGGGCTTTGAAGTGCCCTATTTGCTGTGTGTGCTCAAAGCATGCCTAATGCAAGTAATAGTGTACATTTTCCTATGGTAGAAGATGCCTCATAGAAAACGGCACAGGCAGAAGAAAAACTGTGGGTGCTATTGTGTACTATTTTAAAGAAAACAGCTTAATGCCTAAAACACCCAGGCAGAAGATTTAGATGTAATTCTGTCCTTGGCCTGAAGGGGAGCTTTAGAATGCCAGAACAAAACCTGCTTTAATCCTGGAAACAGAAAAGTATTCTCTACTAATTTTTAGGGTATAAGAACAGGATCAGAAAGTAGAAGGAAGTCATAGTAGAGTGCTATAGAAACAGTTAAAAAATAATACTGTAATAATATATATTACTCCCATGTCTGAAATTTCTATGAAGGAGCATGGATAAAATTTCCCCCACCACAGATCAGATAAATGGCATATCAATGACATAATGTTATTTAAAGTACATAAATATGAGAAGATTAATCTAACTTTATAACTACATCCTTTCCTTGTATTCTCATGAAATTTTTCTATCACTTTCTCTGAAGGTGTTATAGTCCATTAATTCTGAGAAATAAAATAGGTCAAAGACTTTTTTTTGAGTCCTGACCAAAATAAAAACATTTTTTGTTCATATAGCTCACCTTTATTTCAGAACTATCCAAAAATAGCCTGTGTGGCTGCCTCCTAACTGCCCATAAGAAGCATTTTTTCACCAGTAATATTCTACCTGGACAAAACCTGAGCATTTTTCATGGAGTGCCAGCTAATTTGAGCCACAGCCAAAGGGTTGTCCTTACAATTAAACTGTATGGAAAATTTTGTATTCGTGTTCAGGTCTGTATTCTGGTGCTTTTCCTGTTACTGCTATAGATGTACCAATTGTAATCAGCAGTAGTAATATGGCTTTGTAACACCTGTGCCAGGTGAGAATTAGAAAGCCAACTTTACTAGTTGAGGGAACTGTGTATATCCTATCAAACAACAATATTTCCCTTCTCATTCTGGTGACAACTCCATAGTAGAGATTTTTCTGAAACACTGCATTCTTATAATTAGCTTTTTATCTAAACTTACTGCTGTGGTTTACTTTTACAGTTCTTGCTAATTTATAAAAAGCAATGTGACAAAATACTAAACAAAACACAGGAAATGTATCTTACTCCCCAAATCAAAAACTTTCAGTCTGAAGCATGCTCGAGTAGAATTTTATGGTTGGAGGTCTAAATATAGAGATGAAGAAGTCGTTATGCACTGAGAAGATTGCATCAGAAATAATAAAATTATTCCATTCTCACTAGCCCGTTTATACAATGCATTTAAATAATTTGAAACATAGAATGTTTGGTTGCATTGAATACCTGGGTTTTGACTATTAAACTGTCAGCCTGTATCAGCTAATTCCAGGTAGGTAATCTCACTACATTCCGTGCTAGTCTTTTTCCTTAATAGTCTCACTACTTTCCCTAATAGTCGCACTGAAACCATGGTGGAAAATGATAGGAAAAAATGGTAGGACTATTTTGGAGTGTATACATTTATGAAGATAAAAACACAAACTAGTTATATACATATCATTCTTGTAGGAATTTCACTGAATAGGTGGGGTCTGATTCTCTATTTACCATTAAGAAACAATTCCTGATTTACTTTACACTTTTGCTAATAAGAGGAAATAAAGACTGTATTGTTGTCCATTTTGTTGAAATCAGTCCAATTAACTCTTAATTGTATGAAAAAGTGTTTCATCAATATCTTCTGGTTTTTATGAAATTGATGATCTTAACAGTGTTTTCAGTCAGGAAAGGGGTGAAAAGTCCTGAAACATGCAAGGTTCCAGTGTGGGCTTCTTCCAGTGTAGGCAGAGTATCTGGTATCTGTGGAAGAGCCTTTCCTGTGAGAACTACATATTGTATCTCCTCATCTCCATCGAGCCAGATGACTCTTTCCAACCCCTGACTGCACTTTACACTCTTTGCTGCACATTCAGAGCAACTTTGCAAGGGAGCAGCATGTTTCTGTCACTAATGACATTTTGCTCTACACCTTAGAGAAAAAGAAAAAAAAAAAGAGACCTGTGGGTTAAAATCCTCTGTTTCCTAGCCCAGACAGACAGGGAGAGGTTCGGTATTACTGATAAAATGTTTTTATTTGCTCTATTAGTAGAAGTAAGAGGAAAAAATAGGAGTCTGCTGTCATCATCCATTGCCTATTATATATGTTGCCACAGGCAAGAAACATGCTGTTACTAATTTTAGTTTACTTTGTTCATCTCATTTTGCTTTTGTTAGCTTGCAAATGTGACTGCCTACTGTGATATGACCCAAGTTTCTTGAAATGAGATACTTTCTGGGATTCTGTTGCATAAGATGTGTTGTACAGCTCAAAGCATATTAGACATTTGAAATATCAATACTTCTTCAATTCAGTTAAAATTCATTATCCTGTTTGATTTCATCAGAAATCAGGAAAGTCCAAGGAAAAGGAAGGTGTTTGGAATGCTGGAGACTAAAGGATGAAATTATGATATAAATCCAGTTAATCAAATGTCACCTGTTGGCATATGTGGGGTCAGCATTTTTCTCTGACTATGTGGCACTTTGCTGAACAGTTCAGTCCTATGTTCCTTTGGAGGGAATAGTTACTCTGTCCCTAATTGAAATATATGTGAGGAAGCAAAACCCAAGATGATATTCTTCAGGGGGTTTGGTAGGTTTTATATGGTCTTCTTTCTTTTTATGGGCTCTCATTTCTTATCATCATAGAATCATAGAATGGTTTAGGTTGGAAGGGACCTTGAGGATCATCTAGTTCCAACCCTGCTGCCATGGGCAGGGACACCTCCCACTAGACCAGGTTGCTCAAAGCCCCGTCCATCCTAGCCTTAAACATTTCCAGGGCTGGAGCTTCCACAACTTCTCTGGGCAACACATCCAAGTGCCTTACCACCCTCCCAGTGAAAAATTTCTTTCTTATGTCTAATCTAAATCACCCTCTTCCAGTTTAAAGCCATTCCTCTTTGTCCTGTCACTACTTGCCCTTGTAAAAGGTCCCTCCCCAGCTTTCCTGTAGGGCTTCTTTAGGTACTGGAAAGCTGCTATAAGGTCTCCCCAGAGCCTTCAGCCTTCAGCCTCCAGGCTGAACAACCTCAACTCTCTCAGACTGTCCTTGTAGGAGAGGTGCTCCAGCCCTCTGATCATCTTTGTGCCCCTCCTCTGGACCCACACCAACAGGTCCATGTCTTTCCTATGCTGGGGGCTCCAGAGCTGGACACAGTACAGTATGCCAGGTGGGGTCTCTCGAGAGCAGAGTAGAGGGGCAGAATCACCTCCCTTTACTTGCCAGCCACAGTTCTTTTGATGCAGCCCACGATACAACTGGCTTTCTGGGCTGCAAGCACACATTGCTTCCTTATATTAAGTTTCTTATGAACCAACACCCCCAAGTCCATCTCCTCAGGGCTGCTCTCAATTCATTCTCCCCCCAGCCTCTATTTGTGCTTGGGCTTTCCCCGACCCAGATGTAGGACCCTGCGCTTGGACTTGTTGAACTTCACGAGATTGGCGCGGACCCACCTCTCAGGCCTGTCCAGGTCCCTCTGGATGGCATCCCTCCCCTCCAGAGTGTCTACCTTGCCAGACAGCTTTGTATCAGCACCAAACTTGACAAGGGTGCGTTGAATCCTGCTGTCCATGTCACCAATAAAGATGTTGAACAACACCAGTCCCAGTTCCCTGAGGAACACCACTCGTATCTGGTGTTTGCTTGGACTTTGAGCCATTGACCACAACTCTTTGAGTGCAACAGTCCAGCCGGTTCCTTATCCACTGAGTGGCCCATCTGTCAAATCCAATTTAGAGACCAGGATATTGTGCAGGACAGTGTGAAACACTTTGCACAAGTGCAGGTAGATGACATCTGTTGCTCTTCCCTTGTCCATTACCTCTGTAACCCCCTCGTAGAAAGCCACCAAATTTGTCAGGCATGACTTACACTTGGTGAGGCCATGTTGGATGCCACCAATCACCTCTTTATTTTCCATGTGCCTTAGCAGAGTTTCCAGGAGGATCTGCTCCATGCTCTTGCTGGGCACAGAGGTGAGACTTACTGGCCTGTAGTTCCCTGGGTGTTCCTTTTTTCCCTTTTTGAAAATAGGGGTTTCTTAAACCTCTGCAATATTTTTAATGGTCACTCTCATTTTGTGTCAGGAAGTTTAATCTGTTAATTAGACCATGTATACATAACATTTCTTGTATTGGTTTGAAATACTTTTGCAAAGCATGTGTAGGACTTTTTTTATCTCAGAACGTAGACAGAACTTTAACAACACATTCATTTCCCCTTTTTGATTCTGCCTGTTTTAAACTTCATTTTACACCTCAATAGAATATTCTTACCAAAATACAAAACACAATGAACAATCAATAACCTGTGATACAGAGCAGTGTTGTGGAATGGAAAAATGAAAAAGATTATATTATTTCCTATGGAGATTTACCCACCTAGTAAGAGAAAAAATGTGTACTATCCATGATTTTTTTGGGGAGTGTGACAAGTTCCATACCAAGCCTTATGCAGCCAGAGAAATAGAGATTCTAAAATCCAATAATCCCCCTTATAGTCTGCTTCCTCTACTCTGTATCATATATTCTATACCCTGTAAGTCTTCCATGTTTCATTCATTGTCTCACTCACTGATGCAGTTGCTATATTCATACCAGCTGAAGTTCTTAAAGAATGAACACACAAATACGGAGAGTTGGAAACTTGCCTAAAAAAAATCCTTTGCGCACCATACTTGCCTTAGGAATCACAGGAAAATCTATGTTCCTAAATTAGGGCAATACTTTTCCCAGTCTTCTTGTATTATCCCTGGAGAGACACTTAATCCTTCAGAAAGGTATTTGGGGCATCTACATTACATTTCTCTTAAGCCCTCCAGAGATGCCTGGCTTTTCAGGACACTGTGCAGGGAAGCTATTTTCCTAATTTAGACAAATATGTTAATGTATCTCAGAATCATAGAAAAATTTAGAAAGAATTTCTGGAAGTTATCTAGTCCAAGACCTCACTTCAAGCCCCACCAACTAGATCAAGTTATTAAGAGGTTTGGCCAGTAGAGTATAAATCTCTTCAGGGATGGAGTCCATCTCAACCTCTCTTGGCAACCTGTCCCAGTTTATGATTATTTTAGTGGTGAAAAGCTTTACCCTAATATAGATCTTATTTTTCCTAGTATCATAGTCTGTCTCGTTGCAATTTGTGTCCAGAGAATCATAGAATCAGAGAATTGTTGAGGTTGGAAGGGACGTTTAAGATCATCAAGTCCAACCATTAACCTAACCTGACAAAACCACTTCTAAACCATGTCCCCAGGTACCACATCTACCCTTTTTTTAAACACCTCCAGGGATGGCAAATACCCCACCTCCCTGGGCAGCCTATTCCAATGTTTAACAACCCTTTCAGTGATTTTTTTTTTTTTTTTTCTAATATCCAATCTAAACCTTATCTGGCATAACTTGAACCCATTTCGTCTTGTCCTATCACTTGTCACCAGGGAGAAGAGATCAGCCCCCATCTCACTACAACCTCCATTCAGGTAGTTGTAGAGGGGGATAAGGTCTCTCCTCAGCCTCCTCTTCTCCAGGCTAAACAACCCCAGTTCCCTCAGTTGTTCCTCATAAGACTTGTCCTCCAGACCCCTCACCAGCCCTAAGAGCTTCTTGTCTATCACTGTACACCTCCAAGAAGAGTCTGTCTCCGTCCTATGCATAAAACTTCATTAATATCTCCCCTTAGCCTTATCTTCTTAACACTGAAAAAACTCGGGTTTCTCTACCTCTTAAATATTTTGTGATACATCCTCCTAATCATTTTGGTCATTCTCTGGTGTACTCACTCTAGTGCATCAATGTCTTTCTTGCACCAGGGAATAATAACTGAACACAGTACTCCAAATGCAGCCTCCCACCCACTGAACAGGGGGGAATAATTACTTCCCTTGACCTGACAGCGATGCTTTTGCTGACACAGACCAGAATGCATTTAACCACCTTTGCCACAAGGCCATAATATTTGCTATGTACCATGACCCTTTCTGGCGCCATTACATACTCTCTAGTGTCATTAGATGATATGAATACTATCTAAAATGAACACTAAGAAACATCTTGAAGGCAATGTATGAAAATGTGGTGTAGCCATCAGTGTTGTGGTCCCCTCTTACATGTGTCATGCAGATGGTGAGAGCAGGTGATCTCAGTGATAGCGTCTGGCATTAAAAACTAATAACATGTAATACTACTGGCATCTCCAGAATGCTTTTAATTATTTCATCTCCAAGCTACTTCTGTGAATTATAGTCTCTCAATCTCTATTATTTCATTAAGGTGTATATCACCACCTTGCTTTGTTATTTTATCTCCAGTCATTCAAGAAAAGTGCTTGACTATAGGTCATTTTGTGGCAAACAGGTTTGCCAATTACAATGCTCACTTGTATTCTACCTGAATACATTTCTCACTAATTTATTTAATTAAATGGTGTGTAGCACTTTTTTTTTCTTCGATTTCAATGTTTCTGCAAATAAAGCAAATTCTTTAAGTTAAATGAGAGGAAATCCATACTTTAAAAGCAATAAATACTCAGAATTTTTCTTCTGATTTGTAAAGTTCATGTTGAAATTTTAAAGCATATTCTCTTTTTAAAAAACTTGTCTCCTATGAGTTTCACTTTTGTATGTGTATATATACAAATACATATGCATCAAGTTATAGAGATTATAGAAAATTCTGATATAGTGATAAACTCATATAAGTAATTTAAGATTATCAGCTTTTTCCATCAAGTAAAAAGGAATCACAGAAGTAAATACTAATGTGGCATTATTTTTTTATCTGTGTCTCAATATATTTTTCATCCAAAATAATTTTTTCTTTTGTCTAAGACAAATTCAGGGAGTATACAAAAAGATAGTGATGTGCTGCCGATATTTTTGCAAGGGTTTCCCTGAAAATCCCCTTATATCCTGTAATTACACATCTACCTCAATACTGTATTCATTTTCAGATAAGATGAGTAAGAAATTAGAAAATGCTTTCTTATTCACATAAGAAAATTCTTTCCAATATCTATAAAAAACGAAATTAATTATAAAAGAAGCATTTAACAATAGCACTTGCTTTGAATGCTTATTTTTTTCCTAGAAACAATAGTTTATGATAACAACTTTCTCCCTGTTTGAACTTCTGTTTTTTGAACAGCGACGTGGATTTTTTCATGCCTTTGAAAGGCATGTCTTATATAATTTATATTGGAAGAGGAAAATGGATTTGTGATAAAAAGACACATTTTAAAATCTCTTGTTGTTGTGATTCCCAGAGACTTTCCTTATTATAAGAAAGTATAGGGAAGGAGCAAACAAGTGCACCCACGTCAAGTTTACCTACGACATCAAGCAATGTGTTGTGGTCGACACACTGGAGGGAAGGGATGCCATCCAGAGGGACCTGGACAGGCTGGAGAAGTGGGCCTGTGCCAACCTTATGAAGGTAAACAAGGCCAAGTGCAAGGTTCTACATCTGGGTTGGGGCAATCCCAAGCACAAATACAAGCTGGGTGGAAAATGGATTGAGAGCAGCCCTGAGGAGAACTTGGGGGTGTTGGCTGATGAGAAGCTCAACTTGAGCTGACAATGAGTGCTTGCAGCCCATAAACACAGTCATATCCTGGGCTGCATCAAAAGAACCGTGGCTGGCAAGTCGAGGGAGGTGATTCTCTCCCTCTACTCTGCTCTCGTGAGGCCCCATCTGGAATACTGCATCCCCCAACATAGGAAAGACACAGACCTATTGGAGCAGGTCCAGGGGAGGGCCATGAAGGTGATCGTAGGGGATGGAGCACGTCTCCTACAAGGACAGTCTGAGAGAGTTAGGGTTGTTCAGCCTGGAGAAGAGGAGGGTCCGGAGAGACCTTACAGTGGAGGTGTCTATACCAGTATCTATAGAAAAGGTGGTGAAGGACTCTTATTAGGAAATGTAGTGATAGGAGTAGGGGTAATGGTTTTAAAATGAAAGAGGGTAGATTTAGAATAGATATAAGGAAGAAATTCTTTACTGTGAGGGTGGTGAGATACGAGAACAGGTTGCCCAGATAAGTTGCCTCACCCCTGGGGGTGTTCAAGGTCTGGTTGGCCTGGCCTTGACACCTGGTCTATTGGAAGGTGTCCTTCCCCATGGCAGGGAGTCTTAAACCAGATGATCTTCAAGGTCCTTTCCAACCCAAAACATTCTATGATTCTATGTTTCTGTGAAATTTATAAAAGACAATTTAATATTTCTACACCTTTTTTTTTTTTTTTTTTCCCCACTGCCTTTATTTCCAACCCACTCCTTTTTATGCTCTTCTGCTAGGTATTTCAAGACAACTTCTTCTGAAAAAAGTAGGGCATTGCTTTTCTTCCACAGAATCTGTAACCCATACTTTATGTTACCTGTAGTCATCAAACTATGCTATCAAAATACCTGTAAACACAACTTACCTCAGTGCAGCTGAAGCCAATTTTTGTGTGCCTTGAAGGTAATCATCTTTGACATTTTCTCTACTGTTAAACATTCTCAGTAAAATACCTTGAAGAACTAGTATGTCAGAAACAAATACAAACCTCTGACACATAACTGTCTTGATAACCTTGATATTATATCCAATAAGATCCAAAGCTGCCAGATAAGTCAGATCTAGCTGATCCATCAAGCTCTGAAGCTTTGGGGACATTTTCACATAGAACTGCTAAACTTTTTGTCCTGTTGTCTTTTCTTTGATTGGCTTCTTCCCCTTCCATATCTTTTCACAGGCTCTCAACAGAAGAGCTAAGAGGGTCAGGCAGGAGAAAAGAAAAAACAATTCAGTAGAGCAGTATTCTGCCCTGCCATGGGCTCCTTTCCCAGAGCAGCAGGTTTTCCATCCGCTATGCCAGCATGGCCAGAAGAGACAATTAAACCTTTTATGTTTGATAGGCCAGCAGGCTGGCTGGTCCTTTATCAATTTCTATGGGAAACAACTCAAACTTGGAAAGAAAACAAGTCTCCCATCATAAAATTGTCATTCATTATTGTTCTTCTTCAATCAACGAAATATTAATCAAATGAAAACATTCCTACAGCATGAAGTATACAGAAATTGCATTAACTTCAAAATATTTCATTGCTGGTTTAAGCAGTCTGCAGACAATTGATTGTCTATTAACTCTTCATGAGTCCTAAATGGTGTCTACTTCATGGCTTAAAAAGAAGTGCTTAACACAAGAAATCATCATGAAACCAATACAAATCAACTTGCATTACAATTTTTAAATTGTAATTTATTGTGGAAATAATTTGTAGTCCATACTGTAACCTAAGCATTTGAATTTGATAATTTCAGAACCTTTTTATAGTGAAATAATTAAATAGCTATCGTGCGGTATTTTGAAGGACTCATCATTTTATTAAATGTAAGTATAGATGCTAGTTATCCATGTAACACTTATTGTAACAATTTTCAAATTATAACAGAAAGACCTGAATCTTGACCAGATTGTGCAATTATCCTCAGTGTCCTATCTGTATACTAAGAAAATATCGTGTTTATATTTCTTCATACAGTAATGCTGCTGCTTGGTTTAAGTTTCAACTTCACTTGAAAGCTTTTGAGTTCATTATTTCACCCATGAGGAAGGAAGTGAAATGGTACAAAACATTAATTATAATAAATTACTATTTTAAAAACTATACTACAACTTTAATAAAATAATTCATGTATAGTATATTTTCTCTTTATTGTTTTACATTGGAGCAAGTTATCATTTATAGGGCAGACAGTATGAGAGCACTCATTAAAAAGGAGCAAACACAGTGTGTAAAGGTTATTTTGCCTAGCATCAATTACAGTATAGTCAGTGACAAGAGAACTGCCAGCCCAAGGGCTAGACTCTGTGATGACAGTCAGACATCCACAGAGGAGGAGTTTGCAGTGATAAAACTGTTAAACACGTGATTTATAGTCATAAAACTTTTTTGCCATCTGATCCTTCAGAAGGGAACCATCAGTGACAGGAAAACATTGCAAAAAGACTATCAGAGGAAAAATAAATATTTATAAATATTTATAAATATAATGTGAATTAAACAGGAAAGAAGAAATGAAGAAAATGCATTATTATTAATTCTGTACATAGAGAAATGAGCATGTATGTCTACGCATATGGACATATAGTATATATACGAAATACATTTAAAGCATCAAAGAAATGTGTGCGGTTTACATTACATTTGGATATGGCATAGATGTATGGTATAGATAACCTATATAAGTGAAAACATTACTTGCACTTTTTCTAAAATAGCAGCTTCCATAACATTTTGGCTTGAAGAAATTAGCGTATTAGCTATTTCAGGACAAGTACATGGTATTTAAATTTGAAAGAACTACTGGCAATTACATTCATTTCAGCTATTTGAACTAAAAGGAAAATAATCCCATGACATGCAGATATAACTTTATTATTTACTTGAATTTAAAAAGAATAATTATGGAAAACAATAGAATTATTGTGCTGAATGTGTTTTTAAAGTATTTAACATGAAATGGAGTGCCAAGCAAAGCTTAAACCAGGCATGAAAATTAGATGAATTGCATTGAAAGTAAGTGGGGACAGTGTTAGAGGTATTAATATGTGGCCAAAATAGGAGGTTTTGATAGTGGATCTTCACATCCCTGCAGCCTGGCAAACTAATACATGTACCTTGCTCTTTTTTCATGAATTCCTCATTTAGCTGACATGATCCTGCAACCTTTTTTCATGTCTATGGAATAGTCCATGCAATACACCAGATATTCAACTAGGCTCAGCAGCTGCAAGCTACACTAGGTTTTAAAAGAATCTATCATCGCCCAATAGCGTTTCGTAAAAAAAATAGCCACATTTTCAGTGAAACTCATCATGCTGGATGTAATAAACTCATTTTTTTCTGTATAAAACCTGTTCTAAGCCACTTATAAAATTTAATAGCAAATTATAACCTTTCAACAGAGTCCCAAAGAACATCTAAAGATTTCCTATATGATAGTGCCATCTGGGAAAGTGAACACGGATGTGTTTAAAGTGGGATATTAGCCCTTTTCTGTTTGTCTAATAAAAGTTGCTATCATTTCTTCTTTCACCACTTTTCCTTAGAAATCAATACAGCTCTAAAGCCACTTTGCATTTTTAACAGGTACAATTTGTTTTCTGTGCAATTTTTTTATGTTCTGCATCAGGAAATTCCTGTCTTCATGAATGCATGCATTGCCCATGAAGGAGGAGCTAGAGAAAGATGTCATGGCCGGTATTATTTCTTTGATAGAATTGGATTGAAAACTGTTTTCTGTTGAAAAGTGGTTTTAATTTTCTTATTTAAATCTGAATTTAGAAGTGTTACCAGTAGATAAGTGGATCACAATTATTCACAATTCTGTAAATACATTGAGTTTTTCTTTTATTCTTCCCTCTGCTTTTTTTTTTTTTTTTTTTTTTTTCCTTGCTGAAACTATTGCTTAAGGACATTTTTCCTTCTCAGATAAGTCCATGTTCTGCCAAGTAAAACTATGGAAGGGTCTGCTAAGACCTAGCATAAACATACATAACTGAATTGACCTCATATGGCCGTTACAACAATAGAAGAGATAACTAAAATGGCAAGCAGATTAAAAAGAGCAGAAGTCAGTACACTGTCAGCCTTGTCTATCTTGCACTATTCTGTCTACTTGCAGCTTTCCTTTGCTTCCAAGATCACTCAAGCATGTAATAAGTAGATTTTCAATGAGTTGGAACTTCCTGCATTAGTTGATGTTTTGACATGTTTTTCTGCAGCAGTGTCATCAGGGTTTTTCTACCTTTTTCCTAAGTGGGCTACACTGATAAAGTAAAAGCAGATAACTTAGGCAACTACAAAAATGTCTTCTGGGTTTGATCATCCAGTATTTTTCATATGGTTTCACATATCATCTAGTATTTCCAAACTTACCTTCATTCATATTATAACACAAAAACAGGTTATAATAATCAAGTTTCAGTCACTGGTTGCTTTCATCAGTATAAGAACCAGTTCAAAAGCAGTAAAAGAATATCCCCCATTCTAATAAGATTTTGCTCTACCTTTGTTTCCTAAGAGGTATTATAACTGTAAGGCTCAGACATAACTCAAGAAGTCTCATAACTGTGGTACCTCAAACCTATGCTGTTCTGAGGTTGCGAAAATTTCCAAGTCTCTGTCTAAATCCTTTTCTCTAGGAAAAATAAGAATAATAAAAAAAAATATCTAAGGTCAATTAGATGAAAGAGAAGGATATAAAGCAACTAAGGTGTTCACTCAGGAGACAGGAGACCTTGGTTCTACTAAGTACTTAAGGGATTATTTTATATCAAAATTTAGTGAAAAAGCCCCACATGAATGGCTCTTATGAACAAGGTTTGGAATTTAGTTTTGCTTCATTCCAGGAAATTGTTTCATCAACCAGCAATTTTTTTTGAGTTAAAGACAGTGAATGATCATTCATACAGACAGTCTGCGTTTGAGGGCAATCAAACTTGCAGTCATAATGTCTATAGATCATTTTATTTACCAGGGATGAGAGCGTTGTTAGGGACAGTTCTAGTAAATGACAAAGTGGACAGTATTGTAAAAAAAATAGATTATTAAAAGCAGAAATATCCTAGAACTTCAGTAAAAGGAGTGCTTTAATGCTCTTTTTGCTAGTAATGGTTCAAGCAGGTAATGAGACAAGAGTGTCTAAGAGAAAATTGATTAAAGCTCAAGAATTTTCTAACAAATCAACTAATCTAGGAGAGGGAGAAAGAGACCTAGTCCTTTATCAACACAAGTTACTTTTGGGTTTGATGTGGACTCAGTTTAAATCTAAACTGAAGTGAGAATCAACATTCTTGATAGATATATGAAAAGAAATCATGATATTTTTATTTTTTTTTTAACTTTGGAAAAAAATCACAGAATCACAGAATGTTCAGGGTTGGAAGGGACGTCTGGAGATCATCTAATCCAACCCCCCTGCCAGAGCAGGGTTACCTACAACAGGTTGCGCAGGCGTCCAGGTGGGTTTTGAATGCCTCCAGAGTGGGAGACTCCACCACCTTTCTGGGAAGCCTGTTCCAGTGCTCTGCCACCCTCAAAGTAAAGAAGTTCCTTCTCATGTTAAGATGGAACTTCCTATGTTCAAGTTACCCCTTGTCCTATCACTGGGCACCACTGAAAAAAGACTGTTCACAGTCACAAATCACCAAACATAGCTGCCCAAGATGAACTGTTACTTCCTATAGATGCTATTTTATCAAAGGCACTCCAAAGTCCTTCTGATTTAATAATTTAATTAGGGAAATATATATAACATAGTGATATAAATATCTTTTGCCTACATAAGGC
The DNA here is from genome assembly GCF_000708025.1 of Charadrius vociferus. Taxonomy (NCBI): domain Eukaryota; kingdom Metazoa; phylum Chordata; class Aves; order Charadriiformes; family Charadriidae; genus Charadrius; species Charadrius vociferus. The sequence continues at coordinate 503,672 of NW_009646426.1, read as the reverse complement.
AAATAGTGTCAGGAAGAGGGATTTGCTGAAACAGCTGTAAAAGCAAAAGCTTTCCAGCATGCCTATATCCCAGTATTATATTTACTAATTATTCTAATACACAGAAACAAACAACCCTCCTAAACAAACTCAGAACCAAAAAGCTATTATTATAGCCAATAAAGAAAAGTAGATTAGACTACATCTTATATTTTGCTGTTTTCACCATTAATGTTGTCATTCTTTTGAATATATTTAACATAGTGTTTTAATTGGCATGTTACAGGTTACAATATCAATGACATTATCTTTAACAAATGTACCTTCCATCATAATTTTAATAATTAAAACTATAATCATTTAAGATAATATTTATAATATTTCATCTTGACCTCAGTGAGATAAAGCTGCATTTATGAATTAAATTTGGGATGAGGTTTAATAGCTGTTTAATGCTTAGATCCCCAACACAGCAGAGATGTTCAATTCTGAACATGAAGTTACTAATGAAACCAATAGCAGACTATGCTTTCCAACTGCAAGATTGTTTTCTTGAATTCAGACTCAAATTCAGTAGACTGATTTATCAAACTTAAACACACAGAATATATAAGAAAACTTTTAAAAAGTAGCTTTAATATTGTGCTGTGTCCTTTAGTAGTTATCCATGGCACAGGAAAGAGAATTTCAAGGGAGATGGATATGTCCACCCTTTTTTGGTTTTACCATGAAACAATGCAACTTCTCTGCTGTAGGATGGTCTACGCCAACTTTTGTGGGAAGCAAACTTTCAAATACTTATGTGGATCATTTATATTATAGCAAATCCAGGGCAACATTATATGTATTTAACTGTAAATGTAGTTATTGATAATAACATAATATTAATTATAATAAAGTCTAACACTTGTATGTAATGTAGCATGCAATGCGCATTATGTGTAGTATAAAATAACTGTAATTATTTTGTAACTTTTATATAGCAGTATCTTTCAATTATAGTAGTGTCAGGACAAACAGGCACAGGCAAAGTAGGCTATTATTAAGGCATAATAACCCTTGGGATGTCTCTACCAAAATCCCAAGAAGGGAAGATACACTTGTGGGTTGGTAGCTAGTGCTCAAGATCAGCTTTCCCTTCAATATATCTTAACTTTATCCCTTTATAGAGGCCAATAGGAACAGTGACCCTAAATCTGCAGGAGTCCGTCATCCTTTTGCAAGCTCTCTCGTCCTCTTTCCCCTGCCTGTGGTAGAAGCAGATTACCACACAAAATCTCTAGTTCCTGCTTCTTAACGACAACATGCAATTTTGTCTGTACTGATGACGTGCCATAAACTAGCTCTGAGTAGTGTTTTATAGCATTTCATACTGATTTACAACTCTTTTAATGGTGTTCCCACTGTATTTTTGAATCCTTTCTGATTATTGGGAATTTAAGTTTTATACCAGCATTCTACTACTTCCTGAGGACTTTTATTATTTTTTTTTTTAACAGAAGAAATCAAAATGTAATCAAACTGATTAAGAATAAAAGAAACTTCAATTTTTCAACTGAATAGTTCTTTTTAGCTAAAGCAACATAGAAGACTGGAAGAATCAGCAAGCTTAATCCCATGCTTTTGGAGGTTTCCATTTAAAATAAACAATTCATAGATCTGCCAGGTTGCATTATAAAAGTAAACCTCGTGTTCCTATCCTTGTTATAAACAGGTATCAGGCTAAGCCTCAGAGTGGAAAGTTTCACTTTCCCGAAAGTGAGCATGCCAAAAAATATTGAATAGTTTCCCAAATTCCTAGGTAAGGTATTTTTAGAACAGAGTCTAATAACTGCAGATCAGTAACTTCCCTCCTCCCCGTGGAAGACTCAGAAATGCTCATTGACATGAATTAAATTAAAAGGTTTCAAAACACTGAGAATTCACTTAATTTTCATAGCATCATAGAATCATAGAAAGGTTTGGTTTGAAAAAGACCTTCAAGATCATCTAGTTCCACCTGCCCTGTTATGGCCAGAGACACCTTCCACTAGACCAAGTTGCCCAAAGTCCCATCCAACCTGGTGTTGAACACTTCCAGGGATGGGACCTCCACAACTTCTCCGGGAACCTGTTCCAGTGCCTTACCACCCTTGCAGTAAAGAATTTCTTCCTTATGTCTAATCTACCCTCTTGCAGTCTAAAACTTTTACTCCCCGTCCAATCATTACACTCCTTGATAAAGTGTCCCTCCCCATCTTTCCTGTAGGCACTCTTTAAGCACCGTAAGGCTGCTATAAGATCTCCCCAGAGCCTTCTCTTCTCCAGGCTGAACAATCCCAACTCTCTCAGCCTGTCTTCTTAGGAGAGGTGATCCAACCCTCTGATCTTCTTTATCACCATGCCTTGGACTCGCTCCAACAGGTCCATGTCCTTCTTATTTTGGGGACTCAAGAGCTGGACACAGTACTCCAGGTGGGGTCTCACCAGAGTGGAGTAGAGAGGTAGAATCACCTCCCTTGACCTGATGGCCATGCTTCTTTTGACACAGCCCAGGATGTGGTTGGAATTCTGGGCTGTGAGCGTACACTGCTGGCTCATGTTGAGCTTGTCATCAACCAACACCCCCAAGTCCTTCTTCTCAGGGCTGCTCTCAATCCATTCTCTGCCCAACCTGTATTTGTGCTTGGGCTTGCCCCGACCCAGATGTAGGACTCTGTGCTTGGCCTTGTTGAACTTCACGAGATTGGCATGGGCCCACCTCTCAGGCATGTCCAGGTCCCTTTGGATGGCATCCCTTCCCTCCAGCATGTCAGCTGCTCCACACAGCTTGGTGTTGTCAGCAAACTTGCTGAGGGTGCACTCAATCCCACTTTCCATGTTGTCAACAAAGATATTAAATAGCACTAGTCGTAGCAGCAACCCTTGAGGAACGCCACCTGTCACTGCTTGCCATTTGAACATCAAGCCACTGACTTTAACTCTTTGAATGATACCATCCAGCCAGTTTCTTATCCACTGAGTGGGCCATCCATCAAATCTATTTCTCTCCAATTTAGAGACAAGGATGTTGTGTGGGACAGTGTCAAATGCTTTGCACAATTACAGGTGGATGATGTCAGTTGCTCTTAGTGAAGCCATGTTGGCTGTCACCAATCAACTCCTTATTTTCCTTGTGCCTTAGCAGAGTTTCCAGGAGGATCTGCTCCATGATCTTGCTGTGCACAGAGGTAAGACTGACACTGGCTTGTAGTTCCCCTGGTCTTCCTTTTCTCTATTTTTAAAAATGGGGGTTATGTTTCCCCTTTTCCAGTCAACTGGAGCTTTACAGGAGTGCCTCAGCTTCTTTATATGGTGGATAGTGGCTTAGCAACTTCATCCGCTGGTGCCCTCAGGACCCGTGGATGTATCTCATCAGGTACCATGGACTTGTACACCTTTAGATTCTTCAGCTGGTCTTGAACATGTTCTTCTCCTACAGTGGGCTGTTCCTCATTCTCCTGGTCCCTGTCTTTGCCTTCTGCAACTTGGTTGACATCTCATTCCTATTCTGCATATGCTACCCTCTGATCAATAACATTTTCCTGTCCCTTTAGCCTTTACTGACTTCATGCATAGCAGCTATGCTACTTTTCCCGCTGTGTTTATATTACTAAAAGTATTCATGCAGTTTCCAATGCTTGCTTTATTTTCCTCTTCAAAAAAGAGCTTATTTTGACTTTTGAGAATTTCCACTATCTATTCAAAATTTGTGTTGTCTGCCTAATTTTCCTTTTATTTGTTACATGTTTCTGACTACTCTTAATATCCTTTGGAGTATTGCATATTCAAGTAGCTCTAAATTACAAGTATTATTTTTTTTAAGATACAATCAGTTCACATTTCAGTTTAAAAGAAAAACTCAATCTTTATATTTATTTGACTAATATTTTCAGTACAGCTGACCCCATTTATGAGTTCATTTTATTTATTCATTTTCCCTTTTTAAATACAGAACTTCAGCTACAAAACTTACTTCTGCGGAAAGTTGTGAAATAAGTTTCTTCATGCTTGTGAAGTACTCTGTTGCTATAGTGATGACTGTAATAGAAAAAGCTACGAGAAAGGCAGTAACTCTGTCTTGAGGACATGGTTTCAATAAAGTCTAATAAATGAAATATACAGCTGTAGAGTGAAAATAAAAAGATAAGATAAAATATTGAATTTTTTTTTTTCCATGAGGATCATCCATTTTACACACTTCATGAGATAGTCCTGGGGGAGAGGATGTGGCAGGAAGGAAAGTTGCACAATTTATATATAGTTGCAAATTTACAAGGAGGTGCAGAGTTGAAAAGCAGCCTTAATTCTAAAATTTCCTAGATTATTAGGCTTGGGGATATTTTTCTTTAACAAAGTGTCACTGCTGTTCTGGCACTTCCCTGGACATGCAAGAAACTTAGCCTTAGTTCTGTAATAATTGAAATACTGTTTCCTATTATTTTCTATCTGGAAGTTTAGTGCCTTTTCTGCTGCATCCTTTTTTTCTTTTGCCTCCAGTCATAAAAAACCTACCTCTACTGTATACAATCCAGGAATGCCTGGCTGATTTACAATACACTCTTCACCAACCCCAACTATTTTTGGGTTAATCTATCTCCACTAGCACACATACAACATTGCTTACATCACTGTCAGATGTAGCCCAGAGATAGCTATCTTGAATTGTTTATGATGATTTAAAACTGGTAGAGTCTGATACAAGTTTCAAAAAAGAAACAGACAAAGTTTTTTTGGAATAAAACATAAAGAGAAATATAAGGCAAAATATCTCTCAGGTAAAATGTCACTATTTTCCGAAGATATTGGTGAATGTGATCCTTAGCTGTATACTTGGTTTAGGCAATGTACGTACCTGAATACATATAAGAATATGTTTAAATACACTTACCAAATTTCTGGTGACTTTTTTCTATACACAATTCGTGGGCAGAGTACAGCATGTTTAATATCACTTTGAAATACAACATATTTACTAAAATAAGATCTGTTTCCAATCCTTGATGAAATGATATGAGGTAACTGAGCTGCAGCAATCATATTATGGAACAATTTCTGCTATCCAGGCTACTGAGTCATTCTTATCAATCATACATACTTAATTTATGCGTGTGTGTGTGTGTATCTCTTGTTTAGCTTATTTATACTTTTTTTTTTTTAAGAATATAAAGGGAAAAAGTTTTTGTATATCGGTATTCCACGCTTGATGTAGATGCAATTTTCTCCAAACATTGTAGAAAGTAAAGAATTAGTATGATATTAGGGCAATGCAAGGTATTACACCCACCTTGAAAATTAAGTTATATTTTTTTCATTTTGTGATGTAAAGTAACCACTGTGGATCCAGAATCTGATAGAACAATATAATAAAAATTTAAAAGGCTGCACTATTGTCTAACTGGGTTAATTTTTTTTTAGGTAAAAACTCTGTTGTGATATTACAGCAAAGAAATGCAATTCTTGAACTATGTAAGTGCCAGGAATGTAATATTGTTACACATTAGAAAACCTATTGAGTGCAAAAAGATCATTCCATCTGCCTCCTGCCTGAAAAAGGTGAACTCTAGAAGAAATCTATAGTCTCAGGTGCTGTAGATGTCATAGCTGACAGTCTGAGTTTGCTCTTAGGAAAAAGGTATATGATTGGTAGAAATTTTGTCTGATTTCACCCAAGCCTACAGAATGCTGGCATTTGGATTTGTACATGAAATGTTTTTTGAGTAGGTTACCAATGATGACTATGACTTCTCAAGACATACTTGCTGCTGGACAGACTATGTGACATATATAGAAGTGCTAAAACAAACAGTAACTGCAGACTTGGTTTTGCTTCAGACATTTGAAGAAAATTCAATAAAATCCATGAAGGTGGGACCTGCTACTTTAATTTTTTCATGTCTACAGAAGTTCAGTGTACGTGTATAATTTCTTGGATTAGATTACTGCCTGTGGTTAAATTTGGGGTTATATTATTAAACACTTAACAATTGGAATTCCTTTTCTCTTTTTGTTTTTCTGTAATAACTATTTCAGAAAAGCAGTTCAAGGTTCCTCAGAAGTATGACAAAGAATTATCACTGCTATTCTGGAGATGAAGAACCAGACTCCTCTTGCCACAAAAAGGGGAAGGTCGAAGACAGGAGAAAATGCTTTGGAGACCTAACTTGCTCTTTGGCTGTTAAAGGGAAATTATGGGAGTTTGGCAATGACTGCTGCTGTTGGGAAGGATTACATGTCTCTCCCCTTCCCTCATCAGAAGATGTCAGTTTATGTACATTCTGTGAATTTCTTGGATTAGATTACTGCCTGTGGTTAAATTTGGGGTTATATTATTAAACACTTAACAATTGGAATTCCTTTTCTCTTTTTGTTTTTCTGTAATAACTATTTCAGAAAAGCAGTTCAAGGTTCCTCAGAAGTATGACAAAGAATTATCACTGCTATTCTGGAGATGAAGAACCAGACTCCTCTTGCCACAAAAAGGGGAAGGTCGAAGACAGGAGAAAATGCTTTGGAGACCTAACTTGCTCTTTGGCTGTTAAAGGGAAATTACGGGAGTTTGGCAATGACTGCTGCTGTTGGGAAGGATTACATGTCTCTCCCCTTCCCTCATCAGAAGATGTCAGTTTATGTACCCCAAGCTTACACAGCTCATAGGTGACAGAGAGATATCCTTTCTTGGTGTCTGATAGGAGCAAGCAAGCAGCAGTTTTGCTGCCCCAGCAGTCTGTTCCCAAGGCAACTGTCTTATTCACCTGAGCTCGGAGCTGGTCTTGATGCTTCCTAAAGGCAGAGTTTTCTTATATGTTCCTGTCTTCATTTTTATAATTCTCATTTCAGACTAGTTGTGAACACAATTTCTCTCAATTCTTTCTTCAAACTCATTTAAAGTAAAAAACCTATCACTCCTGACAAACAGAGACTTCCTGTGCCTGAACTCCTTGTTCATGAAGTTCAGGATATCTCAGGTCCAGAAAATGAGACCATCAGCGTTTTTATGCTTGCATATATGAATACATGAATACCTAATGTTTTAGCAAGAAGGTCCTAATTCCCATTATTTCCTACACACTCCATGACATGGCACTCCATGAATTTGCAATTGGAATCAACCAAGAACTTTTTCAAAAAGATATTTTTGTAAAATTAATCAAACTCAAAAGCTCTGTGGGAACAAATGTCAGAAACGTCTCATGAACCCTAGGGGTTAAGGATGTCATAGCAGAATCCTTGTGGCAAAGAGAATTCTCATCTGCCAGTGCTCATGGGAAGACAATTATTTCTCTTGTGAAACTGCAGACCACCTCTCAAGTTGATATACATTGGCCTTACTGCTATCTTTGGGGAAGAAAACCAACTATGTTCATTTTTTATTTGCCAGACTGTTGTTTAAAGACAATCTTACTTGTAATCTGTTACTTCAATATCCTCAAAAAAGATGTTTACAAGTGGTAAAAGGGACATAGATATAGATATGAAATACCATCATGAAATATGAAATACCATCATGATAATCAAACATTTGCAGTGATATTGAATTTAAGATGATGGCCTCCTGAATATTTTTAGTAAGAGATACTGTAATATCTGGTTTCAATATTTTTTTAATTAGGATTTTTTTCTCAACAATAGAATGGAATGTATAATCAAGAGCCCAGAGAAATACACTAATTTTAGAAAAGTCCAGGTATATATTCTCATACAGGACATAAAAAGCACATTTTCTTATCTTATAGCTCATGTTATTCTGACTTAGTCTCTAATAATCAATGAACATGAGCTATCTCTAAATGATTAATCTCAACCTCTCATATTTTAGTTGTTTTTCTCCAGAAAATGGATTGCATTTTTTTGAAATGAGGATGTAAACCTCAATTTTCCTTAACTGTTCTAACTTCCAGGCTATTAAATCTGTTCTTTCTCAAGAATTAGGTATTTAATTATTCATATTTAGTGAAACAGCATCATCAGCAAAGACAGGCATAATTCCATCTAGTTGTTCACTAACCTGGAGATTAGAGAACATATAGCATGTAGGAGGCACTCTTTCATCAGTTTCATTATATCCAAGTAAACCAAACAGGAACTTGCACCTGTATTTCTCTTATCCTTTAATAACCAGTATGTTAGATATTCTGAAGAAGGCATGTATGTCCTTCAGATTCTTGAAATGACACTATTTTTACAATAAAAAGGGAGAGGTTTTTGAAAACTTAGAATTATCTGTCAGACTGAAAAACTTCATGGCTGTCTTATCTATGCTTGTTCTTGTTTATTCTGTAGGGGGCAGAGATGGAACTAAATGGGCTGTAACATTTCTATTGCAAATTTGGAGTGCACATACTGCACACATACTGCAGTTCATGTGATATGTCCATAATAATTGCAACTTTTCATACAAGTAGACCTAGCCTTTCTACTAAAATATACAAATCTGAGGAAAAAACGAATAAGTGTTTATATTGTTAATGATTGTGACAGATTAAGATAACGGATCCATATAATTATCAGCTTATGGTGGCATAGGTTAGAGTGAGGTATTTTAAAAGAATTATCTAGTCAGTATTCTGTTTTTATGATTCTTCTCACAGTTGCAAATAGTCATAGAATCGTAGTATCCTAGAACACCAGGTTGGAAGGGACCTCAAGGATCATCTGGTCCAACCTTCCTTGGCAAAAGCACAGTCTAGACAAGATGGCCCAACACCATGTCCAGCTGAATATTAGAAGCATCCAATGATGCAGAATCACCACTGCCCCTGGGAAGATTATTCCAATGGAGGATTGTTCTCATCGTGAAAAAATTTCCTCTTTTTTTTCCAATTGGAATCTCCCCAGGAGTAACTTGTAGCCATTACATTTACTCCTCGTCTTTTCTATGTGACTCCATGTGAAAAGAGAGTGTCCATCATCTTTGTAGCCACCCTTTAAATACTGGAACATGATGATAAGGTGTCCCTTAAGTCTTCTTTTCTCAAGGCTGAACAAATCCACTGCTCTCAGCCTTTCCTCATACGGCAGGCTTCCCAGTCCTTTGATCATCTTGGTGGCCTTTCTCTGGACCCTCTCCAGCCTGTCCACATCTTTTTGGTATAGCAGGGACCAAAATTGAAGACAGTATTCCAGGTGTGGTGTGACAAGCACTGAGTAGAGTGGGATAATGACTTCTTTATCTCTGCTGGTGATACCCTTGTTGAAGCAACCCAGCATCCTGTTGGCTTTCTTTGCTGCTGCAGCATGATGTTCACTCATATTGAGCTTGTTGTCCAGCAGGAGCCCCAGGTCCCTTTCCACAGAGCTGTTGCCCAGCTGGAGAGATCCCAGCCTGTGCTGCACTCCTGGATTACGTTTTCTGAGGTGCAAGACCTTATACTTGTCTTCGTTGAATTTCATAAGGTTTTTTTTTATTCCACTCTTCCTGCCTATCCAGGCTTTCTTTCAGGGTGGTTTTCCCTTCTGAAGTGTCCATTTCCTCATTCAGTTTTGCATCATAGAATCATAGAATTCTCTGAGCAATTTGTTCCAGTGCCTTACCACTCTTGCAGTAAAGAATTTCTTCCTTATGTCTAATCAAAATATATCCTCTTTCAGCTTAAAACCATCACCCTTCATATTATCACTACACTCCCTAATAGAGTCCTTCACCACCTTTTCTATAAGCTCCCTTCAGATACTCGAGGGACACTATAAGGTGACCCTGGTGCCTTCTCTTCTCCAGGCTGAACAACACAAACTCTCTCAGCCTGTCTTCAGAAGAGGTGGTCCAGCCCTCTGATCTTCTTCATGGCCCTCTTCTGGACTCACTCTAACGGGTCCATGTCCTTCTTATGTTGAGGGCTCCAGAGCTGGACACAATATTCCAGGTGGGGTCTCATGAGAGCAGATTAGAGGGACAGAATCACCTCCCTCGATCTGCTGGTCATGCTTCTTTTGATGTAGCCCAGGATGTGGTTGGAATTCTGCGCTGTGAGTGTACACTGCTGTCTCATGTTGAGCTTGTCATCAACCAACACTCCCAAGTCCTTCTCAGGGCTGCTCTCAATCCATTCTCTGCCCAACCTGTAATTGTTCTTGGGATTGCCCTGACCCATGTGCAGGACCCAGCAAACTTTGCCAGTGTACACTTAATACCATCATCTAGATCACTTATGAGAGCAACAGACATCATCTACCTGGACTTACAGAAAGCACTTGACATTGTTCCACTTGACATCCTGGTCTCTAAATTGGAGAGACACAGATTTGACTGATGGACCCCTCAGTGTACAAGGAATTGGCTGGACGGTTGTACTCAAAGAGTTGTGGTCAACAGCTCGATGTCCAAGTGGTGAGCAGTGGTAAGTGATGTTCCTCAGGATTCAGTATTGGGACCAGTACTATTTAACACCTTTGTTGGTGACATGGGTGGTGGTATTGAATGCACTCAGCAAGTTTGCTGACAGCACCAATCTGTGTGGTGCGGTCAACATGCTGGAAGGAAGGGATGCCATCCAGAAGGACTTGGACAGGTCTGAGAGGTGGGCCTGTGCAAACCTCCTGAAGTTCAACAAGGCCAAGTGCAAGGTCCTGCATGTGGGCCAGGAAAATTCCTACAGCCTCGGGCCCAACAGTGCTGGTAAAGACAGAGGCGAAGGAACTGTTGAGAACCTCTGCCTTTTCAGCGTTGTTCGTGACCTCTCCTGCTTAACAGCAGGCCAATATTTTCCTTCTGTTTCTGCTTGTTTTTTATGTACCTGAAGAACCCTTTCTTGCAATTTTTTACATGTCTGGCCAATTTTAACTTGAGCTGAGCTTTTGCTTTTCTAACTGTGTCTTTGCACACCCTGGCAATGGCTTTGTAGTTCTCAATGGGTATTTGTTCACTTTTCCATCTCTGGTACATTTCTGTTTTGGTTTTGAGCAGACTCAGAAGCCTGCAGTTAAGCCAAGGGCTGTCACTAACAAAGATATTACAAAGGAGGCTTTCTTGGTTTGTGAGTAGCAAGTTCAGCAGTGCCTCATTCCTGGTTGGCACATTTAACGTTTGTATGAGGAAATCTCCCACAGTTGCTCTTGGCAACACTCAAGCTGCATCAACCTGGTCAACGTGGTCTAGTGGGAGGTGTCCCTGCCCATGGCAGGGGTGTTGGAGCTCGAAGATCTTCAAGGTCTTTTCCAACCTAAAGCATTCTATGATTCTATGATCAGCCTCTCTTGCAAAAGCTGCCGACTCCTGGTGGGGCTCTCCGCTCTTCACTGGGTTTCCCTGGCTGCAGGAAACCCCCCCTGTATATGTGGGGGGTTCCTGCACATATACATATTCCTGAGTTCTCTAGCACTCAGCCTTAGAACATTGCTGCAGCTGCATACATCAATAACTACTATGGATAAAGATCATAAAATATAGGGAAAAAAAAACATGCCACCTGATAAGGTGGAGGAGATAACTACAGAGAATGACAGATATTTATTGCCACTTCCTTATCATGCCTGAATCATTCTGCATTGCAGAGTAGTGGGTTTGGGATTTTTGCTTTTCATTTCTATGTGACAAAGGTTGTCTTAATAAGATATTAGCCATGACATGCAAAATTTGCAGGTGGTTGGCAACAAGCAGTAAGAATTTGAGAGAACATTAAAAAATGTCGCCTATTATCCCTCTGCTCAAGTGAAAAGCTCTTTGAGCACCGAACACACAGCTGGGAGGGAAAAGGGATGTGAGCTGTAGTCAGTAGCAGCATAAAGAATAAAATACATTGATGTTCAAATATGTATAGGGAGTGCAGGATCAGCTGCGCCACTAGTACAGAGCTGAATGAAAGAATGGCAAACACACAATATAAAATATAATATGGGTCTGAAGTCTAGAATGAAAGAATTGAAGACTGCCCACATTTCTAACAGTGCTTTAGAGTAAGGGTAACAGGAGGATTACTGTGTTGCAACAACAGTAGTTGCAGGGATGTTATTTTCTGCTAATTCCTCTGCAGTGCAAATAATAAGGATGTCATGGCAACAATCTGTTAAACCACCAAAATGATTTTCCAAACCTACAGCAACAAAATGGAAAAACAAGACAAAGTAAGAGGAGGCAGGGCTGAGTCTCTAGCAGCATGATCTTCAACCATGCACTGTCTGACTTCACCTATATGTGTTCACAGACTGAATTGGGCTAAAGTTTTCCTGCTAAATATTTAGCAGGTAGAAAAGAAGTGTATATTCATCCACCTCCAAGATTTCAAAGAGCTTGTGGAAAATTTATAGCTTTCCAAATATTGTGTGGTTGATTCCTCATTCCAGAGGTGAAAAGTGTGAGGAAACTCACAAATATGTTTTTAGTTTTGAAGATAGAATTTGAATGAGTTTTGATGGAGCCTTGAAATATGCTTGTGAACCATGCTGGATACTTGGCTGCTGCTCCGACAAGTGCTTTACAATCCTCCTGCTAGTTTAAGGTTGACTTCATCAACAGTTTCCCAATCTCATCTGTAATTGTTGCCACATAAAACATACTCTGACTTTCATATTTCTTTAACAACAATAAAAAGGAAAAGATACTATAACTTTTAAAAGGTGGATTGCCATCACTTTTACAGTCACTATCTTCTCACACTGTATTATGGTTCAGTAGTGGTCAGTAGCTCAGAAAATCACGTCTCTTTCCTAATAAGTCTAACTGCTAAAGAATAAATGACATTTACAAGTTGTACTAAATAGTGAGATACTGTAATTACCATCCAGCTCAGAAACCGTGTGTAGTTCAAGAGAAAAAAAAAAAAAAAAAGGGTCATGATAGAAGGCTGATATATAATTTTAATTGTAATAATTTTCATTGGCTTCTTATTCCAGGTCTAAATGACATCGATGTGAATCAGGCCAAGGAGCTTCCTATGAAGAATTGTCTCTTGTGGCCTTTTGACACGTATCCTATAGCCACCCAATGAGGAAACTGCACTCAGTGAGAAGTTTGCACTAGGCAACCTGTGTTCTCTCACAAGGGCTCACCCTCCAGTCCTCATAAGAGTGTGTAGAAACTGAAAACTGTTCATAAGTAGAAAGATCAGGCTCAGTAGGTGAGCTGCTCGGTCACAGTGAATCACAATTTACTGACTTAGTGATTTAGGAAGATCAGGGCAGGTTGTTTAAAGGTTCATCTGCAGCAATCTCTGTGGAAGCTGGAAGAAAGCCTGTAGGCTACAAAAAGAATGATTTATAGTGGGTAATAGCAAGTCAGTAAGTTTTGATGTGGCCTGAAACAGTCAGCAGTTGTGGCATATGTTTAGTAAGAACAATTAATAAAAAAACTATTTAATTTTAGGACCCAGAAAACTTTTATCTAATTACTCAGTAAACATTTTTTAAAGTAAGGTAGAAATGTTCAGCATAGTTAATCCCAGTGCAGAACAGTACCCTAGGTGAACAAAGCATCTCCTATAAACAGAGCAAAGAACCTGGTCAAGCTTAGAGCACAGGAAATGCTGAATTATTTAGAAAAAACCTAACTAAACAAAAAGGCTTGCATAAGCATAGGAGCACTATCAGGAAAAAAAATGAGTTTTACAGAACTGATGAATGAAAGAAAAAGAAAAAAGTAAAAACTTTATTGCTATTTGCTCCAGCTAAAAAAAGAACAAAAATGAACAAGACTGTTTCCAGGGAAGGTGGACAGCTTCCTTAAGTTTGAAATGTGGAACAGCGCCTATTCCAGATTCATATAGGCTTGATAAGTGGATGGGCTTATATGTACAAAGAACTATTAATCAGCCTCAAATACTGCATCCCATGTTAAGAATGTAGGAACAGGCAAAGAGAAGTAACATTATATTATTTAATGTAGGGTGTTATATTTGAGACTGAAATAGAGAAACTCCTACATTGCACTTCTTACCAAAATTCCTCCTTCAGACATTGAAACAGTTGATAAATATATTTTGATAAATTCTATGACTCATGGCAGAAAGTCACTACAAACATAAACATTTTTGGTTTTTTGTATGTTTTCAAAAGTGACATCAAAGACAGTAGAACAGAAGATTAGAAGCAAGAACAAGTACTTATGTTACAGTGCTCACAACCACATGTAATGTTTAAAATACTGAAGATATTCTAATGTGCAAAGTTGAGATGCCTGTGATTTATTTCTTTAACACCAGCAACAATGCTCCCCAAAGCAGTGAACTATCCTAGGCAAGTATGAAACCAGCAAGTACTATAGAATGCATATCCAACCTAAAGCTAAAGCAAAAGAGTCAACCACACAAATCTGGTTAAGCTGTGCCCAATGCATCAGAAACCAGCACTTACATCAACTACAAAAATATTCAGTAAATGGACATCAGCATCAGGGTTCTGAAAAAAAAAAAAAAAAAAAGCATATTCACAGCTTGAGGATGGAAATGTTTCAAATAGTGAGCATAATTGTCACTGTGCTTCTAGCTGATCCTGTAATTAAACTAATATGATTTGCAGAAGGCAGCTGCCAGCCAGTTAGCACCTATACCTGTAACCAACCTACAATTTGAAACCAATAGATCAGTGAACGGCTTGATTTCAGTTTGTCTTCAAAGCCAGCTATGAGTAATCCTAACAATACTGGTTTATAAAAATATTAGATAACGTGGGACCAAAGTAAATTAAAAAATAAAAAAAAAAAAATCCATTCTAGTAAGAAAATTATAGAAGCCTGGATGCTTGGAATTTACAACGGCTGGCAGAAAGATGCACCATGCTCTGCTGGATACCAGATGTTTGCAGTCTACAGAGATGATTGAATCGGAAAATTCACATGGACATGAGCGTAAGTGACAGTTACCATGACCTCTTATTGACAATCTGAAACATGTGACATATTTCAAGGAGATGGACACTACATAGCAAGTTGAAGTTAAAAATAAACTACCCTGACACTAATTTTAGGATGTGTATGGATATCTACAGATGGCCAATTAAGTTTCCACATTCTATGACTACTATTCAGATTCATGTAAATTGAATCTTGTACATGGTGAACACATTTTATGGAAAAGGTCAATGGTCCAAGAATTAGTATATGAAAGAGCAGATACCTGTTTCAGCTTCAGCTGAAAATGCCTTAAATCATGCTGCTTAGAAGAAATTGAATTCCCTTCTATTCTGACCCTGACCCTGACCTGTGGGCTGACATCCTTGCACGGCCTTGGACCATCCTATTCCCCACAGCCCCCCCCAGCCACTACAGGGCTGTGTCCAACCCTTGTTCCCCTCATAGGGCCCAGTCCTGAAGTCCACTTGTGGGTCATGTCCTGGTCCAGCCTTGGCCCATCCCTGTCCCCAGAGAGGTGCCTGATGCCCAGGGCTGGGGCTGCCCTGTTGCCCCCCAGCTGCCCTACTCCTGGCTGGGGTGGTGGGATGGGCCCTGGCTGCCAGGACCTGCCCTGAGGAGCCCATGCCACTCCTGGCCCTCAACCTCACATAGCCACTGGCCCCAGCTGCACCCTGACATCTACTGCGCACAGGCGCATCCTAGAGGGTGACATAAGCTACATTTTCTCCTGGAGGGTTTTCATAAACTCATCTAATGTCATGACAATTAATTTGTACTCAAAGTAAAGGGGAGGTGAATGTTACCACCTTATTTCCAAGCCCAAAATACCAAGTAGTCTTAGCAAAAGACGTTTATGTGTTGTACTGGCATAAAGTCAGCTGGCTATACCATTTCCTGTCAGAAATTTTCTGTACACAGGGGACGTACAGACAGAGAGGAAAAAAAAAATGTTAGTTGTGCTCTTACTGTGCAACAATGCTTTCTGGTCATATCTAAGCTTACGATAAAAGTACAGCTAAATCACAAGCCAACAGAAACCATGCAGAGACACAGAAAAGTGCCCCTATGTAGAGTAGATACCACCGAGACATTAGTGCAGTGATGTGAAGATACAATATTGATCGAGAAAGCAGTTTCTAGTTAAGTAAACTTTGAACAGAGTATATCTTGTGTGTTATGACATAGGTGGAACAGCAGAGAGTATTTCAGAATGCTGTAATGCTTTTACATCTTCATTGAAGATCTTCTGGCCACCCTGCAGACTTCAAGGTACTCCAGACATCAGACCCCCAAACTGATCTGATCACGAGAAATGATTTTGACAAGATATTTCCTCCCAGCAAAGGGGGAGTCAGGCTAGGGCTTACTATCTGTGATCCATTCCACCCCTGCCAATCCACATTGCATCTGCACCAGTGGTGTCCACTTCCATCAGGCAAGCGTAGAGATGGAAGACATTCTGAAGGACATCCTGTCCACACAGCAGGTGCCACTGTAGGTGGTACCCAGGTGTCCAGCTTCAGTACTACAACCACTGGGAGCAAAACTACTTTGCATGTATCAGAAGTGCTCTTGAGTGTGTGCTTCAGAACACTGATTACAGATTGAGTACAAATTTGCATTGAAAAAGAACTCTTGTACACTGAATTAGTAATGCAAACACATGCAAACATACTTCATACCTAGGAGACTGAGGAGGGAAAATGTGGGAAATGTATCGGTCAGGCATGAATGTGAATTGTATCTTGTTGCTAGGTGGGCATGTAACAAAATTTATTGCAATAAAGTTCAAGGAAACTGTTTTAGCATTCAAAGCTGATTCAATGAAAATGTAGATATTGTTTTTTCCTCTGTAGAATCATGCAAATGTTTAAAAAAGTTACCATGAAACATAATGGAAATTCCTGAGTTTTAAAAACTTGTGGTTTCATTTTGAAAATTCTGCATGCCATTTCAAATGTTATTTTATTCATCTGACTGATAATTTTTAGTGGTATGCATTGATAATATGACATAGAACATCTGAAAATATACTGTAGAACAGAGCAGTACAGATAGACCTCTTCCTGTCACCTTTCCTCTCATTTCTTCCTATAAATGAAAGGACCTAAAATTCCTCTTACGTGCTTCTCAAAGTACCTGACAGAGGTACAGAGTAAAGTTTAATTTTAATCTTAAGAATATGATAGAATACATTAATTTCCTAAATGTTCCTTTTAGGACAAATCACATGCAGTGAAATAAATTCTAAATGAACGTTTTTCTTTCTATAGTTGTACTTCTAATTTTTCCAATGGCGTGGGTCAGACAGAAATTAACTATGTCCTTTAATTTTAATGTCAAGTGGTAATTCAATTAACTGAACAACACACAGGATATGAACTGATCCTTTTTGAACTTTTGCAATTTGTAGAATCAGTTCCTATTTGCTGCATCGTTCAATTGATTGCATTGTTATCCTGAAAACTTCCTCCTTGGTTGAATAATTAAATTTGCCCCAGGGCACTCAGTTATCCTGTAACGTGGATACAGCACTGCATTTCTAATGTGCAACCTCCTATTTCCATAGTGTGCATGTGGGGCAGGGGGGAGTTATTGCTATTAGCAGGCTAAAGCACCTCTGATTCCCCCACCAAACTTGCTCCTGGGCAGTTCACAACTTCAGATCTAGGCATGCAGCTTCTGATCAGCTTCTGACACATCCAGTTTCTGCCTAAATCTCTAATTAAGTACTCAAGTCCTTTATTGTATCAAGCTCAACGAAACAATTATGATCCTTATTCCTCCTGCCCGATGTTCCAGATTATCTAAACAAAACCAAACCCATCAGCCGCTAAACAATACACAGGGTTGCAACATTGTATCCTAGCTATGTAGAGTCATCTGAGCTTCCTCAAGAGACTACCAGGTGGTTGGACCTCAGACCAGGCAAAATAAATCTGCACAGAATAAAAGACTCTATGAAATCCTAATTAGTCTGTATCATCCAGAAAGGGAAAGGAAATTTCAAATCTAGTTAAGAGGGTGAATTTAGTTTCTATAGTTGTAGAAGGATATGCAGGTCAGCTGCTGAGGATACTGACTCCAGCTAGTTCAGGTCCTTAAAGAGACATGTGGGGACTGGATACAGTCTTGAAAATGTACAGTATAATTAAGAGCTCATTTCTACAAACTGAAATGAATTACTAATGCTAATTATATCCCTCTTTGGCTTACTACAGCCTTTCTCTATAGTGTATTACTGTACAACTGTTCTGAAAGCATAGTGTTCACCAATGAACTGAAAATTACTGCTATTATTTGAGATTGGGTTCTTTGACACAATTTGGTTAAACAGAGATGTCTCTAAATTCTAATATGTAATTTGATAAGTGTATAAAAACACATTTAATTAATTAAGCATTTGTTAAACTGTAATGAAAGAGTATTTCTTAGTCAACCACATCTGAATTTTCATTATTCCCTTTAGATATATTCTTGATTTCTATTGTTTATGCCAATATTGTTGAGATGAATAGCAGAGATCTTCTCATTACATGATGTTTTAATGTATAGCTCATTCCAGATCTTTCAATACATAGCTTTTAAGGTCTATTGACACTTCCAGGTGTTGTGACCAAAACTAGATGCCCTGAAGTTCTGAGTGAAGTGACAGACCCCCAGAGCACTGTTTGGAGCCTGTAATTCAGCTACTGTGCACTGAAAGAAATAGCTGCCTTAGAAAGATGATCTGAAAAATTCACAGTGAGGAACAACACAGAACTACTCAATAGGGAAAAAGATGAGCATTAAACTCCAATAGTGGTCTTTCCAGGTCCTTGGTGCTTGAATCGGGACTTGAAGAAAGTGTCTTCTTCCTAGAGATGCAAGGCACCTATAAGTATTTTTTGAAGATATTGTCTTCTTTTCAAAAGTTCCTGAGTTATGATGTTAACTACACTCTGTAGTAATTAGAATACCTTCCATGAAGATCAAGGCTTAATTTAAGTGACATTTAATCTCTGCATGAACACAAACTCCCATCTGCCTTGAAAGAAAGGATAAAATGAAAGGGTTAATATTCAGTTGAGATTTCAGAAATAAATAAAAAAAATGTGGGACTAGAGTAGTATACAAAAAAAAGGGAAATACTTTTTGACTTAGTGGTTTTGACTTTTTTTTTTTTTTAAATCCAGGGATTTAAATGTGAAATGTGTAAAAATTCTAGAAGTCAGCCGAGTCCTCCCTTTTTCTAAGTAACTAGCTGATAAGTAAAATCATTCTTCTGAATCTCAGTACAGCCAGTATTCGTTCTTCTGGCATATTAAGTCTTATATTACTTTCTGTGTAGTAGCCCTGCTTGAAAAGGAAGCAGGATCATTATTCTACATCCATTTAATTATTTTTTCCCCATAAATTGGATGGTTAGGCACAGCCCTGCATCTCAGAAACTAGTTCTGAGCCACCCTTATCTGCAAATAAATGTGGTAAGAGCCATGGTTTTGTTGGGGTATGCACCAACAACTAAGTGCATAAAGAAAGGCAAAACCACTACCAAAATTTGCAAGAGACAGACAAAAGAATCTTTGAGGAGCATCTTTCATGTAAAATTTTGTTAGTCACACTAGGGATATGTTTACCTGATGACAGTTTCAGAGAATTTAGAAAATTCTGCACCTGATGGGCACTAGCAAGCACAGTTGTTTTGCAGCTGAATTTTTTAAGCAGAGGACTCTTCTCACAGCAGCTAAAGTTCTAGAGCTGTGTTTTAGCTACTGACTTCATTCTTTAAAAAATTTGGCCTTAATTGTAGACTACAATCTCCCTGTTGTCACAGGGAAATTCAGAGTGATGTAGCCACAGAACTCTGAGCCACAAACTCACAGCAGCCAAGGCCCTGTCTCTTCCAGACCACACCATGGACTCAGGGAGATAGGGCACTCACTCCCACTAGTGGAGGAGTCTCAATCCTGGCTGGTGGACTGAACTTTATGCATAGCACTTCCACCTTGGGTCAGCCAGCATGCTGTTGGATGTCTGTGGATGTGTCTCCTGCAAGGACTACTGTTTTCCCTGTTTTTGCTTTCTAATTTCTCACAACCTGCTGATAGCCTTGCTGGTCCCATCAACCCAGACCAATCTCTGTGACTTGCTTTATATCAAAAGTCAATTGTTACCTGAGTTACCATCAATTTCCCATCTCCTACCCCAAATGTGTTATACAGATATAAAGTTGTTAAGAGTTCATCTGTGGGTTTAGTTTTGGGGTTTGGGTGGGTTGTTTTTTTTTTTCCCTGAAAAAAAGCAGGAATATCTTGTTTCTTACTGGAAAAGAAAAACAAAGTTGTATAGCACTTGCAGTGCATTCCAGTGACAATAATACAAAAAAAAAAATATTTAAGCATGAACCCCATTCTGAATCTCTGTCAAAATAATTTCCTAGTATCTTACAATGCAGTATTTGAAATTTATTATGATATATATTTTCAATACAAGGAGTTGGCAATGGCACAGCTCTAAAGGATTTGCCCTATGTAAGGCACTTCTTAAAATCTAAGTACATGTATCTAAATATAGCATGCATTTTGAAAATATGGCCCAACATATTTAACTAATAATTTGGAGTTCTTTCTTTGTTTTTCGCTTATTGAAGTCGAGACAGTTGAGAGGATATTTTAAAAGTAGTTGTAAGGCCTTTCAAAATCAGTAATTTTTAAAATGTCTAAATTTAATTGTAAAACAGAGATGTGCACATTTCCTCATCATTTTACTATCTAAGACTTGTAAAAAACCACAGTATATGCATGTTTAAGTTTGTTGCTGGTAAACTAGAATAATAATTATCATTATTATTCTACATCATTTATTCTAATGTCCTATAATTAATAGGGAAAATGAGTAAAGGTTGATTCCTTTCTTGAAGCAGCATATAAAATTAACTTCATTAAAATGGTAGTTAGGTAGGCTGATAGTAATGTCAGGAAGAAACAAAACTGCAACCACTCATGAAGGATCTGAATGACACCTGGGGGGGGAAAAAACACACCAAAAAACAAGAGGCAGCAGAGTGGGTCAACTGTGTGTACGGGAGCACCCAGCCAAACCGGTTTCAGAGCACAATAGGTGAGATGCAGGGAGCTGTCATCCGACCTTCCCATCCCACCACTATTCCCGTGACTTTGAGAGCTAGACATCACAAATTGGCAACAGGGACATAGCTATCACACCACCAGAGGTAAATATCTCAGATGATAGTGTAATCCACTCAGGCATAATCCTGCACCCCCACAGAATCAGGAAATATAAACCGCAAGGTTTGGGGAGAAAAATGGGGAATCTTCCAGTGATACAGCTGGCCTGTAGGAGATCCATCCCATTCCCACCCGAGAGAGGGTAAGTGACTAAGAAATATATGCATGGTGTATGGCATGCTATTAAGTTTGTGATTGGTGCACTTTTTTAAGGTATTAATATCTAGTGCACTTGTGGTTTGTGTTGTTACCTGTTGGGATCATTTGTAGGTTGCAATAGTGTATCCCGCTAATTTGTTTTCAACTGCAATAGTGCAATTGCCATTGTACACATAGAACTTGCAATAGTGACGTATTGGACCTGTAAGTGAAGTCCAAATAAATTGTTAAATTGAATGTCTCAGTGAAGTCCTTTTTCCTGTTTTGTCACACTGTGTGTAGGGGAACTGTGTAAAGAATAAAAGTTCCTGGAGTCTTGAAGTGAAATCCTAAATAGCATGTTGACATCTGAAAAACACTCTAGGCAAAGTGAAAGTTTCTATAATCAGAAGACTAAGGCAAGAAACCTTACTTTAGCTAAACTGTTCGTCTAAATCCTTTAATGTTTCTAGCTAAAGCCTTTTGCCTCATCTAAAATTTTACGGCCTTGCATACTAGCTTGTGGCCTTTTTATACCTATCACATCTTACAGTGTCCAGGTTTGAGGACATACAGGTAGTTTGAGGGTTAGAGATATCTCCCATAAGAGACTGATTCTCTGGATTTGCTAGTGTCTGACCATACACAGAGAGCATCGAGTTCAGGTCAAGACACAGCTAGCATTAACGGGAGTATTCACTGTTGCTTGCAAAGTACTATGACTCAGAAAAAGATGGAGACAGTGAGGAAAAATGCAACTAAAGTGAAAAAAGAGTACAGTAATCTGGATTATAATATTACCTCTATGAGAAGTTTAACATAAAATATTCTGTTAGGTAATGGAAGAGCAAGGTTCTCGGTCTTTGTCAGAGTCCGATACTCTCTGACCTGGGCCTTTTGGATATTCCATGTGTGGAGGGTACAGTGTTTAACATCAAATTTACTTCTTTGAAGGTAACTGATGTTACACAGGACTTCTGATTTATCAGAGTGATACAAAATATACTGAAAACATATTAAAAATATAAGATGCACTTAACAAATTATAGAAATGGAGATACACAGTTAATCACAAAACCAATGCGATCCCTGTTACCAATCTCTAGAACATACACACTGTCACAACACTGAGTGTCTCCACTTGCTACAAAGGAAAACAGGGTTGACACCACCTCAAACCCCTCACTGTCTTCAAACATCTTTTGTTAGTTTTTCAGGTTTTATATTCTATGTTGAGCTGAACCACATATACCCTCTGCACCGTGCTGGTTGGCTAACTCAGGGATACATTTGCACTCTTAATGAACACAAGAAGAATCGTTTACCCCACCAGATGATCTAATCAACTGACATAGCTTTTTACCTAAATCAAAAGTCACCTGCTGATGCCCTCTGTGTTGACATAAAGTCAGCTTTCGTTACAACAGTGGTGGTCAGTCACATTCTACATATTCCCAGACCTTCATGGACACATCACCATGGCCAATCTCCACTGAGCCTTCTTCCATTGTAGGGGTTTATCTGTCAGTCACAGTCTTCTTAGTCTAAAGATCTAATATGTACACATTCACAGATTGCAACAAATTGCCTAAGCATCATGTTAGAGGATGCTTGGCCATAAACATTCAGTGTCTGTAAAGATTAGGTACTGCAGGGAAAAACCACAGGCAAAAATGAGCAACAGATGCCTGACATCTTTAGCTGGAAGTGAGGCACTTGAGGATACTCATTACATAAAAACATTACTGCTTCTATGTGTTATTGTTTTTTTAAAGGTAACATTATTAAAAGTTGTACAAAAATAACTCCCTGAAATCCCCAACATAAATATAACAGCATATCTGGAAATATGAACTTATAGTAAAATTTATTGGTATACCCATAGAAGTTGTATTTTAAATAGATGAGCCATATATAAGAAACTTGCAAAGAAAGTTAAGTCGGCCTGGTGTCACACAGTAGGTCACCCAAAATACAATGTGTTTTGTTTTCCTGGTGTGTCTTCCACTGTGTCACCCTGCATGTTAATCTTTTAAGCTGTGCTGGTTTGTATACCTACCTGCTCCTGTACTTCCACCTATCTAGTAAGTTGAATTCAGCTTTCTGCT